>NC_092333.1:351702500-352302500 GCF_046630445.1 Rutidosis leptorrhynchoides | reverse complement strand
AGAAATTCAAATGCTAAAAGAGGAAGACAGATATCGATATAAATCATCGATAGAAGAACCACCGACTTTAGAGTTAAAGCCACTTCCAAACCATTTGGAATATGCTTATTTACATGGTGAATCTAAATTACCTGTAATAATATCGTCTTCTCTTACTGAAAATGAAAAATCTCAACTCATTTCTGTGCTAAAAGCTCATAAACCAGCTATTGCATGGAAAATTCATGATATTAAAGCAATAAGTCCTTCATATTGCACACATAAAATCCTTATGGAAGAAGGTCATAAAACATATGTGCAACGCCAATGAAGACTAAATCCTAATATGCAAGATGTTGTTAAGAAAGAAATAATTAAACTGCTAGATGCAGGTTTAATTTATCCAATCTCTGATAGTCCATGGGTAAGCCCAGTTCAATCCGAACTAAGAAGGGTAGCATGACTGTCATCACAAATGAAAAAAATGAGCTTATTCCTACTAGGACTATAACAGGATGGCGTGTTTTTATTGATTATAGAAAATTAAATGACACCACCAGAAAAGATCACTTTCCCTTACCTTTCATTGATCAAATGTTGGAAAGATTAGCCGGAAATAGTTACTATTGTTTTCTTGACGGTTTTTCCGGATACTTTCAAATTCCAATAGCACCCGAGGACCAAGAGAAAACCACATTCACGTGCCCTTATGGTACTTTTGCTTACAAACGCATGCCATTTGGACTTTGCAATGCCCCTGCAACCTTTCAAAGGTGCATGATGGCGATTTTTCACGACATGATAGAATAATGCATGGAAGTTTTCATGGATGACTTTTCAGTCTTCGGTGATACTTTTGAAACATGTCTAGTCAATCTTGAACGAATGCTTATTAGATGCGAACAATCAAATCTAGTTCTTAATTGGGAGAAATGCCATTTCATGGTTAAAGAAGGCATTGTTCTTGGTCATAAAATTTCAAAGGAAGGAATTGAAGTGGATAGAGCTAAAGTAGATGTAATTGCTAAACTTTCACATCCCACCAATGTTAGAGGAGTTAGGAGTTTTCTAGGGCATGCAGGTTTTTACCGACGTTTCATAAAAGATTTTTCTAAAATTGCCACTCCTATGAATAAACTCCTAGAAAAGGATGCTCCATTCATATTTTCAGATGAATGCATCAAATCTTTTAATATTCTTAAAGAAAAACTCACTAATGCTCCGATCATGATAACTCCAAATTGGAATCTACCGTTTGAACTTATGTGCGATGCAAGTGATTTTGCAATGGGAGCCGTTTTAGGACAAAGGATTGAAAAACAATTTCAACCTATTTATTATGCTAGTAAGACGTTACAAGGAGCACAAACGAATTATACAACTACTAAAAAAGAACTCCTTGCTATTGTCTTTGCTTTTGACAAATTTCGTTCATATCTCGTTCTAGCTAAAACGGTGGTCTATACTGACCATTCTGCTCTTAGATACCTATTTTTGAAACAAGATGCCAACCACGATTAATCCGTTGGATCTTACTCTTACAAGAGTTCGATATTGAAATCTGAGATAAAAAGGGAGCAGAAAATCTCACCGCTGATCATCTTTCTCGTCTTGAAAATCCTGAATTAGAAGTTCTAAATGAATCAGCCATACAAGATAACTTCCCTGATGAATATCTATTGAAAATAGATTATAGTGAAATTCCATGGTTTGCAGACTATGCAAACTACTTAGTATGTGGATTCCTTGAAAAAGGATTATCGTACCAAAAACGAAAGAAATTCTTCAGTGATATAAAACACTATTTCTGGGAAGATCCACATTTGTTTAAAAGTTGTCCCGATGGAATAATACGCCGATGTGTATTCGGAGATGAAGCTAGTCAAATCTTAAACCATTGTCACACAGGACCAACAGGAGGGCATTATGCGCCTCAACTCACAGCAAGAAAAGTTTACGATGCTGGATTCTATTGGCCTATAATTTTCAAAGAGGCACACCTTCTTTGCAAATCCTGTGATGCTTGTCAAAGGGCCAGAAAAATAAGTCAACGTGATGAAATGCCACAAAATGTCATACAAGTATGTGAAGTATTTGACGTTTGGGGTATTGACTTTATGGGTCCATTTCCAAAATCTCATAATAATCTCTACATTCTCGTTGCCATTGATTATGTATCTAAATGGGCGGAAGCACAAGATCTCCCAACTAACGATGCACGAGTTGTAGTCAACTTTTTAAAACGTCTTTTTGCTAGGTTTGGAACACCGAAAGCTTTAATAAGTGATCGGGGTACTCATTTTTGTAATAATTAACTTGAGAAAGTTCTCAAAAGATATGGAGTAACTCATAAAATCTCAACCGCTTATCATCCACAAACAAGTGGACAAGTTGAAAATACCAACCGAGCTTTAAAACGTATTCTAGAGAAAAAACCATAGGATCAAATTCGAAGGAATGGTCCATGAAATTGGAGGATGCACTCTGGGCTTTTAGAACAGCCTACAAAACTCCAATTGGCACCACACCTTTTAGACTCGTTTACGGAAAAGCATGTCACCTTCCAGTAGAAATTGAACACAAAGCATTTTGGGCTTTGAAGACATGTAATCTTGATTTACATGAAGCTGGACGTCTACGGTTAAGTCAACTAAACGAATTAGAAGAATTAAGACATGAAGCATACGAAAATTCATTAATCTATAAGGAAAGAACGAAGAAATGGCATGATAAAAGAATCAGAAGTTCAAAAAAATTTAAAGAAGGAGACAGAGTTCTTCTTTTCAATTCACGATTCAAGCTATTTCCTGGAAAATTGAAATCAAGATGGTCTGGACCATTCATAGTCAAAAGAGTTTTCCCGTACGGAACAGTAGAATTAATAAATTCAAATGGGATTGAATTTAAAGTTAATGGTCACAGAGTTAAACATTACATAGATAATCCAATGGAAGTTGAAGATGAAGTTAATCACAATTTCGACACCACAACTTACTAAGTGTGGGAAGTTTCGAATCTTTTTAGGGTAATATATATTTCTGTTAGAGTTAGATATTCTGTTTTCGCGTAGTTCTCGAGAATGGAATCCGAATGGTCTTTCCCTAGCAGACCCTAAAATACTGTCTTCTCCCCCCATTCTGAATTTTTATTTTTTTTAGGTTTTACTAGATGAAGAATTCCTTTGATCTGAACCATGGTCTAATCCTACATGCTATGATTACTAAACGTAATAATGACACACTTCCGAGTGAACTGGTATCATTCAAAAGAGAAAAAATGGAAGGAGTAAGAAAAGAACTCAGAAAAGATCATCATAAGATACATTTTGGAAAAGGAAAATCAAAATCCGCAACGAAAAGAAGAGCACGACACCTTGAAAGATGTTACAAATGCGGAAAATGGTCACACGAAGGTAAATGTTCAAATAATCAAACATATTCAAATACCGAATTTGTTACTCTATGCAGAGAAGGACCGTTTATATGTTTAGAAGAAAAGATATTGAAGATTCGAGGTTATGCTTACGTAGCTATGGAGAACTAAATCACACGACTCTCCTATGAGTCGGCTAAAGCGGGTCTCTGAGAATTCTTTCTCACAGGTAAGTATGTACAGTTTTTATTTTTATTTTATTACTTTTAACCTTTTGATAATAAATGCTGAATCGTTCGCTATAAAGTATTAAATTGGTATTCAATAAAATTAGGTATGCGTAACCGAAATTATTGATATCATACAAAAATTTATTACATCACTGCGAAATTTACCGTTTATTCTTAAGGTATAAATATCTTTAATCAATCAACTCAAAATATTTCAGAAATTTGTCAGGAGTAAAACTAGGTTATGGAACCGAAATTACTTTACCGAAAAGAGGGGCGTATATTTTTGATAATATTTGATTGATTAAAGTGGGATAAAAGACCAAAAAGATTTTTAATTTTATTTTTTTACTTTGTTTTTAAAATTAATATATTAATATTAATATTAAATTATTATTGTAAATTTTTTAAAATCAATATATTTAGGTTTGTAAATATTTGAAAAATTAATATTTTTAAAATAAGTTTGTATGTATAAAAACAAAAATATAATATAAGTTTGGTGAGAATTTTTAATTTTAATAATATGAATTTTTAATTTTATGCATTTTAAATTTAAGTTTGGTGTGAATTTAAAAACAAAAATTTACTTTATTTCACTAAGTTAAAAATTTGATTTTTAAAATTCATCGTGAGTTGAAAACTAGGTCGTTGAACCGAAATTGCTCTACTCAAGGGAGGGACGAGAAGTATTATTATCATTATTTTTAATATTATTCAATTTAAGTATGCCAAAAACATTAAAAACCCAAAAATCTTTGCTTTTAAAATAACGCTTTGAAATAACAAAATTTTAAAACTTTGTTGAGAGACGGACTAGGACAACGATCCGAAACGTCCTCACTCCTAAAAAGAAACAAATTTTTAAAATTTATTAATTATTTGTTTTAAAAAGTATAAGGTTTTTATATAAAAAAAAATTAAAAAAATGCCAGACCCCATGCGATCGCATGGGGTTTCTTTGAAAAAGTCATGCGGTCGCATGAGGACCGAATTCTGGTCAGGTATCAAAAGGTCAGTCGAGTTCTGCTGTTTCCTCACTCCACACACACATACATACGAACATACTCCCCAAATCCACTCAATTTTCATCAATTTTTCACCAAAATCAACCAAATTTCTTGTTATAATCCGCTCTAATCATGAATTTGATAAAAAGTTTATCAAGAAGAGTAATAATTACTAGGGGTGTTCATAATATCCGAATCCAAATCTGCAATCCGAATAATCCGAAAATCCGATCCGAAAATATCCGAAAATTCGGATATCCGGATTTTCGGATATCCGAATTTTCGGATTCGGATTCGGATAGCACTTTTCGAATTTTTTGGATATTCGGATATCCGAATATCCGAAATATATATTTATTTTTAATATTAATAAATTAATATCAAGTCAGTTTAATGTTGGCCCGTATTGTTAAATGTGTTGGGCCTTAAGAAATTATACATACGGAGGATTTTACTTTTAAATAAAAACAATGAAATCCTAGATCTTGTTTTCAATAACCCAGCCTCTTCATATCTTCACTTCTCATCTTTATTTTTCATAATCCATCCTTTCATCTCATCGGAGCATAAAAAGTCGTGAATCATCTCTACAAATAAATAGTTTTATGTTTCTTATTTACCCTTTTTTTCTTGCTAGTTGCACACTTGCACCTACTGTTCATAATTGTTTAGATAAGTTGGCAATATATGTGTTAAATTGGCACAACTAGCTAATGTTTGTCATTGACTGTTGCTGGAATAAACATCGGAATTGAAGATCATTTTTTTGTATTTTTTTTACCTTTGTAACCATCCAGTATGATGAAATTGGGTTAAATTTAATTTGGATAATTTGGATCTTTTGTAATTTTTTATGTTTATGTTTTAACTTAGGTTAAATGTAACCAGAAATTTAGGATTTGATTTGATTTTCTATATGGTCTCACTTTGGAAGTAAGGTTACTTCGGATATTCGGATAATCCGATATCCGAATCCGAAATTTCGGATATCCGAAAATCGGATATCCGAAATTTCAGATCGGATTTCGGATGGCCAAATTCACTATCCGAATTTTCGGATATCCGAAATTCGGATATCCGAATTTTCGGATATCCGGTTTTGAACACCCCTAACAATTACACCCCTAAACCTCTTTAAATTTGATTTTTATTATTCTTGAGCTATAATTTTCCTAATCTGATTTTGTTAATTTCTAGTGTAATTAGAGTTAAATTGTTAGTATATTATGCATGTATAACCTAGATTGATGCTATTTAACATGATTTGAAGCCAAAAACTTCAAAAATTTTAGGAATCTAGGGTTTGTGTTCTTGAGCAATTTGGGGCTTTTTGATATAAACAGGTTATGGTCGATTTTTTTCATGAATTATTGCTAAATTAAGTAGTGTAACATGTTTAGGTAGCTAAATGATTCAAACTTTGATCCTAAACATGATTTTTGAGAATTAAAATGGACTTTGTAGGTATAAAATTCATGAACTTGATTAAATTGATGTAAATGCCATTTGAAACTTGTTTAATTGCTAGTAATGGTTGTTTTAACATGTTATTTGAGTTGAATGCTTATGAACTTTGTAAACATTTTCATATATGCTTATTTGAAAAAGTGTAGAATTGTTAAAATTGTGAAAATGTGTATAAGTTTAATTTTGATTGAACATGTTATTTTAATTGTTTCAAGTTGTTATTTTGCTAACACTAATGCATATTTGGATGCACAAAATTTGTGTTTAATGTGTTTTGCAGAGATTTACTAATACTGATGGTGCATCATCATCATCTAGACAACCTACTCCAGAACCTGAACCAGAAATGCAATATGAATAGGAGCAACAACAGTAACAACAACAGGAACAACAACAACAACAACAACAACAACAACAACAACAACCTGATCAATACGTACCTTATTATGATCCGCAACAAGAATATGTTGATGCTTACGTAGTATTTTCGATACATCCGATAGTACAACACCCAACGATTCATGAAGAACAGTTGCATCCCAATTTGAGATTTGATCGAAGTTGGAGAGATTACCCGACATATCAAAGTAACAAATTCAAATTGGTAACTAAAAATGTAGAAGTGCCGAGGGTTATTGATTGGGAGCCTTTGAAAAGGGTCCAACTAGCTAACTTAGTTAGACAGCATTTGATCCAAAGGTATGGCAGCTCTTCTTTTCCCGATTGGGAACGTTTATTCACCATTCGTAGGCCTGTATATAAAGAATGGTGCGTTGAGCTTATGAGTACTATAGCGTTAAATGCGGATGTAAATAGGTTAGATGATAGAAGTTTTCTTAGATTTATACTTGGCCGTAGGATGTATAGGATGTCCATGCTGGACATGGCCAGGGCTTTACAGATATATACGCCCGCTGAATTACTATTACCCGATTGTACAAATTTGATTTATCATGGTGAAAGGGTAGATAGGAATTTTGATGCTAACGCTGTCTGGAGGCGTATGTCAGATTATAATGTTTTTGGGAGGGCAGGAACACACTCCTACTTACATATTAACAGAGCCGAGCTTCGTATAATTCATAGATTTCTGGCTAACTCGATTACACAGAGAGGTCACAACAAGGAGAAAATGACCTTACATGATTTATTCTACCTTAAGTGTATTCGAGACCCAAGAGGCTTTGTTAATATCCCCTACTGTGTTGGTTTTTATTTGTCTAAGATAGTGGAAGGAATACAGGAAGGGGGAATAATAGGAGGAGGTATTTTTGTTACTCTCATGGGAGAGTATTTGGGTGAAGATAGGGATCAAGGGGGTCCACTTATGATATGTAGGGAATAGGATGATACTTTAGGATTGAAGGTCTATCAGGGTGCTAAGGTATTGAAGAGCAGACACAATCAGGCAGTACCATATGTGGGTCGTTATCCTCAGGTAGAGAGAGGTTTTAGATGAAGAAATGGAAGAAGCGGATGACATTAGGGATGTAATTAGGGAGGCTATGACTGACGTCTACCAGCGTATAGATGAGGTAGAAATGATAAACGAGGATAGATTTAGTCGGTTAGAGCAGTGGCAAGCCCGGAATGAGTACGAGCATTCTAGGCAACGACAGCATGATAGATGGGACTATCATCAGCGTCAGATCATGAGTCGGCTATCACCTCAGGATCACTACGTACCGATCCGACCCGCTTACTATCCTCCACACAGCCCGAGATGAGACCACCATTTACTCTCTACGACCCTAACCAGGCCTACCAGTACACCTATCACCAACCATGGAACCCGACCGACGACATGAACTGGAATCCCTATCCAGATTGATATAGTTCCAGTTGGTGATTTCTATGATTTTTATCTTTTTATTATTTTTATTTATTTATGTTTAAACATACAAATATTGATACTTTTATGTAATGTTTAATATTTTTATTATGTTGTACTAATATTTCATATTTAATTTGAAAGTGGGATTTTAAGTCCCATTTCAAATTACCATGCATGTTTATATTTGTATTGTATGTATTTTATTTCATATACACAACAGGGTAAAATAG
Source organism: Rutidosis leptorrhynchoides (assembly GCF_046630445.1). NCBI lineage: Eukaryota > Viridiplantae > Streptophyta > Magnoliopsida > Asterales > Asteraceae > Rutidosis > Rutidosis leptorrhynchoides. Next base: position 352,294,378 of record NC_092333.1, on the reverse strand, counting down.
CGCATTTTCAAAGACTGACATTAAGTTCAGCAAAAGCTACTAATTTTGACGACAAAACGAAAAACAAATGTGATGTAACAATAAGACGGAATGAACAAATGATGTGAACCATTTATCATTCAGCAAACAAACGCCAATATTTTTGGAAACTTTGGTAAAATTTAATCATTTTTCTACGCTAATCACCCTCAATAATTTAAATTGTTACTGATTTCTTACAAATGAGGGCATTGCAAGATCTTAAGTGTGGGATGAGATTAAATTCTTTCGGATTTTTAAAATTTTAACTTATACACTTGGTTACCATTAAAAATACTAGTAACGCAGTAGTTGTATTAGAATCTAGTGCTCTCTGATAATAAAGAACAGCCCTAGTCTTATATACTGACTACCCAATTCTAGTAAAATTTTTCAAAATTTTCAAATAAATGAATTCAAAATCATGTTTATACATATTTATGAACGATAAAACTAGGTGTTGACACCGAAATTATTGTTACCTCGGAAAGGACATAAATTGAGAAACAACCCAAAATGTTAGAATTCATTTAAAATGGAATAGAGGACAATAAAAAGCAAAGAAAGGAAAATAAAAAGCCAAGTGTGGGAAAAATTTACCAAGTTATTTAAAACATATATCACATATTTTTGTACAAATAATTGAAGATACTTTTGTTTCGAACAAAATTAACTGTTTTACCCGGTAAATTATAATATATTTGAAAGAAAAGATGGATCTACACGATGAATCAATTCCATCATTAAAAGGAAGTAAAGTCTTTCGAAAAAGACACGCGCTTCTTGATTTAGGTCAGGAAGTTGTCGTCCGGACCAGTTGTAGAGTCTACAAAAAACCTTGAAAAGTTTTCTCGAAAATCAGCTGGAAATCCACGGACCTCAGCATCAAACAGGGTCGCCAAGTGGTCAGACTTATCCTAACCATAAGAGGATCTGTCTCGTAAAATGGGGAGGGCGCCGTGCAAATTAGCTTGATAAGACTAATGAATCAGACCCCCAGAAAGGATAATCTCCTTAAAGATTAAAAATCAGCTTTTAAGACTGATATTACTCAATCCTTGAGATTGACCTTAAAGATTGAGAATTACAAACTCATGGAATTCGATGATATCTAAACTCGAGCTTGAACGAGAAAATATTTTGATCAAAATTACAAACCGATTTGTTTTCTGAAAAACCCATTTTTAATGCGTTCATTACCATTGAACGTAAAATCCTAGGAATTCACCTGGAATTCATTAGGTCACCTGAACCAAATTGGGTGTCAACCGTAAGAACGGTGGTTGCATAGCATGGTCGAAGACAGGACCTTGTGCCAGACCGAAAAACCATAAGGGTGAGCTTTACTATTGCTCCTACAAAGGATAATAATTGCATCCGACACGATATAGACCATAATTAAAAGCATGTCATGGGACATTACCTTAACAGTTACTTATTCAACGCTTTCCTTTACAACCGGACGGTAGTTTACCGAAAGGTAATATACGGAGCAAGTAAACTGGATGTGTTACTTTCCCAATACAAGGATAGAAAGTGGGTGACACAAAACCGCAAGTTTTGAGCTAAAATTTTCAAATCTGAAACCCACAAAAACAATTTTGCAAACACCGGTGAAGGGTTATTCCGGAAAACTTATCTAGGGTAAAAGCTAGATTGAATTTACAAAAGATCAAATGTTTTCATAAAGATCCAATTTCCTAAAGGATCTAAATTTTCATAGTCATGTGGGACTGTAAACCACAACGTTACTATCATTGTTTATACCGCCGTATAGAAATCACTGATGTACAAAGTGTGAAGAATAAAGAAGTGATTCTAGTATTTTAATTTCAAGACTATATTGCTTGAGGACAAGCAACGCTCAAGTGTGGGAATATTTGATAATGCTAAAAACGAACATATATTTCATAGCATTATCCATCAAGAAAGACAAGCTTTTGGTTGCAATTGTTCTATTTACAAGTGATATTCGTTTAAATAATAAAAGGTGAAGACAAAAGACAGATTCGATGAATTGAAGACGCAAACGACCAAAAAGCTCAAAAGAACAAAGTACAATCAAAGTGGTTCAAATTATTGATGAGAAACGTCTCAAAATTTCAAGAGTACAAGATGCAAAACGCAAAATACAAGATATTAAATTGTACGAAAGGACGTTCGAAAATCCGGAACTGGGACCAGAGTCAACTCTTAACGCTCGACGCAATGGACTAAAAATTACAAGTCAACTATGCACATGAATATAATATAATATATAATTAATTCTTAAAATTATATATATATATTATATTATTATATAAAACCGTCGGCAAGAAGAAAACAACCAAAGTTGAGCTGTCCCAGGGGGCCATGCGATTGCATGGCCTGGCAGTTATAAACCCATGCGATCGCATGGTAAACAGAAGCAAGTGACATCCTATAAATTTCGCAGTTTTTGATCAAATGTTTACATCTTTTTCTTTCTTCATTCTCTCAAAGTATATATATATATATATATATATATATATATATATATATATATATATATATATATATATATATATATATATATATATATATTATAATTTTAATTTTAATTTTAATTTTAATAATAATAAGGGTATGTTAGCGAATGTTGTAAGGGTGTAAGTCGAAATTCTGTCCGTGTAATGCTACGCTATTATTAATCATTGTAAGTTATGTTCAACCTTTTTAAATTAATGTCTCGTAGCTAAGTTATTATTATGCTTATTTAAGTCGAAGTAATCGTGATGTTGGGCTAAAATATTAAAATTGGGTAATTGGGTTTTGTACCATAATTGGGGTTTGGACAAAAGAATGACACTTGTAGAAATTAGACTATGGGTTATTAATGGACTTTATATTTGTTTAATTAAATGATAGTTTGTTAATTTAATATAAAGATTTACAATTGGACGTACCTATAAATAACCATATACACTCGATCGGACACGATGGGCGGGATATTTATAAGTACTAATAATCGTTCATTTAACCGGACACGGGAATGGATTAATAGTCAATGGACTTATTAAAATAGGGGTGAATTATATACAAGGACACTTGGTGTAATTATAGTTTAAGTCCCCAATTAGTTGGAATATTTAACTTCAGATATAAGGATAATTTGACGAGGACACTCACACTTTATATTTATGACTGGTGGACTGTTATGGAAAAAAACCAGACGGATATATTGAATAATCCAGGACAAAGGACAATTAACCCATGGGAATAAACTAAAATCAACACGTCAAACATCATGATTACGGAAGTTTAAATAAGCATAATTCCTTTATTTCATATTTAATTGCACCTTTAATTATCGCACTTTTATTTACTGTCATTTTATTTAAATGCACTTTTAATTATCGTACTTTTTAATTATCGCAATTTTATTTATCGTCATTTTATTTATCGCATTTTTATTTATCGCAATTTCATTATCGTTATTTACTTTACGCTTAAAATTAAGTTATATTTATTTTTATTATTTTACATTAGGTTTTAACTGCGACTTAAGTTTTAAAATCGACAAACAGGTCATTAAATGGTAAAAAAACCCCTTTTATAATAATAATACTACTTATATATATATATATATATATATATATATATATATATATATATATATATATATATATATATATATATATATATATATATATATATATATATATATATTTATATATTTTTACAAATATAGTTTTAAAAATATAGCGTTAAACTTGGCTAAGATCCCTGTGGAACGAACCGGACTTACTAAAAACTACACTACTGTACGATTAGGTACACTGCCTATAAGTGTTGTAGCAAGGTTTAGGTATATCCACTCTATAAATAAATAAATAACTTGTGTAAAATTGTATCGTATTTAATAGTATTTTATAGTAAAAATATAACTATTTTGTATACACCTCGCATAACATCAGTTGTATAGCCGTTTGACTCAGATTTGAACACCACATTTTAGAATCTTTACTCCATCTAGCACCTGCAAAAGAAACTCAATATCCTATACAAGTACTATATGCATTAAGTGTGTGAAATTTGGTCTTATTGAGTGAAAATGACATAATACTCCAAATGTGGTAAACCCAACATTCTTGGAGAAGTGTCTTGATTGATATTTAGAGTAATCTCAATTTTGGTCAAGACTTAGTTAGGTTCATTAATGCATTTGGTTCAATCCTAAAGACTAGTTAACATGTCATTAACTTCCTAGTTTCAATCAATCACAAGTCATATTCATTTAAGACTAAGTAGAGATTAGTTAGATGATGTCTTTCTAAATCAATCATTAAGTGTACAAAGACATCAATGTTAAGTTATACTTGGACATGTTACACAATGTGTTACTTGGCCAAGACCAAATAGATTATTGACCATTATATTTTTGTCAACCATTTTACACTTAATTCATTGAGGTAAACTAGTTACTTGAATCCTAGTATTCTAACTAGTAGCACATAGCAAACATGTTAATCAAGTTGGCAAATTAATGAGTATTAAACATATTAGCAAGTAGCAAGTAATACTCACATATAGCAAGGGATAGTTATTCCAAGATCAATCATATGGATATTTGCACAACACTATGGTTTAAGCTTTAGCAAGCTTACTTGCAATATAACATATTGCATGATTAATGTGTAAGCACACATTAATGTCCAACACATGCACAAGGGAAGAGCAATCTCTATTTGGGACTTGGTGACCATCCTAAATGTATCTAAGTGTATTTTAGGATTACAAGTCTTTACTCAAAAGTATTGTTCTTCATTTAGCCTTAATTTGTCACTAAGTAATCTTTAATTGTAATTAGTGCTCTAGTGACATTAGCTTATGTGTGTTGGTACTTGGTGATCATCCTAAGAATGTCTAGACAAGTTTTAAGATCACAAGTTATTGATTAACACTTATGTGTTATGCCTAATCATGGTTAATTTGTCATTAAGATGTAATTAAGCGTACTTAACCAAGATTAGTGTTTTTATGACCAAGACTCAATTGAGTATGGAAAGGACATATATTCTAAGCGTATTGAAAAGGTTTCATGAATTATAGATTTCGGGAAGTGGTCAAACTAAATTTTATCAAAAATAGTGACAGAGGATTCTGCGGTCGCACTACGGTTGACCGTGGTGGCAGCCGTGCAAATTGTTGTCAAAAACTGCGTTGCAGATTCAGTCTGGGCTTCTACGGCTAAGTGTACGATCGACCGTACTTTGACAGTGTATTTTAATGATCTTTGTTTTCATTCTATAAGTTTTGTTTGACTTGGTCATTTGCAAGATCAAGTATGGATTAGTGAACTTGCGTGTTTTATGTTAAGATGTCAATCATCACTTATGCGTATGTATGTGTCATCATCAAAACATATTCTTTGGTTAAGCATCATACTCAACTTTGTCGATTAGTCCATTAACCAACATTCAACCAACAAGGTGCATTATAATTATTACGATAGTTTGGATTTTCTTGATATTGATTCACATAAGAGACGTTTTCAAGTTGCTTCTTAGTAAGACTAACAACACAATCTTTCGTAGCATGAGGACCTTGGCATTTTTTTCACAACCTACCTTAATGATATGCATTTCTTTAGTAAGCTTTTGATCAATTTGCCTTCCTAAATTACCCAACTGTGCATTCATAGCCTTAATCATATCTTTAGAATCATAACTAACAGATTTGATAGAACGAGAAATGTCTAAGTCTTGGTGCCATTCATGGGAATGAGCAGCTAACTTATTAATCAAGGATTCAGCTTCAGCGGTAGTTTTACTCATGATATTACCTCCAGCAGATGTATCAATCTCTCTTCTCGTAGCAATATCACAACCTTTATAGAAAGTAGTTACCTTTTTGAATGTATCTAAACCATATTGTGGACAACCCCTAAGCAATTGACCAAATCTAACCCAAGCGAAGTAAAGTGTTTCATTATTTTTCTGACAAAAATTAGCAATTTATGTTTAAAGGGTGACAGTTTTGGATGCGAAAAAGAAACGAGTTAAGAATTTTTCAACCATAGTATCCCAACTAGTGATATCTCCTTCGTGCAACGAATTTAACCACTCTTTAGCTTCATCTTTTAATGACCATGGAAACAAACGAAGATAAATTACATTACTTTCAACATTAGTGATGTTAAACAGATTGCAAATATCCTTGAAGTTTCGAATGTGAGCATTAACATCTTCTTTTTTAGTACCCCTAAATTGATTATCCTTAAGCAAGTGAAAGATACTACCCTTAATGTCAAAATTTTCTTTTATAGTTGGCTGAGTAATAGCATGACATAATCCTTCTCGACCCGCTTTCATTAGTGCTTCCATTGAATTTTCGGTATCTATTTCAATGTCTGAATCAAACAGAGATCCTAAATAATTAGAATCAGGACTAGACGGTGTACTAGACAATGAACTATGAGAAGTGGTTCCCTCATCGAAGTTTAATTTCCTAATAATATTCGGCTCTTTAGATTGTTTAAATAGTATATCGGGATTGTGTAACTTGTCTTCTAAGACAGGATTCTTGGATCGGGTATTCATGTGATCTAAAATCATAAAAAGAAATATTTTAGGAGAAAATGTTTTAGACTTAAAGGGATGTAAATGATTTAATTTTAATTTTATTATTATTCATTCTCTTATTATGGAGTTTATGTTTATGAGGATATTTCGGGAATACGTTAATATATTAATAAAATTTAAATTGATAAATATAATAATAATAAATATTAATGACATAATTATAAATATGAATGTTAAATAATAACTTTTATCGCATAACAACGAATAATCAAACATAAACAGCCTGTTGAATCTTTCAATACTTAAATGATCGTCATCGTCTAGGTTCGAGCAGGAGCCTTTAAATCGGAACCCCATCAACCCTCCCCTAAAGGAAGACCGTCATCACTTATTTTCAAGAAATATCAATAACCAAAATATAATCAATTTCCGTATTTACAGCGCTCCCCGCAGCGGCGCCAAAAAGTTGATGTGTCAAAAGTGTGTGCAGTAGTGCTTAATCTTTTATTTCAACTTTTAAATTTATAAAACCTTTATTTTAGTTTTAACACCCTAACGAGCAATAAAACTCGATCAGATGTAGTATTTTAGGTTATCATCCCAAGAGAGCATAGTTGCGTTATAAGTTATTTTTATTCTTTTGTCTAATTCTTATTAAAGGACTAGAAATATATATATTTATGTTTTTGGTTGTTGTTTAGGTTTTGAATATTATCTTTTAGGAAAGAGACAATTGAAGATACGTTCTTAATGACTTAAATAATAAAATAATAAAGCAAAAAATAAAGATTAAAATAAACAATAATAAATAAAAGCAGTTACATGGACAAATAACTTGTAGGAGAATCATATTAGACAAGTTTCATGACTTACATTAACACATGGCAAAATAATAATCATAGACCAATTATTATCCCTAATCAGGTTAAGACAGACATTGCATATCATTTAATAAGCAGGACTTAAAGCATATGCTAGATATGTGATGTGCATAACTAACATCTCAATTCTTTATGTTTAATTCAATTACATGATACATATTAACCTTATGATGCGGATCAACATGCAAATAGACTGACAAATTATATAAGCTATTAAACATCAAGTAGATCAACTCAAGTTACTAGCTGAAAGTCAATTACTACTAAGTTTTCATGCAATCATTAATTAAGCATATCCAAACAAAGGATCTTCGTTTAAGCCTAACAATATCAAACTATATTACATAAGTGTATTTCAAATTAAACAAGTTTATCACTATTATGTTGTTTAACCTAGAATTCAATTTAACAAGTTTGATGGACTAGATCTAAACAAGTAGCATGAATCGAATAATAGATCGTTGGATTAAGTATTAATCAACCCTAAAATCATGGTATCTAATCATTAAGCATGGCAAACAAGTATATTAAAGCATAACAGATTCAAAATAGTTCAATCATCATTACATAAACTCGACCATACGGATCTTAAAAAGAACCATAAACTGTACGAAATGAAGCACAAAGCTGGTGGCTTTATTCCAGTCAAGCCGGTGGCTTGGACTGGTGAAGGTGGCGGCTTCATCTGATTCCTAGACAAAGTTTAGTTTCCCTCCACTTAACCACTATGAACGTTTAGTTCATAATGGTAGACGAACAGAAGCAATTAAAGTAAATAAAACAGAATAAACAGTTATATAAAGATAGAATCATACCTTAAAAAGGTAGATGAAAGAAATTTGAATTAATAACTTTGATAATCTTGATTACAATGAAAAGTAAAACCTAATCTAATAGTTTTCGTGAATTTGAGAAAACCCTAAAAGAAAAACGAAACTGATCTAAAGGTACATTGAAAACTGATACATAAGGCCCCTATTTATACTTTTTAAACTGGTGGCCAAGCCGGCGACTTCAGTGGAAAGCCGGCGGCTTCCGGTGGTCGGTGACTCCTTCTGCAAGTTTAACTTAATCCGCAAGCACATAAACGCGTAATCGTCCTAGGCAAGCCGGCGGCTTTGTTGTCAGGCCGGCGGCTTCAAAGATCCGGCAATCTTTTTGATTTCGTTTCCATTTTTAACTTGAACTTGGTCGACAAGTTGATAAATCGTGTAATTTAGGCCGGCGGCTTCTGTAACGACTCAACCCGCTATCCAACCGAATATGCAACAATTTTTTTTATACAACAGGTAGGGTGCGCGGCGCGCAACCCTCTCTGTGCGCGGCGCACACAGAGCCCAACAGCCTCTGTCCGAAATTTCCATTGTTGGTTTAAAGATTTCCCACTTCCCGACATTTTTAGACGAAACAACTTTCACAACACATTATAGTAAGTTAAACTAACACGTTTACATAATACAATAAGTTTTACGCCACCGGGCCCACATATGCCCGAATTACCATTTACGTACAAAATACAAGTTTCAACCCAATATACATTTAGACGAGTTAGGACTCTATAACCCAACCCGATACCATGAGCATAATCCCGGGGACTACCACATCCCCAATCCGCGTCCGTTTATCAAAAAGATACCCCATCGAGCCCAAGCGCTCCTACGCATCTAGTCTATCAACTAGCTAGCTTCACAATCACAAAACCTGTAAAAAGATAAATAACGAGAGGGGTAAGCTTGAAGCTTAGTGAATGCAATAATTATACATATACATATATAACCTAGTTACTTGCAATCACTTACACAATTACCGCATACACGCTAGCAATATAATTAGCATACCATCGCAAAGTATGACGCTAAATCTCCAATATGCAAGCTAGCACAAACAATAGCATATAACTCGAACAATATAATATGCTACACTACAACACATAAAACATTGATGTTCACAACATCCATTAGTACTCAAGATTTCAAGGCTAGCCCTACGAATGGTATCGTCAACATCGAACTTAGTCCCCATTCGTCCTAATAAATGTGGTATCGTCAACATCAAACTTAAACCCACTATGAGGTATCGTCAACATCGAGCTTAAACCCTCATCAAACAAACATCACTACAATAGTGGTATGGCTTCGTCAACATCGAACTTTAAATCCATACATGAGGTATCGTCAACATCGAACTTAAACCCTCATCAAAACGAACAAACAATATACTCTAGGATATGGTATCGTCAACATCGAACTTTAACCCATACCCCACAAGCAAATAAATCATATACATACATATATAATTATTCCACTCACCTTGGAATGCCCGCACAAGTCATGTATAACATGATCTTCATCCTCAAATCTGAGCAAGTAACCACCTATATCACACATAGGTACAATATACACATAAATAGTCATTCTCTAACAGGGACGTAACGACCCGGCTTTTTCAACTTGCTTTTGTGCTTTGTGCTTTCACGAAACTGCGTATTTGTGCGTACTGAGCTAGCTTATGCTCTGGGATCTTTAATCATGATTAATTACTCTCGTTAATATCTTACAATGTGATATTAAGTGTGTAATCACTTAACTTGATCCCCGAATGCTTTTACAACCGTTGGTGTCACTTATCGTTTTAAACGAGATACGTACTTGGTACGCGTTAAACTTTTGTCATAATTGGAATATTATGACTGTACAAACTTGATTGTTATTATTATAATAACTACTTGGTTTAAGGGCTTATTTAATTGAGCTTAGTGTTTACTAATGCGTACTAGTTACCTTAATGGACTTTACATGTCCCGACTCGTCTTTGTGACACACACACTTTTCACGAATAATATTTTCAAATATTATTTACATTCATGATTAATTAATATTAATTATTTTTAATTAACTAATGTTACTAGTTAATTACTTGGGCTTTATTCATTTAATTTGTTACATACTTGGACTTGGGCTTTTATTATTTGATATGGACTTGGAAGTCCACCCTACTTTCTTAATGGATTAATTAGCCCAACATTATGTTAATGACTCATTAAGCTTAATTAAAGAGTAACTAGTTCATGAGGAATCTAGTTACTTACACATTTACACCTTGTTCCCATGCCACTTAGCTTTATTTCCATTTCAAGCTTTCACCATTCTCCCGCAATTGAAAGCTAGCTTTTGACTTGCCTTTTTTTGTGTCCCAAAACTGTGAGCTCCCTTGATGGGGAGGGAGTTCTTTTTTTTCAAATTTTTGTTACTTATTACTTGTATTATCTTCATTCCATACACACACATACTTTCACACTTCTCATTTTCTCTCAATTTCTCTCTAACTTTGTAAGTTACAAGCCTTATTTCTTCTTTCTTTTTCTCCTTGAAACCGAAACATATACATCCATATCATCATCATTTATTTGCTTTGTTTACTTACTTGTTGATTGTTGTTTACTTACTAGTTATTAAAAATCAAACTTTCTAGTTTGTTCTTCATATGATCTTGTTTATACAAGAACAAACAAGAACCAAGGAAGATCAAGTTTATAGTTTGATTCTTCCATAAAACTTGTTAAAAGGAAAAGTTCATGAGTTATAATCATACTTGAGTTCATGTTGTAAACTTAAGGTTTACTTTCTTAAAGATCAAAGCCTTGGCTTGAATCTTTAAAGTATGAACAACCATGAACTTGTCACTTGTAAATTTAACTTATTTCTCACTTTGTACATGCTTTAAATTCGTGAATCTTGTTGTTATTGGTCAAGTATTACTAGTTAATCTTGATCTCATTTATCTTGAACTAAAAGTTAACTTTATAAGTTCAAGAACATGTAAGTGAAACTTTTTAATTATAACTTTGTACACTTATGCTTGATCTAGACTTTTGGGTCTAGGATCTTCAAGATCTAACTAAGAACTATGTTCTACAACTTAAGATCTTGATTATATAAGTTTACTTTCAAGTTTGTAACTTAATATTACTTTTGTAACTCATGTATGTGTCTGATCTAAGATCTTGATGTAACTTTGGTTCATCAAACTACTTACAACACTTAATTGAGTTGTGCTACATATCTTAGACTTACACTAGTGTTATGATGGTCAAAACTTGGTAAAGATGATGCAAACCCATCAATGAGTTGTACACTTGAAGCTACAAGCATCAAGGATGAGAATCCTGATAAGCATCAAGCACCAAGAACCCACTGGAACACCTTTAGCTACTGTTTCTGGAACTGATCATTAACCTGGGCTACTGGAATAGTTAATTTCCAGATAGATGGGTTTGATTAGATGATTTTTCATTTAAGACTCGTCTTAATCCGAGTTACGGTTTAGGATTTATGGCCCTCCGAACGTCACTATGTCCTTTTAACGTTGTGCTGAAAATTCTGACCTACTCGCACTTAAACCGTCGCCACAGTCAAACGAAGACGAGTTTAGTTCTGGAATTTTTACAACAACTAAGGGACTCATATACGGAGCCATGGCCACTGGTCTCACCTCATTTCAGTTTGTATATAGGCCGTGGTGACTAATCGAAGTCAACCTTTGTTTCAAACTCTTTTCTTGAATGAAACTTACTTTATACTTTTTGTTTAATGATGAATGATGATGATATTTAAGACCTACTTTACATACACTGAAAAATTTGGGACGATTTACTGACTTAGTAACTTTTGACTTGGGTTGAGGACCTTCGGACCAACTACTTGCAAACTTATCTCGAATCAACTTAACTACTTTACACTGTGAGTTATAACATCCATTTTTACTTTAACTATTTTGGGAGCTGAGAATACATGCGCATTTTACATTTTACATACTAGGCACGAGTACTTAAACTTTATATATGTGTGGGTTATACAACGGCATAAACTTTCCCCTTAGCTCGGTAATGTTTAGTCATTGGTTTTTGAACCGGTGAACGCGAATCTTAGATATGGATCCATAGGGTTTGACATCCCCACTTGGGCTAGTAGCGCTAGCATTTAACGGGTGTTTAATACTTCATAAACATACGCACTCGCCAAGTGCACTTTTAGGGGGTGATATACATACGTTAAGTTTAGTTACCGGGTGCCCACGGATGAACATATACTTTATCATACTGATTTGGATTACTGTTTTGAAACACTGTTTGAAGCACTGAAATCTCGTGGCCTACATTACATTACTATTATACTTAAACTATAGCTCACCAACCTTTGTGTTGACGTTTGTAAGCATGTTTTTCTCAGGTGCTTAAGGTTTGCTTGCTTCCGCTGCGCTTATTAGAGATGTCACCGCATGAAACGTTTAATTTGCATTCAAACTATGTTATTTTTGAAACGATGTATTTGTAACGACCTATGGGTCACGTACTACTATTCTTGTTTGCTATTCGTAGAAGCAAACTTTTGGTTGTTAAACATTTGACGTTGGTTAAAACGTCACCCTTTTTATGAATGCAAACTTATTTTGAAACTGCATATAGTGTTTGACCTTGTAATGATCCTGTTGTTGATGGTCCGTACATGTTGATTTAGTATGGGGCGTCACATTTGGTATCAGAGCATTGGTTGTATGGAATTAGGTTGCATTAGTGAGTCTGGACCGACCCGAGTAGGATTCACTAATAGGACTAATCTACAACTTGCTCATTTACTTGTATCTACGGAATCTGTTGCATGCTACTGTGTTATATTACCGCATGTTACTGCTTACTACTACTGCATGCCACTGCTTACTTCTACTGCTGTATGAACTTACTGCATGCTACCATTTCCTTTTACTGCTATGTAAACTCGCTGTATGCTTTTGCTTACTCTTGCTACTGCATGCTACTATCTGCTTTTAACATGTTACTTCGGTATGATACTGTTACTATTGCCATGCTACGTGCTGCTATAAACGATCTAGGCTGCTGTAGTTGTTATGCCTGATTACGCTCTTGATCATGTCTGCTATTCGCTGTACCGACTTGGAGAACCTATCCTTTCCAGTTCAGATGTTTTTATGAACTACTTTCCCACTCGTCTAACCCTAAGAACTAGTAATGTAATCCACCTGTTACTACTGTTCCACCGTTCCAGAGATCGAAACATTTCTTCACGCAATCTAGAAGGAGTACCCCTCGGATTACGCGCCCACTAAAGTTGATCCTCAGAGGAGGAGATATTGGAGGACTTGTCGGAGTAACCGCATCCTGAGCTCACTCTAATTAGCCACGTACATCGTATGAACATTAGAAGGTTGTTCAGTTTTCGCAAGCTGACCTATATCCCGTTTGCTTTCATGACCGTCACTTATCTCTTTCATTCTTCACCACTACTTGACGACCTAACGACACTTCTGTACTTAGGCATTGGAGAAATCGGGAAGGCATCTCCTTTCACAAGCTCATAGTGTCTTCCACTAATGCTCAACCATACCCAAAGACTTGGGAGTCGCCTCAAAACATATCATATCACTACTTGCTACACATACAACTCGACGCGCGACCCAGATTGAACTTCTAGAAGGGAACCTAACGACATTACCTGAACCCAAGCATTTTGAAGAAAATTTCGGGACATTTAGGCGTTGATGCATGACCTATGGAACTTACGCACCCACACCGAGAAACCGTGAGATTAATTATGTAGATTTTATTTTGAGAAAACACAGATAAAGCACCGTTAGATGAAATTGAGTAGAACTTGAAGTGATCACGTTACATTGACCATATGAAGTGATATTGGAATAAACGTACGATTTAGTACAATATAATGACGCCAGGCCAGCGTGATTATATTGAAGTAAAATCATGCAGAAGTTCCAATGTTGCTACATGAGGAATATGAGGTGATCCAGGGAAAATTTTGGCAGGGATCACTTGAGCATACGCATTATAGTCTGTTAAAGGTAGGGAAGGAATAACCACGTAGCCCAGATACTGTACAAGAAGGGCCTTGATTGCAGAATTGATAACCCGAAAATTTGTTATAGATATCGACACCCTGGACATTTAAGGAAAAAATTCTCAAATAGGAAAAACTTTGTACTGACTTGCGGTAGAGCAATCGTTATCTCAGTTATGGAAACTCGCATGGATCCTGAATTTAGTTAGGGTACGTTTCATCACAACATTTTATTATCTCAAGGTTGTTTAATACTGGAGCGATAGAAACCTTATATCTAAGAACCTTAGTGTTATGACTAATAAGCCATTAACAACCATGAGGGTTAAGTATTCTATAGGACAAGCAAATGGTAAGCTGAGAAAGATAGAGGAATAATTCAAGGTAGTACTTTAAGATTAACAGGTGGGTCATTTGGAGATGACCTCACATTAACCAAACTTGGAAGTTTTAATGTAGTAGTTGAAAAGGATTAGTTACCTACACACAGGCATATGTTATTTGAGAAGATTGATAAAATTTTCACGGCAGTATAATAAGATTGGTTGGAATGAACCTTAAGATTAACCTAACACCCATCAATTTGGGAAATTGGATGCAATAGTTGGGATGAACTTTAAGATTAACCTAATACTCATCAAGTTAGGAAGCTTTGATGAAATAGTTTGAACGAACTGACTTTCAAGGATGAAAGTGAAGGATACTTATAGTGACAAAAATTTTCGTATACCTCGCGAGAATGGCAAGTTAAAATCCATCTGGGTTATTGTTGACCGCTTCACCAAATCTGCTCACTTTCTACCCACAAGAGAAACCGATACAATGGACAAACTTGCACAACGATACATAAAGGAAATTTTATCCCGTCACTTCAGCGATGGCTACCCAAGAATCTTATTTGATACTAATTCTTACACGACTCTAAACCCTCACTTATTCCGAGAGATTCCTTATTCGATGATAACCACACCATCATCCTTCTTACTTCGATATTAGTCATAACAGTTCGAAATTTTCCAAAATCAATGGGTGGTTCATTCTTTTAACAACCCAACCCGTTAACCGACCAAAAACGCAGCATAAAAAAATTTTTAAAACTGAGCTGTCCAGATGGGGTGCGCGGCGCGCACAGGGCCTGACAGCCCGCTGTCCACTTTTTCTAATTTTCGTAAAAAGATCTCTTGCTTCCAGACACTTTTAGACCAAACGCTTTTCACAACATTTTATATTAGTTAAAACTAACACGTTCCAATAATAAAATGAGTTTTACGAGACCGGGCCCACATCGGCCGTTTTAAGACTTTCGTACAAAATACAAGTTTTCGACCACATTATTTTTAACACAAAATAAAGACCGAGCATGGCGATTGGGAATATGCTACCCAATCCTAATCAAATCCAAAAGCAAGATCTTCTAAGCAACTACGCAAGTCCACTAGTCCCCACGCTTACCCGAGCCACCGCATCCATGCAAATCTATAAAAATATAAACAACGAGAGGGTAAGCTAACGCTTAGTGAGTGAGAATATACTACATACATAAATATATATACATAAAATGGACACGCCACATAAAAGATCAAATACCGCATACCGTTGCATCCAAGCATAAAGGCAAGCTAATCTAAGCATATCGTACGATCACTAAGCAACAAGCTAAAATATGCATCAACAACAAGATATAAGTTCACCCACGACGATGTGAACAACGCCAATAAGCTACACCCGGAGGGTTAGCAACAACACAACAATACATCAATACGACAAACATCGATGTTCACAACATCCATTAGTATTCAAGATCTCAAGGCTAGCCCCACGAATGGTATCGTCAACATCGAACTTAAATCCCATCCGTCCCAATAAATGTGGTATCGTCAACATCGAACTTAAACCCACATATGAGGTATCGTCAACACCGAACTTAAGCCCTCATCAAATGTCACTACAATAGTGGTATGGCTTCGTCAACATCAAACTTTAAATCCATACATGAGGTATCGTCAACATCGAACTTTCACCCTCATCAACACAACAATATACTCTAGGATATGGTATCGTCAACATAGAACTTTAACCCATACCCCACGAGTAAATAAATCATATAAATACATATATAATTATTTCACTCACAAGCCCATGTGATAACGTACACACGAAGTGTGCACCTCGCCAAAGGTGGTCAACCAAAACGCACAACCGTGCCAATTGGACATGTACACAAGTCCATCAAATCCACCTATATGTGAAGTGAGCTCTATAACCGAGAACCACTTCACCCGACCCGCACCCATCCTACACATACATATGGATATAGGATATTAACACTCACCTTGAAGTCTTGATGGATGCCAAACCAAAATTCGCAATCGCCGATGGAATGTACCTATTCCATTTATCACAAATACAATAACACAATTAGGGTGGATTTACAAATCAACCCAAATTGACAACTAGTGCAATTTTGACCCAAATGCACTTCCAAGCACGAACCGCGCCCTAATTTAACCAATAATCTCTAACACAAGTGAGAATGGTCCTAATACGCCAATACAACCCGATCATAGGTGTTAAACACCTATCTTGCCCATAATGACACTTTAAACCCTAATTTTGACCCAAAGGAGTAAACATCGTGCCATTAGCAAGTTTTGACACCAAAACATATTTAACTCGGTTTTATACTTCAACTTAATTCATTTTAAGTTTATAAACCTTATTAAATCGACAATTGGGTCATAATCATCAACGAACCCTAATTTGGACTCTAGTCAAAATTAGTCAACCACAAGAACCCTAATGGTCTCCAAAACATCAATAATCACTAATACTAGTGATTATACACCATTTACAAGTCTTAAACATGGTTAAATCATTAACCAACCCAAAACCCGCAAAATATCAAAATAGCAAGTTTCCATAAACCCTCTTCATCAACTAAATGGGTTTTACAACAAATCAAACTCAAACCCTAACATTGAATCTCAAATCAAACAATGAAATTCGGATTTAGAATTTACCATAATAATCAAAACGTAGCAGAGAACGAAAGGAACAACTTTATCAATCGCACCTTTGATCGATTCAAGCGTCATCTTCATCAAAGCTCCAAATCTCTCTCTAGAATCTCCCTCTCTCTCTAAGATAAGATGAGAGAGATGTGTGGATGTCAAAATGATCCAAAAGTGGATCTAAAACTGCTCTAAGTGCCACAAATCTGTCCACAAGTGAAAGGATCAAAGTACCCCTCATTTAACCCTTTATAAATGCTGAAAATTGCATCAGACGCAATCGGAGAGCGCCACTCCAACCTTCAGGTCAGTTTTCAGTAACTTGTTTTAGCCATAACTTTTTGACCGTAGCTCCATTTTCGATGAATCAAATATCGTTGGAAACGTAATAAGATTTTCTTTCCAATGGTAAGGCTTTGAAACATCAACACAAACTTTATTTGGGGTTGAAAAGATACGTACACACCTTGTCACTTCAGACAACGTCCAGTCTCCTTCGACGTTCGAGCAAGCAACACGTACATGCTTCGTACACTTCATACACGCATCGTACACCATAAATACATTATGTTCAATAAATATTAGGGTCTTGCAACTCTCCCCTACTTAGAATCGATCACGTCCTCGTGATCCTCGTCACGAAAACAAACGGACCCACACTCAATGGTCCTCGAACATACGTTTCAAACCGACTTCTTTCACAATTATCATAAACTCGAAGATTATACTTACATACCTAAGACACACTTGCACACATTCCGAGACACGAAATGCACACATCATTCAAACTCTACCACGATCGCTTAACACACGCGGAAACATCATGTTTCCTTCCAACTTCTCTAGGCAATCCTTCCCAACGAATCGCCTTTAACACTAAATCTTCATCCGCGATTTATCAAATCCACAAATTCGAGCACTAAAACTTGCTCAATCCCTCACATCGGGAAAACTCAACCGATCTCGTACCGAGATATCAACTCCTAGCGTACCATACCAAGTACATCACTAGTAACAACCACAATAAAGTCAACACCCGAAATGATGAAGACCGAACAAAACGAATCCTTACGGATATGCTTACCACACAACATCCCTTGTAGTGCGCAATGCGACCAATACGCAACTATCGTATATCTTACGCAAACGGCAACGCTAAAACCAAGGTGTACAAAATCGACTATTATCACACCCGTAACAACATGTGAGCGAAACACGGTTATCGCATCACTACTCCCACAACATGGTCCTCACGACCCCACCATCGGCGTATAACACAACCAATAGTTCACGTCCTAAATCACAACACAAGGAATGGTACTCTCATTTCCCACCGGTACTCACATTTCTCGATAATGTTATACCATGCCGTTATAACACTACTCCCATCACACACGCTCTCTTGGCCTCCATCACGACGAATAGTGTAACATCTCGCACTGCTACACCATAGTGCATCCTAACGGAATACACTAACCATCAACACACGCTCTTTTGGCCTCGATCAACGAGTAGTGTAACATCACGCACTGCTACACTATAGTGAATCCTAACAGGTACCACTAACCATCACCATACGTACGCGTACACAACGCAAACATAATCGAGCAAGAACCACCTATATCGCACATAGGCACAAACAATAATTCTCTAAAAGAGAATCGGTCACGCACATCCCTTAGCCGATGTAGCGACCCCGACAAATCGTCAAGTGACGGCATCGGCTACGTGGGTCCCATTACCTGATTATAAGTCTTTAAGATAACGTTTGACCAAAATATGTCGCCTTCATTTCAAAATAAAGATTGTTTCAAAGTTTACAAGAATTGTTCAACCAAAAGTTAAGTTACAACGTTATAAGTACGATTGAAATCTAGGCGACACGGTTTAAAGTAAAGTCAAAAGACGCTCCAAGTAATGCATGTATACTCGACATCCAATGCAAGTATCAAATAGTGAGCGGAAGCATGTATCACATATCGTGCAAGACCTGAGAAAAACATAGAAGAATCTGTCAACGAAAACGTTGGTGAAATCATAGGTTTAGTAAGTATTAAGCGTTGTTTTTGAACCACAAGATTTTGTATTTCCATAACGTAGATTATCCAATCATTTGCATTCCAAAAGTGTTGTTATACGCGAGCACTCAATTATCAAAACTTAACCAACGTTACCCCATCACACAGTGCTAGAACCCGCACTAAAACACAAAAATATATTTCATCCGCATAACGGTAGCGAACCGTCCGAATGAGGGTTTGTTAAACCCGTATGGCCACACAATATAAGTTCTCGCTTACACCCTGCAAGTGTAACTAATGATAATCGAATTGAGGATTTTGTTCTAAACTCGCACGTGGAATGTTTGTTTTCACACTTGTGTTCAAAACATAAAAGTAGGTAGTACAAGATGTAACAAAGTATATGTTTTCTCAGCCCACGATTTAAAAGTATAAAAGTTGTTGAAAAGGTGGGACTATGATCTCACCTTGAGTGCACGAGTAGTAAAGTACTTCGACAAGTAAACGTGTGCAAAGAACAATGCTAGTCTTGACCTAAACAATAGGTTGTATCAATAACGGTAAACACGATAGGTCAAAGATGTTCAATTAGTCCTATGGCTCGTTACGACTCAATCATAATAGCATGTGAATCAAATTGTCATGTTTCATGCAAGGTACAAGTATAAAAACATGTTAGAACGATTGCACAAATATTTGGTTAAGTTTGATTAAAAGTCAACTTGGTCGGGTCAAAGTCAACAGAAAAGTCAACGGGGTCGGGTTGGATATCCGACAATTTTTCTAAGTTACATAATCATATATGAGCATGTTGGCCAAGTTTCATGTTAATCGGAAGTCCGTAGCATAGCAAACATTTTCATGTCAAATGACCAAGCGAACAGCCAGTTTTAGCTAAATGGGACGGCGTCCTGGGAAGCTAGACGGCGTCCCGGTTTGAAGGCTGGGACGGCGTCCCGTGAAGCTAGACGGCGTCCCGGCTTGAAGGCTGGGACGGCGTCCTGGGATGCTAGACGGCGTCCCGGCTGGTTTCCAGGCCCTGTTGTTTCTAAGTGCACGAACCAACAATCAAACCAACCCAAATTACAAACCGCAAACAATTAGAACATGTATTTTATGTCACCGGAAAGCTCTTTCGACAAGGAACACAACTAGATACATTTCCTAAATCAAATGTATCATTTTAGACAACAAAAATCTCGTCGAAAGTTCGTTAAACGTTCCAAAACAAGGTTTCAAGTTCATCAATTGCAATTCAAGTTTCGGGAATCCAATTTATACATATGATATGCCGTTTTGAAGGTAATGAAGCATGTAACCCAACTAAACACTTATCAATAACAATAACAAGCATTCAACGCATCAAAAGTTCGTTTTAAGAGTTGTCAAACCTAACCAAAAGTTCACAAAATCAATAATCGCGTTTATGAAGTTTCTTAAATCAATCTATACATCAAAATGAAGCTAATGATACTAGGAACACAATTAGAACATGAACTTTTAACATCTAACAACATATGATCATCCAAAATTCAAGAACAACACACCAAAATTCAAGTTCATGCTAGTTACACTAAAACAACGAGATCGAGCATACAAATTATATATTCATGTTAGACTTGAGCCATAGACACTAATTAACACTTTTATAAGTTAAAAACATCAAGAACACAAAATCTAGTGATTTTAGAAAGTTACCCAAATGAGATGAAGTTGGTACCAAAACGAAGAGGATGAAGAGAGGATCACGAATATGTAATTTATTTGGTTGCTAGCTCCCTAATCCGGATTTAGATGATGAATGAATGGATTTGGTTTTTGAGTGTGTGTTCTTGCTAGAGAGAAAGAGAGAGAGATGGAGGTGGAAATGAATGGGTGAAAGGGGTTTGACCCTTTGACCTAGTCAAGGGTTTGATCCCTTGTCAAGTTTAGTCCCTCAACTATGAATCGGGTGCGGGAATTAACCGAACGAATTATTTTAAATTTCACGGGAGTACGGGAGATATTAAATTCCGATAACGAGAATATTTAAAATGTTACTTAACAAAGGATACGAATCTAGATACGAAGGGTATTATTTAAAAAGAAAAAGACGGGCGTTAAAATAATTTAACGGAAAAATGCGGGATGTTACATTATCCACACCTCAAAAGAAATTTCGTCCCGAAATTTAGTTGGAAGTAATAATCGATGCCTCTCACTCGAGACCGGAGATGTCAATGCTATGAATAAGTGAAGGTACGTCCTTGAGTGTTCTCATGAATTTGGATTGTCAGGGTTTTACGTTGCATTAAGGTTCGGTTTTTACGATCCCCGGTTTCAACTGGTTTTCCTACGAAGAGAAGTTTGTCATTGATAGTTGATGTATTCAGCAGGATTGCACGTTCCTGTTCCGCAGGACACGTTTCTAAGTTTGTTACACGAAATGTAGGGTAAACGGAAACTTAGTTGCATCGGAAGTTCTAAACGGTAGGAAGCGGTTCCAATACACCCCAAGGTTTCAAAAGGTTCAATATTGCAGATATAGCCTTTCTCGATTTCCTAAAATGGATTTCACCTTTCCAAGGTGCGGTTTCTCAATATCACGCGATTACACACTGGGATTTGTGGGGTTTTCATCTAAGTTTGGTATAACTCTTCTGGGCGACTACGGGTCGTCTCGAGCCCTCCTCGGATATGAATGATTTCAATTGTTGTTTCTTGATGGAGTTCAGATTTCGGTGGTTGATGCTTTGGTTAAATGAACAGGGGTATGACATTAGCGGTCATATAGGGTTTCGAAAAGTGCGCGTGAACACACGAGTGGTAACTACTGTTGTAAGAGTGATCTACTAAAAGTGACAGTACGAGTTTGTGACATGTCTTTCCAAGACGTAAATCGTTCGTTTGCTCGGTTCGTCGGTTTGTGGGTGGTACGCGGTACTCATGTCTAAACGGGTCTCCAAGGTTTCTTGTAAAACTAGAAGTGAAACGAGTATTTCGATACGGAAAAATTTACAAAGATACGCCGTGTTGGAATAGAATCTCTTAAGATACGTTTGAACAAGTTAGTTAGGGTTCGAAAAATGTTCGTTAGGACTATTCACCCTCGTGGCGAATACTAATGTAATATGATGAATTTCTCCATCCATGGAGAAATGTTACAAGGAGTTTCTTTAAACGGAAAATGCGAACGGTAGAGATAGTAGTGAAATGAGGACTTAGAATAGGATGAGCTTGCATCTCGAGGTTGCCATAACGTGCCTCTAGTTGTCAAAAGTTGAAGTCTGAAAGAGAAACGAGGTAGTACACATAGTTGTATAGTTCGGGGTTGAATATTAGTTGACCGATTATCAGAAACACAAGGGCGTTAAGTCAAAGAAGAGTGAAGTATCGTTGGATTGTGTGTTATCTTAAATTCCAGTAATATCAGACGGTGACGGTGAAATAATAGAGGTATGTAATGTGGTACGTGATGATGAGAAGTTTGATCGGATCCACAATTTAGTATTCGAATTCTTCGTGTAAAATAATGAATTTTAGTTATGTTGATTTTTGAGTCGAGAGAGTATGCCTTTCGGCGTTCAAGTAGAATATTTCCATGTTTGAGTTCCATCTGTTGCTATACGATTTTAACTAGAAATGTTGGTGTGAAGAATCACGCTCAAGGTTCGAACACGGAGAGGTTTAGAGTTTTCCTTAGTGAGTTAACGAGTTTAAAAGTCGTGTAACACGAGAAAAGTCAGAAATGAATCTTCGGTAAAAATAGACGAGATCTAAGATTTTACGAATACAAGTCTGAGTCGAGAGAGTTTAATGATTACGTGTGGCTTGATTTCGAGATTGATTGTAAGGCATTGACCGTTAACATCATGGTCTAGAAAATTTGACTTCGTTTAACAGAAATTCTCACTCGGAGAATTTGGTATAAAGTTGCTCTTTTCTCAAATGTTCGAGCTTAAGATGGTGGTGTTGTTCGTTTTCCTTCTTTACTTGAATAAGTTAAGATGTCATCCATAAATACGATAACAGATTTGTCTAGATAAGTTGCATACGTGGTTTAGGAGGTTCATGAATACGGACGGAGTCCTAAATAAATCAAACGGTACTAAGAGGGATTTACAACTAACGTTGCGAGCTCGGAAAATGGCCTAGGAGACATCGTCTCCCTTAACCCCCAATTGATGATAACCAGAACGGAGGTCGATTTGGAATACACGGGATCCACGTAAATAATCATGAGGTAATGGATACGAGGAAGAGAGTATTGGTTTCCAACCGAAAGTTACTTAGTTCACAATAATCTATACATAAATGTAGGGCAACAATTTCTCCTTAATGAATAGGTTTTGAGTTCCTTAGTTCTATTGGTGTCGAGTTCAATTTCTTAACGTATATCTTCCGATAATTAACGTATATCCTCCGATAATTTTTTTTTTTTTTTTTTTTTTTTTTTTTTTTTTTTTTTTTTGTCGCTTAAATCGCCTAAATAGTATCTAGGGGAAAAGAGGTGGAATATAAAGAGCACGAGTCAAATCCTTGGTTATAAAACGTCTAACGGTACTCGAATCGAATAAGTATGAAATATACGGTTTGTTGTGAAGAAACGTACCCGTGACTAGTCCATCATCGTCTCGGGCATCCTAGGTGTCGATGTTGTAAGTTCAACGGCGCGCGTTGGTTTTTGCTTTATTCTTTGGGCATTCATTCCTAAAATGACCCGATTGGCCACATTTGTAGCAAATACTCGGCTTTGGTGCGTCGGGCCCCTTTTGAGTGACGGGAGCAGTACTTCCACAATACTTGGCAATATGACCACTACCTTGGCACCGATGGCAAATTAGCTTGCCACATTCACCAAAATGATGCTTGTGGCATTTGTTGCAAAAAGGTCGTGTCCCGGCATAACTTTTCTTGCCGACGGGGGTGAGAGGTTCCTTGGAAAAGTTGTTGTTGTAGTTACTCGATTGGGGGGCTTCCCATTTTCTTTTGTTGTCACCCGACTCATCCTCGGCTCTAGGTGCCTGCACTTCAATCTCGTCCACTGTTTCAATCAATTGGCGGGCCATATTCAAAGCCTCTTGGTGGTTAGCGGGTTTGGATGACATTACTCCTTGTTTGATGCTCTTGGGAAGACCATCCATGTAAAGTTCAACCCTTAGAGGTTCGGGGGTCACGAGGTTTGGGCACATCAAGGATAGCTCAGAAAATCGTTGATTATATGCCTTTAGGTCATTCCCGACCGCCTTTAAAGTTCTTAGTTCGTGTTCGAGCTTACGGGTCTCTTCGCGCGGGAAGTATTCGGTGATCATCTTTTTCTTTAAGTCGGCCCATGAGAGTGTGTGGGCTTCATCGATACCCACCGACAGCACATACGTATTCCACCATGTGAGGGCGATACCGGCAAAAGTGTGGGTGGAATATTTGACTTTGTCTTGGTCCCGACAACCGCTTATGCTAAAAACGGCTTCTGTTTGCTCAAACCATCGGGTGAGCACAACCGGTCCTCCGGTCCCATCGAAGGTGTGAGGTTTGCACCCCATGAAAGTTTTGTAGGAGCAACCCTCGTTTGAATTACCGGCTCCATGGTTGTTGTGGTTGTGGTTGTTATTGATGTCGGAGGAGATACTAGCCATAGCCGCACCTATGGCGGTGGCTATCATGCGTTGAAAAGCTTGTTCGGAAGTTTCATTACGTGGTCCGCGACGGGGAGGCATTGTTCCTTCAAGACATACGAATATCGTTGATTAGTATTCTCAATAATACTAATCATGATAGGGAAATGATGATGTAGAGAAAATTTTCCTTGACTCGCCTTAAATTCTTTATGTCATAATGTCGGAATGTCCATATGAATCACCGTAATATAATCCCGGAAATTATATTACCCTGATTCTCATGTGCATTTAACATTACTTCATAAAGTCAAGGTGGCGCATCAACAAAATTCATCAACGTAAGATCAAGATCGAATACGAGTTAGATATGATAGAAGAGTTCGAGTATAAATGCACAATTAGTCAAGTAATCCCTACTTCAGTCTATATGCCGGTTGTAGTCTAGATTCACCTATGTACCCTATGACTCGGGGTGGACACAAATGAACTCTAAATCCCTACAACCAAGGCTCTGATACCAACTGTAGCGACCCCGACAAATCGTCAAGTGACGGCATCGGCTACGTGGGTCCCATTACCTGATTATAAGTCTTTAAGATAACGTTTGACCAAAATATGTCGCCTTCATTTCAAAATAAAGATTGTTTCAAAGTTTACAAGAATTGTTCAACCAAAAGTTAAGTTACAACGTTATAAGTACGATTGAAATCTAGGCGACACGGTTTAAAGTAAAGTCAAAAGACGCTCCAAGTAATGCATGTATACTCGACATCCAATGCAAGTATCAAATAGTGAGCGGAAGCATGTATCACATATCGTGCAAGACCTGAGAAAAACATAGAAGAATCTGTCAACGAAAACGTTGGTGAAATCATAGGTTTAGTAAGTATTAAGCGTTGTTTTTGAACCACAAGATTTTGTATTTCCATAACGTAGATTATCCAATCATTTGCATTCCAAAAGTGTTGTTATACGCGAGCACTCAATTATCAAAACTTAACCAACGTTACCCCATCACACAGTGCTAGAACCCGCACTAAAACACAAAAATATATTTCATCCGCATAACGGTAGCGAACCGTCCGAATGAGGGTTTGTTAAACCCGTATGGCCACACAATATAAGTTCTCGCTTACACCCTGCAAGTGTAACTAATGATAATCGAATTGAGGATTTTGTTCTAAACTCGCACGTGGAATGTTTGTTTTCACACTTGTGTTCAAAACATAAAAGTAGGTAGTACAAGATGTAACAAAGTATATGTTTTCTCAGCCCACGATTTAAAAGTATAAAAGTTGTTGAAAAGGTGGGACTATGATCTCACCTTGAGTGCACGAGTAGTAAAGTACTTCGACAAGTAAACGTGTGCAAAGAACAATGCTAGTCTTGACCTAAACAATAGGTTGTATCAATAACGGTAAACACGATAGGTCAAAGATGTTCAATTAGTCCTATGGCTCGTTACGACTCAATCATAATAGCATGTGAATCAAATTGTCATGTTTCATGCAAGGTACAAGTATAAAAACATGTTAGAACGATTGCACAAATATTTGGTTAAGTTTGATTAAAAGTCAACTTGGTCGGGTCAAAGTCAACAGAAAAGTCAACGGGGTCGGGTTGGATATCCGACAATTTTTCTAAGTTACATAATCATATATGAGCATGTTGGCCAAGTTTCATGTTAATCGGAAGTCCGTAGCATAGCAAACATTTTCATGTCAAATGACCAAGCGAACAGCCAGTTTTAGCTAAATGGGACGGCGTCCTGGGAAGCTAGACGGCGTCCCGGTTTGAAGGCTGGGACGGCGTCCCGTGAAGCTAGACGGCGTCCCGGCTTGAAGGCTGGGACGGCGTCCTGGGATGCTAGACGGCGTCCCGGCTGGTTTCCAGGCCCTGTTGTTTCTAAGTGCACGAACCAACAATCAAACCAACCCAAATTACAAACCGCAAACAATTAGAACATGTATTTTATGTCACCGGAAAGCTCTTTCGACAAGGAACACAACTAGATACATTTCCTAAATCAAATGTATCATTTTAGACAACAAAAATCTTGTCGAAAGTTCGTTAAACGTTCCAAAACAAGGTTTCAAGTTCATCAATTGCAATTCAAGTTTCGGGAATCCAATTTATACATATGATATGCCGTTTTGAAGGTAATGAAGCATGTAACCCAACTAAACACTTATCAATAACAATAACAAGCATTCAACGCATCAAAAGTTCGTTTTAAGAGTTGTCAAACCTAACCAAAAGTTCACAAAATCAATAATCGCGTTTATGAAGTTTCTTAAATCAATCTATACATCAAAATGAAGCTAATGATACTAGGAACACAATTAGAACATGAACTTTTAACATCTAACAACATATGATCATCCAAAATTCAAGAACAACACACCAAAATTCAAGTTCATGCTAGTTACACTAAAACAACGAGATCGAGCATACAAATTATATATTCATGTTAGACTTGAGCCATAGACACTAATTAACACTTTTATAAGTTAAAAACATCAAGAACACAAAATCTAGTGATTTTAGAAAGTTACCCAAATGAGATGAAGTTGGTACCAAAACGAAGAGGATGAAGAGAGGATCACGAATATGTAATTTATTTGGTTGCTAGCTCCCTAATCCGGATTTAGATGATGAATGAATGGATTTGGTTTTTGAGTGTGTGTTCTTGCTAGAGAGAAAGAGAGAGAGATGGAGGTGGAAATGAATGGGTGAAAGGGGTTTGACCCTTTGACCTAGTCAAGGGTTTGATCCCTTGTCAAGTTTAGTCCCTCAACTATGAATCGGGTGCGGGAATTAACCGAACGAATTATTTTAAATTTCACGGGAGTACGGGAGATATTAAATTCCGATAACGAGAATATTTAAAATGTTACTTAACAAAGGATACGAATCTAGATACGAAGGGTATTATTTAAAAAGAAAAAGACGGGCGTTAAAATAATTTAACGGAAAAATGCGGGATGTTACAGCCGAGGGATTTCACCTTGCTCGACAAACACGTCCATTAACTCTCAACGAGATTTACCACATTACCACCTTGGTGATAATTTAAATCCAAATCATAAGTACAATTTAATTGAAATTGTACTCTACCACAAATCGACCAAATCTAGGTCGCGACACCAATTCCGGATCTACTAAGAGCATCATCTGAAATCTCACACTAAAACCTTCTCGTGCGAGAGTGTAACTCCACCACTTGGAACTACGTTCCATAACCGCCTCACCATGGTAACATCCTCCACAATAATTACCACTATCCGCCATACGTGACCAATCTCTCCATTGGTCATAACACTCGAATTCTCATGAATTCATTTCGCACACTAGAAATTGACGTTCACCTTCACCCGTTGGCTTTATTTAAACAACGACACAAAACCAACACAACACGCACCTTGTACCACCGTACAATGCTACCAGAAGGTAGACTTTACCAATAATTGGGTTCACACGACCCATCACCATATCTTGCTCCAACCTTGAGCATGCCGAGGATCTTAACCTATCCTTAAACACTTCGAACGAAAAGTGTACCACAGATTACACAACTATACTCTCGCAATCATCCGATTGCTTTAGTTTGTCAAATTCCACTAAGTCACTCATGTACTTAAGGGTTTCACTCCGGTACCCTAAGTACAATGTAACCACAACACAATCGGAGTCGAACACCACGCTAGTAGGTATAAAAGAGGCACATAATGTCGCGTCACGTAGACTCCTTTACCAACATACATCGAGATCCAAAACACTCGATCTCAAGGGTTCCATCCCACCCGTCGACCCTCATGGTTCATCAACTCCAACACAAAAGCGAACACGCGCTTAACAACCGAACACCAAAACCCATTTCCATGGCTTGGTAGAAACATCTCCCAAATACTAAGGAATGCTTGGTTGCACCAAGTCTTACGCCCTTCACCCGACAATCAAATGTCACCATAGGGTACTTCCATTAGGAACGTCACCCATAACAACAATATGCACAACACAATGCATTTAACAATTTAAACTCAACGACACTTAATAAATAATCAAAGAGCATATTTATTAAAACGAAACGTACCTTAACGTCTCCTTGCCGCACCCGTCCCCGCTAGCTTGGGACATTTCAACTTACGATGTCCTTCCTCTTGGAAAATGAAGCACGCCATGCCATCACCCTTGGGCACCGAACATTCCCAAGACTTGTGACCCCTCACGCCACAATTGTAACATCTAGACGCACTAGAATCCGATATACCCGTCCGTGTACCACCCGTGCTCACGCTCGGACCCTTAGTCCTCTTACTTGGAGCACCATAAGAAACAACCCTTCTCTCACTTGAAGGTTCACCAACCTTCGATCACGAATATGACTCGAAACCTCGAGCCGCGGCGAATAACTCCGCAAACGATTTCGCCCGAACTCTGCTAATCTTACTCTTCAAGTCATCATTCGAGGTTCGATAGAAATCTTGCATCAACAAATGATCATTCCCCAAATACTCCTGGCAAAAACGAGCCTTCGCCATAAAGGTCGTCTTGAGAGTATTCAAGTCCATAGAACCTTGTTGCAAATTTCGCAACTCATTACGCATTTCCGACAAATAGGCTGAAGTTCGGAACTCCTCGAAGAATCCCTTCTTAAACTCGTCCCACGATAACGCCATAAACGGTTCACCACCGACAAGATCAATCTTACCATCCAACCAATCCCTCGCCCTACCCCGCAACAAACTAGTAGCGAGTCTCGTCTTTTTCTCGGGAGGGCATTCAATAGTGTGAAAACACCCTTCGACATCCGAAATCCATGTGGTGCTAACCAAAGGATCTGGTTTCCCGTCGTACATCGGGGGTTTAGTTCTCATGAAGCTCTTAAGATAACGCTCCATTTCACCACTAGTTCGGGATTCGGAATACTTCCTATCCATTTCTTCACGAAACGCACTCATTTGCTCCGCAACGGTGGCCGCAACTCTAGCGTTAAACTCCAAATCGTTCGTCTCGATCCCACTTTCCGTTGCAATTCTAAGGAATGCAAAGCGATTAGATCACGAACGTATAAAATACACACTCCGCACCGCCCCATCTTGCTAAACACTCGTCGTACATCACTTGTTAGACATGATTTGCACCTGTAATAAGGTTTGCAAGTCCTTATTACGCACACACGCCGTATCGACTTGTTAGTACAACGACCGTCTCGCTCGATGTTATAAACAAACACAAATATAATTCTACGCGATATAAACACACGCGAGAATTATTATCACAACATAATAATATATTAATAATATCCGCATTACTAATGTAAACGTTAGTCTACCTACAAACAAGGCTCTAACTATAACCCATTTCGACCCGTAACAAATTTAGCACACACAAAAGACTAAGTCTAGGCACCTATCTCAAGTCACCTAAATCCCTTAGACCATGCTCTGATACCACTTGTAACAACCCAACCCGTTAACCGACCAAAAATGCAGCATAAAAAAAAAATTAAAACTGAGCTGTCAAGATGGGGTGCGCGGCGCGCACCCACACCTGTGCGCGGCGCGCACAAGGCCTGGCAGCCCGCTGTCCACTTTTTCCAATTTTTGTAAAAAGATCTCTTGCTTCCAGACAATTTTAGACCAAACGCTTTTCACAACATTTTATATTAGTTAAAACTAACACGTTCCAATAATAAGATGAGTTTTACGAGACCGGGCCCACATCGGCCGTTTTAAGACTTTCGTACAAAATACAAGTTTTCGACCACATTATTTTTAACACAAAATAAAGACCGAGCATGGCGATTGGGAATATGCTACCCAATCCTAATCAAATCCAAAAGCAAGATCTTCTAAGCAACTACGCAAGTCCACTAGTCCCCACGCTTACCCGAGCCACCGCATCCATGCAAATCTATAAAAATATAAACAACGAGAGGGTAAGCTAACGCTTAGTGAGTGAGAATATACTACATACATAAATATATATACATAAAATGGACACGCCACATAAAAGATCAAATACCGCATACCGTAGCATCCAAGCATAAAGGCAAGCTAATCTAAGCATATCGTACGATCACTAAGCAACAAGCTAAAATATGCATCAACAACAAGATATAAGTTCACCCACGACGATGTGAACAACGCCAATAAGCTACACCCGGAGGGTTAGCAACAACACAACAATACATCAATACAACAAACATCGATGTTCACAACATCCATTAGTATTCAAGATCTCAAGGCTAGCCCCACGAATGGTATCGTCAACATCGAACTTAAATACCATCCGTCCCAATAAATGTGGTATCGTCAACATCGAACTTAAACCCACATATGAGGTATCGTCAACACCGAACTTAAGCCCTCATCAAATGTCACTACAATAGTGGTATGGCTTCGTCAACATCGAACTTTAAATCCATACATGAGGTATCGTCAACATCGAACTTTCACCCTCATCAACACAACAATATACTCTAGGATATGGTATCGTCAACATCTAACTTTAACCCATACCCCACGAGTAAATAAATCATATACATACATATATAATTATTCCACTCACAAGCCCATGTGATAACGTACACACGAAGTGTGCACCTCGCCAAAGGTGGTCAACCAAAACGCACAACCGTGATAATTGGACATGTACACAAGTCCATCAAATCCACCTATATGTGAAGTGAGCTCTATAACCGAGAACCACTTCTCCCGACCCGCACCCATCCTACACATACATATGGATATAGGATATTAACACTCACCTTGAAGTCTTGATGGATGCCAAACCAAAATTCGCAATCGCCGATGGAATGTACCTATTCCATTTATCACAAATACAATAACACAATTAGGGTGGATTTACAAATCAACCCAAATTGACAACTAGTGCAATTTTGACCCAAATGCACTTCCAAGCACGAACCGCGCCCTAATTTAACCAATAATCTCTAACACAAGTGAGAATGGTCCTGATACGCCAATACAACCCAGTCATAGGTGTTAAACACCTATCTTGCCCATAATGATACTTTAAACCCTAATTTTGACCCAAAGGAGTCAACATCGCACCATTAGCAAGTTTTGACACCAAAACATATTTAACTCGGTTTTATACTTCAACTTAATCCATTTTAAGTTTATAAACCTTATTAAATCGACAATTGGGTCATAATCATCAACGAACCCTAATTTTGACTCTAATCAAAATTAGTCAACCACAAGAACCCTAATGGTCTCCAAAACATCAATAATCACTAATACTAGTGATTATACACCATTTACAAATCTTAAACATGGTTAAATCATTAACCAACCCAAAACCTGCCAAATATCAAAATAGCAAGTTTCCATAAACCCTCTTCATCAACTAAATGGGTTTTACAACAAATCAAACTCAAACCCTAACATTGAATCTCAAATCAAACAATGAAATTCGGATTTAGAATTTACCATAACAATCAAAACGTAGCCGAGAACGAAAGGAACAACTTTATCACTCGCAACTTTGATCGATTCAAGCTTCATCTTCATCAAAGCTCCAAATCTCTCTCTAGAATCTCCCTCTCTCTCTAAGATAAGATGAGAGAGATGTGTGGATATCAAAATGATCCAAAAGTGGATCTAAAACTACTCTAAGTGCCACAAATCCGTCCACAAGTGAAAGGACCAAAGTACCCCTCATTTAACCCTTTAAAAATGCTGAAAATTGCATCAGACGCGATCGGAGCGCCGCTCCAACCTTCAGGTCAGTTTTCATTAACTTGTTTTGGCCATAACTTTTTGACCGTAGCTCCGTTTTCGATGAATCAAATATCGTTGGAAACATAATAAGATTTTCTTTCCAATGGTAAGGCTTTGAAACATCAACACAAACTTTATTTGGGGTTGAAAAGATACGTACACACCTTGTCACTTCAGACAACGTCCAGTCTCCTTCGACGTTCAAGCAAGCAACACGTACATACTTCGTACACTTCATACACGCATCGTACACCATAAATACATTATGTACAATAAATATTAGGGTCTTACAATTCTCATCCTTGAAATGTCCCGTTCTTATTGATTAAAAACGTTCCATATTAATTGATTTCGTTGCGAGGTTTTGACCTCTATATGAGACGTTTTTCAAAGACTGCATTCATTTTAAAACAAACCATAACCTTTATTTCATCAATAAAGGTTTAAAAGTTTTACGTAGATTATCAAATAATGATAATCTAAAATATCCTGTTTACACACGACCATTACATAATGGTTTACAATACAAATATGTTACAACAAAATAAGTTTCTTGAATGCAGTTTTTACACAATATCATATAAGCATGGACTCCAAATCTCGTCCTTATTTAAGTATGCGACAGCGGAAGCTCTTAATAATCACCTGAGAATAAACATGCTTTAAAACGTCAACAAAAATGTTGGTGAGTTATAGGTTTAACCTATATATATCAAATCATAATAATAGACCACAAGATTTCATATTTCAATACATATCCCATACATAGAGATAAAAATCATTCATATGGTGAACACCTGGTAACCGACATTAACAAGATGCATATATAAGAATATCCCCATCATTCCGGGACACCCTTCGGATATGATATAAATTTCGAAGTACTAAAGCATCCGGTACTTTGGATGGGGTTTGTTAAGCCCAATAGATCTATCTTTAGGATTCGCGTCAATTAGGGTGTCTGTTCCCTAATTCTTAGATTACCAGACTTAATAAAAAGGGGCATATTCGATTTCGATAATTCAACCATAGAATGTAGTTTCACATACTTGTGTCTATTTTGTAAATCATTTATAAAACCTGCATGTATTCTCATCCCAAAAATATTAGATTTTAAAAGTGGGACTATAACTCACTTTCACAGATTTTTACTTCGTCGAGAAGTAAGACTTGGCCACTGTTGATTCACGAACCTATAACAATATATACATATATATTAAAGTATGTTCAAAATATATTTACAACACTTTTAATATATTTTGATGTTTTAAGTTTATTAAGTCAGCTGTCCTCGTTAGTAACCTACAACTAGTTGTCCACAGTTAGATGTACAGAAATAAATCAATAAATATTATCTTGAATCAATCCACGACCCAGTGTATACGTATCTCAGTATTGATCACAACTCAAACTAT
Source organism: Rutidosis leptorrhynchoides (assembly GCF_046630445.1). Classification (NCBI taxonomy): domain Eukaryota; kingdom Viridiplantae; phylum Streptophyta; class Magnoliopsida; order Asterales; family Asteraceae; genus Rutidosis; species Rutidosis leptorrhynchoides. The sequence goes on along the minus strand of NC_092333.1, from coordinate 352,260,273 downwards.
ATATATTTTGGAATCAACCTCAACCCTGTATAGCTAACTCCAACATTCACATATAGAGTGTCTATGGTTGTTCCGAAATATATATAGATGTGTCGACATGATAGGTCGAAACATTGTATACGTGTCTATGGTATCTCAAGATTACATAATATACAATACAAGTTGATTAAGTTATGGTTGGAATAGATTTGTTACCAATTTTCACGTAGCTAAAATGAGAAAAATTATCCAATCTTGTTTTACCCATAACTTCTTCATTTTAAATCCGTTTTGAATGAATCAAATTGCTATGGTTTCATATTGAACTGTATTTTATGAATCTAAACAGAAAAAGTATAGGTTTATAGTCGGAAAAATAAGTTACAAGTCGTTTTTGTAAAGGTAGTCATTTCAGTCGAAAGAACGACGTCTAGATGACCATTTTAGAAAACATACTTCCACTTTGAGTTTAACCATAATTTTTGGATATAGTTTCATGTTCATAATAAAAATCATTTTCTCAGAATAACAACTTTTAAATCAAAGTTTATCATAGTTTTTAATTAACTAACCCAAAACAGCCCGCGGTGTTACTACGACGGCGTAAATCCGGTTTTACGGTGTTTTTCGTGTTTCCAGGTTTTAAATCATTAAGTTAGCATATCATATAGATATAGAACATGTGTTTAGTTAATTTTAAAAGTCAAGTTAGAAGGATTAACTTTTGTTTGCGAACAAGTTTAGAATTAACTAAACTATGTTCTAGTGATTACGAGTTTAAACCTTCGAATAAGATAGTTTTATATATATGAATCGAATGATGTTATGAACATCATTACTACCTCAAGTTTAGTAGGTAAACCTACTGGAAGTGACAAGAAATGATCTAGCTTCAAAGGATCTTGGATGGCTTGAAAGTTCTTGAAGTAGGATCATGACACAAAAACAAGTTCAAGTAAGATTTTTGCTCGAATTAAGATAGTTTATAGTTATAGAAATTGAATCAAAGTTTGAATATGAATATTACCTTGAATAAGAAAGATAACCTACTGTATATAACAAAGGTTTCTTGATCTTAGATGATTACTTGGAATGGATTAGAAAGCTTGGAAGTAAATTAGTAAACTTGAAGGGATTTTTGAAGTATTCTTGAAGTGTTCTTCCTATGATGATTATAGCTTGATTCTTGAAGTGATTTTTGATGAAGATGATGATTAACTACTGGAAAAATACGTTCATAATAGTGTGGGTGTGTTGAGAGAGAATTAGAAAGAGATTTGGAAGTGAAATGGAGTGAATGATGAGTGTTAATTGGTGAGTGGTGAGTGGGGTTAAAAGGAGTTCTAGTTAGTTGACTAGCTCATGGTAGAAGTTAAAATTGATTAGTCATACATGACATAATCAAGAGTGGAATCCCATGCTAGTTCCTATTGGTATATACCCATAGTAAGTACGTTTTGAAGCTGTGTATAATACGGGTAAGAATACGACTAGAATTCTTGATGAAAGAAAAGAATGGGAAAGTAACTGTAACCATTTTCGTTAAGTATAAGTGTTTTGATATATGTCTTGAAGTCTTCCAAAAGTATTTTAATACATCTAAATACACTACATGTATATACATTTTTAACGGAGTCGTTAAGTCATCGTTAGTCGTTACATGTAAGTGTTGTTTTGAAACCTTTAAGTTAACGATCTCAATTAATGTTGTTAACCCATTGTTTATTATATCTAATGAGATGTTAAATTATTATATTATCATGATATTATGATATATTAATATATCTTAATATGATATATATACATTTAAATGTCGTTACAACGATAATCGTTACATATATGTCTCGTTTCGAAATCCTTAAGTTAGTAGTCTTGTTTATATGTATATAACTCATTGTTAATATACTTATGGAGATACTTACTTATCATAATCTCATGTTAACCATATGTATATCCATATATATATCGTCAAGTCGGTTTTACAAGTTTTAACGTTCGTGAATCGCCGGTCAACTTGGGTGGTCAATTGTCTATATGAAACATATTTCAATTAATCAAGTCTTAACAAGTTTGATTGCTTAACATGTTGGAAACATTTAATCATGTAAATATCAATCTCAATTAATATATATAAACATGGAAAAGTTCGGGTCACTACAATCCTCATACTCTCCCATTCGTATCTCACTTATAAACAACAACTTCACACTTAAGCATTTTTGGTCAAGAGGACTTGTGCCCTACTAATAGTCATCAACCACATTTAAATCCAACAGTTTTGATTACCTCGTAACATTTTTGCTCAAATATCACCGGAAATTTTCAAAAAAAAAAAAATCTTTTAATCGATCCTCATCAATCATTTTCCAACTTGTAACCACTGAAATATGAAAAATTTTGTTTGCCAAAAAAAAAAAATTTTCACCCACTATTTTACGGAACGATCCACTCAAAGTTTTATAAAAGTAAATCTATTTTATCTGCCATTTATGCAAATTTTTGCAATCGTGTCCGTTATATAAAATAAAGTAAATGATTACTTATTTTTGACAAATACATTTGAAATCTTACTTTCACTTTTAAAAATTAAATCCTTTTTATTCAAAAGATATTATACTTTGAACGGTACGTGTTGTACATAACCCTAATTTACTAAGAACTTCGATTCTTCTCTTACACTGTCACCATAAAAAATTTCTATAAAACTTTCGTTGCTTATTATATAAAATTTTTCGTTGCTTATCCGTATCCAAGTCATCATGAAGACTTTATATCCGTCGAAATTGAGAGATTCATGTGTTTGTGATAAAGGCACTGACTACCACGTCATGCAAGGTCTTCGGGTACCCACTAACCCTTAAACCATTCAAAATTATTGCATTACCCCATAGATCTTATTCGCCACACCTGTTGGAACAATGCTCTTTCTTACATAACTCTAAGGCCTGACTTATTTCAAGAGATTCTCTTTTAGCGATATTAGCACCATCAGCATTCCGACTTTGATATTAGTCATAACATGTTTGGCAGTTTGCAAAGTCAAGAAGCGATTAACTTCTCGTCCTCATGCTCTATCCTTCATACCTCACTTTTTAGCAATGGCTTCGCACGTGAACATTTTTGGCCCAAAGATTTATGTCCTAATAATTATCAAAACTACATTTAATTCATTAGTTTTCATTGCCTAGTAACTTGTCACCCGATGATTTAAAGATTTTCCACTCAATCTTTTTCAAATCGCAATACGAAAAGCTATGTTTATCAAAAATTTTACACGTTGATTTTTACACATTGATTATTCGTGCGGTCCTCACGGGATTTATGGACAAATGAAAGTAATAGAGTTTTTCTGTCACTTATGCGATTTATAAAATTTTATATGTATGTATATAATTAAGTTAATAAATTTACTTTTACTTATTTTGGTTAGTACATACTAAGTTATATCTTCAAATTATTTAAAAATCACTCCTTTATCAAGTTATTCAACTTAAGTCAAATAGTTTTGTACAAAATGATACACGTTGTACCTACTTCTAAACTTACCAGGAACTTCGTTCCGTTTATGTTGTTGCATCAAACGTTTAAAGGTTTTCGTATTAGACTACACCATATATGGATCACACTTCTTCTCGCCCTCCATTAGGGATGAAACTTACCATTAAGATCTCTGTTAAAAACTCTTGAGCCACTTTGGATGGCAGTTTTATAAAATTTGTTAGAAAATCTTTGCACCCATAAAATGTTCCTTTTAAGGGTAGACATGACGAAACGCGGGCCAATGAATCAGTTTTCTGAGGTACACTCAGTGGTCACCCTATTGTAGGAAAGGCACTAGGTGTGTTTCTGTTCTCAATACTTCACGGAAAATCGCAACACTCTCGTAAACCTCATCTCTATGAATCAGTATGTTGAGATACAGGAATCATTTTTGGAAATTCTTTTCACTTAGAGTAAACCGTTCTTTAGGAACAAAGGTTAACGTATCTTCTCATCCGCACATCCCCTTAAGTATAAGGATAAATTCAAAACGAACCACTCAAAGAGTTCACTCTCGTTCAAAGACCATACCTTTCGTACGATGCTCTTTCGGGAATGTAATGTAAGATAATTTGAGAATCTATGAATCCTGCTATCCTCTTGGGAGGGAACTACTTAAAACATCTACCACACTGATGTGGTTACTCTACACATTCCGTCCTTCATTGGTTGCAACTGTATGTTGCTCTAGTTAACGTTAACCCTAACTTCAACATGTGACTGAAAGGATAAAGTTACATTATGGAACTGTGTTTTCATTTCATCCAAGGATAAGTTCACACGCTGTATGTTAAACTGGGTGATATCTTTCATTGTTCGTTCAGACTGTTCTGAAGACACTATAAATAATTATGGATTGCAACATTCTTAAGAATCGGGTTCTTCATGCCTATGGCTCCGAAATCAAGGGGCTAGTAAAATCCGTGGCTAACACTATCTAGACATCAAAACGCATGGTTGTGATCACCATGTTTTCCATCCTACCAGTCAGCTTTATATTACAACATAAGCGCTCGATGTTTTAGATGAGTTTAGAATCATTCATGATGCATTTCACGCATCCAACTTACCGAAGATGCCTGTAAGGCTAAAGATACCATCTTTCCTTTTGTGGATGTATATTTAGATGACATACTCATGTTAAACGGAAACGGAATCAATTGGTTGATCTCTTAGGACAAGAGACTTAATTAACGGCATATTCATATTCTTACTTTCATACGCCGAAGTACCTTTCAAGGTAAATAACTCACTTCTGAGCCCACGAGTCGCACGGAACTTTGACACACTCCTTCTCATTCAAATACGGTACCATTGTTGGTCACTCCTCAAAATTTTGGGACGAAATTTTCCTTAACAGGTGGGTAATGTAACGACCCGGATTTTTCGACTTGCTTTTGTGCTTTCACGAAACTGCGTATTTGTGCGTACTGAGCTAGCTTATGCTCTAGGATCTTTAATCATGATTAATTACTCTCGTTAATATCTTACAATGTGCTATTAAGTGTGTAATCACTTAACTTGATCCCCGAATGCTTTTACGACCGTTGGTGTCACTTATCGTTTTAAACGAGATACGTACTTGGTACGCGTTAAACTTTTGTCATAATTGGAATATTATGACTGTACAAACTTGATTTTTATTTATTATAACAACTACTTGGTTTAAGGGCTTATTTAATTGAGCTTAGTGTTTACTAATGCTTACTAGTTACCTTAATGGACTTTACATGTCCCGACTCGTCTTTGTGACACACACGCTTTTCACGAATAATATTTTCGAATATTATTTACATTCATGATTAATTAATATTAATCATTTTTAATTAACTAATGTTACTAGTTAATTACTTGGGCTTTATTCATTTAATTTGTTACATACTTGGACTTGGGCTTTTATTATTTGATATGAACTTGGAAGCCCACCTTACTTTCTTAATGGATTAATTAGCCCAACATTATGTTAATGACTCATTAAGCTTAATCAAAGAGTAACTAGTTTATGAGGAATCTAGTTACTTACACATTTACACCTTGTTCCCATACCACTTAGCTTTATTTCCATTTCAAGCTTTCACCATTCTCCCACAATTGAAAGCTAGCTTTTGACTTGCCTTTTTTTGTGTCCCAAAACCGTGAGCTCCCTTGATGGGGAGGGAGTTCTTTTTTTTTTTTTCAAATTTTTGTTACTTATTACTTGTATTATCTTCATTTCATACACACACATACTTTCACACTTCTCATTTTCTCTCAATTTCTCTCTAACTTTGTAAGTTACAAGCCTTATTTCTTCTTTCTTTTTCTCCTTGAAACCGAAACATATACATCCATATCATCATCATTTACTTGCTTTGTTTACTTACTTGTTGATTGTTGTTTACTTACTAGTTATTAAGAATCAAACTTTCTAGTTTGTTCTTCATATGATCTTGTTTATGCAAGAACAAACAAGAACCAAGGAAGATCAAGTTTATAGTTTGATTCTTCCATAAAACTTGTTAAAAGGAAAAGTTCATGAGTTATAATCATACTTGAGTTCATGTTGTAAACTTAAGGTTTACTTTCTTAAAGATCAAAGCCTTGGCTTGAATCTTTAAAGTATGAACAACCATGAACTTGTCACTTGTAAATGTAACTTATTTCTCACTTTGTACATGCTTTAAAATCGTGAATCTTGTTGTTATTGGTCAAGTATTACTAGTTAATCTTGATCTCATTTATCTTAAACTAAAAGTTAACTTTATAAGTTCAAGAACATGTAAGTGAAACTTTTTAATTATAACTTTGTACACTTATGCTTGATCTAGACTTTTGGGTCTAGGATCTTCAAGATCTAACTAATAACTATGTTCTACAACTTAAGATCTTGATTATATAAGTTTACTTTCAAGTTTGTAACTTAATATTACTTTTGTAACTCATGTATGTGTCGGATCTAAGATCTTGATGTAACTTTGGTTCATAAAACTACTTACAACACTTAATTGAGTTGTGCTACATATCTTAGACTTACACTAGTGTTATGATGGTCAAAAATTGGTAAAGATGATGCAAACCCATCAACGAGTTGTACACTTGAAGGTACAAGCATCAAGGATGAGAACCCTGATGAGCATCAAGCACCAAGAACCCACCAGAACACCTTTAGCTACTGTTTCTGGAACTGATAAATAACTTGGGCTACTGGAAAAGTTAATTTTCAGATATATGGGTTCGATTAGATGATTTTTCATTTAAGACTCGTCTTAATCCAAGTTACGGTTTAGGATTTATGGCCCTCCGAACGTCACTATGTCCTTTTAACGTTGTGCTGAAAATTCTGACCTACTCGCACTTAAACCGTCGCCACGGTCAAACGAAGATGAGTTTGGTTCTGGAATTTTTATAGCAACTAAGGGGCTCATATACGGAGCCATGGCCACAGGTCCCACCTCATTTCAGTTTGTATAGAGAAGTCAGCCTTTGTTTCAATCTCTTTTCTTGAATGAAACTTACTTTATACTTTTTGTATAATGATGAATGATGATGATATTTAAGACCTAATTTACATACACTGAAACCTTTGGGACAATTTACTGACTTAGTAACTTTTGACTTGGGTTGAGGACCTTCGGACCAACTACTTGCAAACTTATCTCGAATCAACTTAACTACTTTACACTGTGAGTTATAGCATCCCTTTTTACTTTAACTATTTTGGGAACTGAGAATACATGCGCATTTTACGTTTTACATACTAGGCACGAGTACTTAAACTTTATATATGTGTGGGTTATATAACGGCATAAACTTTCCCCTTAGCTCGGTAACGTTTAGTCAGTGGTTTTTGAACCGGTGAACGCGAATCTTAGATATGGATCCATAGGGTTTGACATCCCCACTCAGGCTAGTAGTGCTAGCATTTAACGGGTGTTTAATACTTCGTAAACATACGCACTCGCCAAGTGCACTTTTAGGGGGTGATATACATACGTTAAGTTTAGTTACCGGGTGCCCACGGATGAACATATACTTTATCATACTGATTTGGATTACTGTTTTGAAACGTTGTTTGAAGCACTGAAATCTCGTGGCCTACATTACATTACTGTTATACTTAAACTATATCTCACCAACCTTTGTGTTGACGTTTGTAAGCATGTTTTTCTCAGGTGCTTAAGGTTTGCTTGCTTCCGCTGTACTAGTCATGCTTTGTAGACACCCGCTGCGCTTATTAGAGATGTCACCGCATGAAACGTTTAATTTGCATTCAAACTATGTTATTTTTGAAACGATGTATTTGTAATGACCTATGGGTTACGTACTACTATTCTTGTTTGCTATTCGTAGAAGCATACTTTTGGTTGTTAAATATTTGACGTTGGTTAAAACGTCACCCTTTTTATGAATGCAAACTTATTTTGAAACTGCATATAGTGTTTGACCTTGTAATGATCCTGTTGTTGATGGTCCGTACATGTTGATTTAGTACGGGGCGTCACAAGGGAACCCGACACAAATTTCCCTTAACCGAGGGATCACACCTTGCTCGCCAAAACCCGCCCATTTAACACCTAATGGACATAAACCAATTACCACTCCGGGTGGTAATTTAAACCAACACAACAAAGTACAATTTAACCCAAATCATACTTTACACCAATTAGACCAAACCTAGGTCTTAACACTAAATTACTACTTAGGTAGTAATCATTTCAAACGCCGATTACACCAAAACCCCAACACGTGCAATATTGACCCATATTGCTTTTGACCACGTTTGACTTATATTAAAATATCGCTTTAACCCCAAAATTACTTCTCGCGAGTAATTACATCCAAAAACATTATTTAACACTTAACAAAAGCGTTTATCATCCATTTAATCCAAATTAGTGTCGTCATCAATTTTGACCCAATTCAAATTACCCATTTTGACCAAAGTCATAAAACGCCCAAAATCGCTAACGACTAGTGATTATATTTCCAAAACACCAATTAACACCTAAATCAAGTATTTACATGCTTGATTCACCAAAACTTGACTCAAAACTCATTTTGACACTAAACCAAGTCAACATCGATTTTGACTAGCAAAACTTGTTCTTAAGAACATCAAAGTCACCAACAACCTTTCACTCTAGAGGTTCAACTCCCAAACCAAGACAAATACTTCCAAATTCATCATCAAACCCTAAACTCACAATAATCGGGTTCACTTACACTAGCAACACAACAAAAACCCCCAATTTCATGAGAAATGGGGTTTATAACCCTAACTAGCTCAAACCCCAAACATGAACAAGAATCATAAACAACAAAATTCAGAGTCAGAACTTACCAACACTACTAAAACGTAGCCGTGAACGAGGTGAACAACCTTAACTCTTGTACCTTAACCCGAGTCACCCTCCTTCTTCTCCAAATGGAGCTTTCCCTCTCTAAAACTCTTCCTCTCTCTAGGGTTTGAAGATGAGAGAGTTGTGGATGTGAAAGTGATCCATAATTGGATCCAAATCTGCCAATGAGGCTATAGATCCGTCCTCAAGTGAAAAGACCAAAAAACTCTCATTTAACTCAAAATAGAAAAAAGGCAGAAAACTGTCCCAGGTGGGGTGCGCGGCACGCACCCTTGAATGTGCGCGGCGCGCACAAGGGTCTAAACAGATTCTGAAGTTCAGGGACTGATTCTGACTAATCCTGATTCTGATGTAAATTCTGAAAATGCATAAAGTGTTAGGTAGACCTTTTGTGGCGCTTTCTGGTGCACACATTTTCTACACTTTTAGGAACATTTCCTGACGCACAAAATTCAGGATGTTACAGCTTCAGTGTGAAGCCGGCGCCTTTAACTGCATTCGTTTGGTCAACAAGTTCATCAAATTCTGCGATCAATTCTGGAACATTCTGAAATATTCAGCCCCAAGCCGGCGGCTTCCTTGTATCCATGTCGGCGGCTTCATGCAGTTTTCTGCAGTTTTTACCTGTTTTTGATCTTGTTTGAAACATAACTTCAATAAAATCATTAAAATTACCTTTTTCCTCATTTTACCCATATTAGTGTGTTTTATGATAAAAATGACTTTAAAATGCTAAGATAACTCCTTAAAATGTTATCAAAATTCTGTATAATTTAGGACTTATCAAAATCAAAGTAAAGAAAATCAAGATTAGGACATACCACCACAATCAAAACGTAGCTAGTAACGAGGTGAACAACCTTGACTCTTGCGCTTTGACCCGAATCACTCTCCTTCTTCAAGTATTTCTCCTTTCTCACTCTAGAAACCTTTTCTCTCTCTAATTTAAGATGGAGGTGGAAGAGTGTGATAAATGAAGATAAGGATGACCAGGGATCAGGTTTTGTGGCCTCAATTCATCCCACAAGTGAAAATACCAAAATACCCTTCTAAATAAAACAATTTACCCAAGCTGGCCCGTCAGACCACTTGGACGGCGTCCCAGATATCTGGACGGCGTCCCATTTCACTGAACTGAAAACTGAGTCTTACACAAAATACAATTTGAAAAGGTAGGCGAAAGACATAAACTTCCACCATCATTAGATAAGTATTATTGAAAGTGGTATGGTTGTTGTATGGGATGTTGATGATGCTATTGCTGGAGAACCGTAAGAAGAAAATCATGACACTTTGCACATTACTCTAAAATAAATGATTCAAGTAGGTGTTACGAGGGTGCACCCTTATTCATTTATATTGAGCTTAATGCACAATACATGCTCTACAATGGGTGGGGAACAAATTTTTTTGTGCACTCGATTGATAAGGTGTATTCGATAGTAGAAGGAACGAAATTGTGTTTAATGGAAGGTATTCGTGTTGGGACGTGTTAGTGACTCACATAAAGTTTAAAGTGTTCATATTGCTCGAAGTTTCGAAGAATTGCACGAGTCTCCAATTTTATATTGGGTTGACTCATCTTTGGTTGCTAATGTAGTGAGGTCAAAGAATTGATTAGTATGTAGTTTTTTGATTTTATGCTCCTGTATGTGATAGTGAAGGCCTTTCTAGTTTTTTTTTACTTTCTATTTTGATGCTTGTTTGGAGAGATTGTTTGTGAGTTCAAGTAGGCCCAGATTGTATCACTTTTTCGAGAAAAGTCTATATCTATTTTACTCCGTTTTTTGCTATATAAAAAAAAAATCACATATAAATTGTATTTTCTACTTCTATGATAAACGATACTTCATCCGTCTCAAAAGAATTGTCATTTTGACCTTTCGAGTCTTTTTCTTCAACTTTAACTTTAAATATTTTTCTTTGTGTTATATGATATCGAATGGAAGTTATACTAAATGAATACACATTCAAAAATCAATCTATTTATATAAATTTCATCAAATATTTTATAGAAAAAATCAATAAATATTTAAAGTTAAAACTTAATAAATTGACTTTGAAAAGTTTAACATGACAATTATTTTATGATGGAGGAAGTAATTTGAATCTTTCAAAAAAATAAAAAAAGATAAATAAAAATCCAATAATCAATACGCTCAGTCGCTCACGGATCAAGTCCATTATTTATTTATAATAAAAATAAAGCCACAAGAAACGTATACATAAAAAAAAATTAACGTCATTTATATTTCCTTAGATTTCGGGTAGAAAAGTAGTTGATTAATTTTGATTACTGTCTTTATTTGCAACATAGAAAACAATTCCAAGATTCTTTGTCTAAGCTCACACTCCTTACTTGCTTCCCTCTGCAAAAATACACACACCGGTTTCACACTTGAAAAACACACACATTCATTCATCTTCTTCTTTAAATTCTAACACAAACCCTACATGTTTAATCTTGTTGTTATTTACTAAAATAATTATGAGGGCTTCATTAGGGGCGATAATTGGAAGGTTCCCTTTTCCTAATTCAAGCAATGGTGCTCAAGATCAAACTCAAAATCAAACTCTTCAATTGGGTGACGTCATCAGACACGGTAGAAAATGCAGAGACATACCATTTCTCGTCTTCTTCATTGTATTTTGGATTGCTTTTATTGTTAATTCCAGTTTTGGGTTCTATAAAGGTAACCCTTTAAGGTAATTATTTACTATTACTAACAAACTTAATTAAATAAATTGATGTTTCTTTAAATCCATACATCCTTTTGGGATGTATATCTGTTTTTTTTTTTTTTTTTTTTTTTTTTTTTTTTTTTTTTTTTGAAAGGCAAACTCACACACCCACCTAAATCTAACTCGAATATATACACCACGAATTGTCCTAAGCAGGACTCGAACCCTCAACCTCAAGGTTGTAAGGGTGACCTCGATACCGCCAAGCCATTGGCTCTTTGGTTATATCTGTGTTTATTGATTAATGGTTATTTATAGCTAAAACCCTTAATAACAAATTTAGAAAAGAAAAAAAAAACGAAAACTTGATGTTTCATTAAATCTCATTCAGCAAAAAATAAAAATAAATAAATATATAAAATTGATGTTATCTGCAATCCTACTTCACTCTTTAAAATTGTTCTGTGTGTATCAATTTAGTCTATGGTTTAAATCAGATTAAAACCCTTCTTATGTAGACTATTTAAATTTGTATTAGTACATGTGTGTATGTATTTATGATTGTAACCCATTACATGATAACAACAACATTGTGGGCCACCTTTGCTTGATCAACCGGAACACGATAATTATCAATTACTTTGCCATTTCATATGTGTTAAAATCGTCTATGTTTCATTAGGCTCACTCATGGTTTGGACTACAAGGGGAATGTGTGCGGTGACCAAAACGGTAGTCCGAATCTTCGTGGTTTAGGAGTGAGATATTGGGTAAACCCGAATCAAGTATTTGAAAGTGGGTTTAAAGATACACATTCGGATTTAGAAGATTTTAAAAGCATTTGTTTAAAGGACTGTCCTGTACCATCAGACGATACTCTCAAGTGGGTGTGTAATTATCCCGAAGGTGATGATATTCGGCTTTCGATGGATCAATGGGTGTCCCGGGAATACGACTATTTCTCGTTTCTTACACCCGATATGAGAAAATCGTCCCTTCAACTTCTTGGTCCATGCTATCCTGTCCTTTTTCCAAGTGTTAATGGTAAGTGATGAGCAACAACTTGTTTTGTTCCAAACATATCAGACGTGGAAATTTCTACCCATTTTGTTACGTTATACCTCAAATGGGTCAAACTAAAGAACTTCAACTAAAAGGAGAACGAGTCAAATGGGCGGAACAGGTTGAAACTCCCCCATTTTGTTCTTTTCTTTTATTTATAGAATGCATACAATCTCCAAATTCGTTTTATCAAGAAATTTTGGATTATTTTTGTAAAACTGTTTTTGCAAACTTCATATACGACATGATCATGCTTATATATCGTTCTTAATATAGATTTATAGATAAGAAGTAAGTGTGTATACCAACTTAACGACCTATACAAAAGATACTCAACCCAACTCTGGCCTGCCCATCTTATCACCTCACTTTATCGTTGATTATATCATTATACATTTGTAGTTTTATGGAGTTGTGAATTCATGACACGTAAATCAAATGCATCTCTTCAACAATGGCACCAAATGGGTGGACAAACAGTTGATGATGGAATGAAATTAGATAAAACCGTTCACAAGTCCATCAACTCCGAGTCATCTGTCTTAAAGGTCCAAATCTGTGTTTTCTATGATATGTTTGAATATCGTCTAATAATTCTTTTCGTATACTAGTTTGTTGCTTACTCAGGTAATAAGCATTTTAATATACTACTAATATATTTGCAGCGTTATGTTGCTGATATTGGGAAAGCATGGCCAGTTTTGATCGTTTGTGGGGGAATCATACCGTTAATCCTATCAGTAATTTTCCTAGCAATGATTCAACGTCTCGTTACCGCAATGACCTGGATAACCGTTGTCCTTGTCGACATTCTCATTATTTCTGTTACCATATTCTTCTATTTGAAAGGTTTGCTTCCCGTTACAATTTCATAACACCCAGTGTTGCAGAACTCGGAATTACTCGGTTTTTGCAACTCGGGGAGTACTTGGCAGGGTACTCGGTCAAACTTGGTCAAAACATTATCAATCTCGGTCAAAGTCAAACTTGGTCAACATCTGATTTCTCCCCGAGTTGCCAAGTACTCCCAGAAAATTCCCAACCGAGTACTCCCCAAGTAACTATATTTGCAACCTTGATACAGCCATTAATTGGTGTATCAGTTATATTACTTTAACTGATCGGTGGTAAAATGATTGTCATTCTTTTTGTATACTTGTATGTAGGAAGCATCAACGAATAAATTATTTTTTGTTGTTTGTATTGATTAGGATAGAGGTAGATACAGAATACATCATTTTATGATTCGAAGTTTCGTTAAGGATCGACTGCAGTTAGCTTAGGACGCCTTTATTATGATAACTTGGTTTTACATAACTACATATGGTGCTTTCGATAAAGAACTTAAAGAATGCTAATAAAAACATAAGTTTTATATTTAATACATGTTGGTTCTTAAACAGCTATACAAATATCGCGCTGAATCTTGTTATTACTTTCATACCTTCAGCTGGATGGATCGGTAATGATGCAATCTCTCCTATCATTGGCAATCATGACCCGTATTATGACATTTCTGGACGGGTACGTAACTCGTGTTAAGATTTCAATCCATATAGTTAAAAAGTTGGTCGATTTGGGCATGTTATTTCATCTCATACAGGTCAAATAGTAAAAAGTCAGCCAAAGGGTATTAATTCATATGGGTTGAGAGTTGCCTAACTTCAATTTTCAATTCAACGCATACAATCTCTTCAATTATTGTTTATGTTACTATTATTATGATCATTGTTTATTAATACACATACACATTATTATTATTTACAAAATATAATTATTATTTTTAAATTCAGGAACGTGGCCATCTTCATTTTTTTGCGGTTCTTATGACAATCATTATGGCTGTAGCCATCCTCTCTTCCATCGCAATTGCACGTCGCATTGTTATGGCAGCCTCTGTACTCAAGGCAAGCATTAGAATTCACTAGTTTCAACAAATTACCTTTGAGCTCAAAATTTCAAATTTAAGTTTTTATTATTTTATTTTATTTTTTGATATGCAGGTTGCATCTAAAATTATAGGAGAAGTAAGGGCTTTAATTATATTCCCAGTTATGCCGTATGCTCTTCTCTCCATCTTCTATATGATTTGGATTACTTCTACTCTTTACATCCTTAGCTCCGGCCACGTTATTCGAGATCGATGCAACGCCAATTGTTGTGCTTATGATCTTCGACTAAAGCAAGTCAATTGTGAACGTTGTTGTGGGCATACGATCCACTACACTCCACATATCGGCCTTGCTATTTTATTTCACCTCTTTGGGTGGTATTGGGTCACACAATTTGTCAAAGCGTTTTCTTCGACGGTTATTGCAGGGTCCGTTGCTTCTCATTATTGGGGCCATGGTGAAATTCTTGTAAGTCATTTAAACATATAAACATCTAAATGTCCTTTGAAGGTCTATCTGTAAACTTGTTATAACTGAAATTACATTATGTATGTATGCAGCAAGAAATATCGTTTTTTCCAATATTTTCTTCTATGAAGAGGCTTGTACGGTATAATATTGGTTCAGTAGCGGTTGGCTCCTTGATAGTTTCAATTGTTGAGTCATCAAGTAGGTTACTAAAGCCACTTCGGCGAAAACTGGTGGTTGTTGATGTTAGTACTCATAATTGGGTTGGAAAAGTTTTGTCGGTTTCTTCCCATTATGCCCTTGTTTGTATTGAGTGGATTATCAGATCGGTGAACCATAATGCTTATATAATGGTAATTATTCGTATTATTATCCTTCCATTTTGATATTACTTAACTTTTCGATCTTTGGTTTCACACTAAATGAGAATGGGCCCCACAAAGTTAGAAATTCTGAATGACCAAAATGAATATGATCAGAGCTAAAACCGTCTTTCATTTGAACGAGTCTACTTTTTTTTTTTTGGAAGTCAAACATCCGTCGTGAAGATGTATTGGTGATTTACGGAGGACATAATATAAATTTGACTCTAAATAATCAAAACATTTTTTTTCATTTTATTTTTTTGCAGATTGCAATTACTGGTGAAAGCTTTTTTGCTTCTTCTGCAATGGCGACGGAGTTAATTAAGAACAATATTCTTCGAATTGGGAAGGTGAATGTGATCGGGAACGTTATTCTTTTCCTTGGCAAGTTATGTGTTAGCCTCGCGAGTGCTTTGTTTGCATTTCTTATGTTGGATACACACACGTATAAATCCTCACATAACAAAGTCTCTTCACCATTGATTCCGGTGCTAGTAAGTTTTCTTATCAAATTTCAAAGTGTTTATTGTTTATTATAACTTTAATAGGATAATGTGAACACCGTCTTATTCACACTTTTTAACACCCTTAGCACTAGAAGTGTACGATGCTTCTTATTCCCTCCGTCTCACTTTATTTATCCCCCAATATTTTTCTTTTTTGGTTTAAGATTTTGATGAAATGTCACTCTTTCCCTAATATACAAGGCAAAGTTGACTTGAAATATTTGAGAAATGAATTTTATTGATAGTAATAATAATAAAAGAGGGTAGTTGTGTAAGTTTAAAGATTTTTGATAATTACAATTTGCAAGTGGTTACAATTTCATATGAAAATTATTATCTTTCTTATTTAACCCTCCAATAATAACACTTGACCATTATGGATAAGTGAATAAGGTATAACATGAGCTTGCACAGGTATGTTTGGGACTTGGTTTTGTGGTAGCGACACTCTTTTTCTCGGTGGTAGAGGTAACTATAGATACAATCATACTTTCGTATTGTCAAGATTCGGAGGAGGAGCATCGAGGAACTACACAATATGCTACACCTCTTCTTATGGAAACCAATAATATAAATCACAATGAGACAGACGCACATGACGAATGATCAAGTAATATATTTATATTTATTTATACATTCATTATTTATTTATTTATTTATATATTTATTTATTTATACGTTTGTTAAGATTCTAATGGATTTTTAAATGTGCAGGTTGATGATTTTGGTGTTGGAACACGATGGTGTAGTATGAAGAATTGAGACCAGATGAACGACTCGTGTACATGTGCAGCGAAGAAAAGAAGGGGTTGAGCTTATATGGGTTAGCGGAACGTTCGGTTTTGATTTTACTATAGTTTTCTAGGATGTGATGTACGTATACTTGTAAGGTAAACAATATCATCCACTTTGGCATTAATTTATATATGGGTTGTGGACATTTTAGGTATTTGCATCTATTCTAGTATGAACAAACACACACACAAAAACATACACACACTCAAAACTCACGAAAAGCAAAGGACAAATAGTAATGAGGGGGGTGGAGGTGGCTATTTGGATAGGTTGGTTGGTACTGGCAATGGCCCCCCGATCCAATGGATATTCATCCGATCCACCCGCTTTGTGATGGAAGTCAACCCTACGTTAAAAGCCGCTAAAATAATCATCGATCCCACCAAACATGAGCCTGGTGCAAGTGGTTTTGATTGGAAAAGCATTCTTCCAGTAAATAAGTTGAATTTGCTAACTATGGCGTTAAATTATAATTTTGGAGACTCATGAATGTGTTCTCACTTAAGTTAGTTTACTCCATATATACAAAACACAACACAAATTGACCCATTCATAGGTGATGAGGTTAAGATTTGCCATTTTAGTCGGTGCCAATTGTATTCATCATCTTCATTACTAGATTCGGGTTTTAGAACCAGCAACGCAGCGGCTGGTTCTATCAAACAATACTGTTCGAATCAAAAACCTGATGGTGCAAAATTACATTCTTGAAAAAAATTATTACATAGTACAAGTAGAACAACACACAAAGGTTACTTTTGTGCCTATCGAAACTAGTTTTCACTTTCGACTGCAGTGACCCCTGACCAATTTGCATCGCTACCCCTACGTGGTATGCTATAGAGTCTAGTGAACAAATCCACCTGAAAAATTACGACAGTGCTAAATCCTTCGTCGTCTTCTGATCGGTGTCGAAGGGCCGGTCAAAAATAGCCTAATTACTCTACTTTAGATAGTGTAAGCATGATTCGTTCCGATGTAGACTAAAGATAACAACGAATATATAAGTGGACCCCAGTGGACCTCATCAATAATGTAACATTATGTAACGTGTCCTTGTAATTATTGTATGTAAATACGTGTGTTTAATGTACTGGCCATGTGGGCCATAGGAACCAATAATGTAAGATAACGTGTATGGTTTATGTTTAAAGTTAAATAAGTGCGCGGGCCACATCAATAATGTAAACGATCAATAATGTAATCGATCGTAGTGCGTGGGTCCTAGAGCATCTGTAAATAGTATTATGGCTCGCCTATAAAAGGAAGCCTTGGTTGTCATTTGTAATCAGGTTAAGTTTGATAATAAACTTCACTGGTTTCTTTCTGTTGAGTCTTTTAGATTCTGAATAGCAGAGCCCCCGTCGTTGAGTCCTAACCGATTCTGAATAGCGACGGGTCGTTGAGTCTTAACCGATTCTGAATAGCGACACCTATCCAACCATTATATATATTCATAACCTCAGTATACGTTCATCATATCAATCAAAGAATATAAAGTTAGGCATGTGTCATCATCAAAAGTTAGGCAAACCATTTACTCACATCTTATCCATGAATTCATACGTAATATATTTATTCAACTTTCAAGTAAACATTAGTCGGATCCTCACGATCTAAATTAATATAAACATAATATAATTCCGCACAAAAGAACGTCGTAGAAGATCCTGGTATCAGAGCTAGCAGCACGATTCTAGAGAAGCAGTTGCACCTTCAGAATTCTGCATCAAAAACAATCAAGAAAGAACACTCAGGTATGCTTACAAACTCAAAACTTGAAATATGAGTAATATTGAAGAACAAGTTGAAACTTTAACCAAACTAATGGCAGCTTTAGATATACCTGAAACAAACGAAGAAGCAGATATAATATTTGATTATAGTTCAGAAGAAGAAAATCCTTATACACAATATAATTTTTCTCAAAAACGAAAAAAATCTGATATTGAAGAAGAAAATTTAAGACAATTTGATTATAAGCCGCCATCACCAACTGCAAATTATTTATATCAACAAAACATGATAAGAAGTAAAATGAATAAATGAGAACAAATACCACCACAGTACATACCTAAAGTACCTATAATAAATACTAACGATGAAATTTTAAATATTGACTGTGAAACAAATATAGAAGAAAGAATACAAGATTGGTATAACAAAATGAGCGCACAAATTCAATTAACTAATGAACTAAAAGAACTCTCACCCATAGAATTGCTAAACTTTATAATTCATAAAACTTCAGGAAATGTTTTTAGATATTTAGAATCTTGGATTGTTGAAGAAAGAGCTATGGTAGCATCAATCGATGCTATAACAACATTTGAAAGTATCGTAGGAAAAATTGTCCAAGAATTTACGGGAAGGAATCCCAAAATTGAGGTTTCTAATGAATTATTTAGAGAAATAGCTTTTTGGCATATAACTAATTTAAAAATATGCAATATGTACTACCTTGAACCTTTCATATGTGAATTCTCTGAGCAATATTACAAATTAAGTGCCTCACAAAAGAAAATAGCACTAGATATGTTTTTTAACAAATTACCTGAATCAGTTGCCACAAGAATTAAAGATGACTACAACACTAGAGATAAGTCAAAAATTGAAGATAGTCTAGGAGCACGCATTACTGAAGTAAAAACCTGGATGAAAAGTGAATGTTTAAAAGAAAAAGCCAGAAGAGAAGCGCATGTAAAACTCTATTGTAAAATTCAAAGTAACCAAGTTGGAAGATATGGCTGTGAGAAGCTTAAAAAATGGAAAAAGAAACCATATAAATCTAGGTATAAGAAATCTTATAAAAATAATGAACAATGGTATTTTAGAAATAAAAATCAGCACAGACAAAAATATCCGAAACAAGAAGATTCTAAAGAGCAATATTGTCCATCTAAGAAAAAAGACTGTAGATGCTGGTTATGCCATGAAATGGGACATTACGCTAATAATTGTCCAAAAAAGGATAAAAAAGAGAAACAGAAGTATTAAAAATCGCTTATGACCTAGGATACGAACCTTTAGAAGATTCCAAAATAGACTCTGATATAGAAATCTATGCATACACTAGTGACGATGAATAAAAAAGAAATAAATCCAAACGCCACTTTTATTACAGTTTTTGTTGATCAAAAATCATTATTAGCATATATAGACTCTGGATCTACGATGTGTTTTGGAAAGAAAAAATCTTTTAAAAATTGGGAAAAACTAAAAAAACCTTTAGAAATTATTGTTGCTGACAAATCCGTACACAATATTTGGTATGTTAGTAAAATGGTTTTTATTATCATAGAAAAACATACATTTATTGCACCAACTATTTATATGCATGATTCTGGAGTAGATCTAATAATTGGAAATAACTTCTTAAAATTATATCAACCATTTATACAAACCACTGAAAGCATTAGCCTAAGGCATCCTAAAACAAAAAAAATGGTTTCCATACCAATTAAAAAGACAAAAGAAGTCATACGATCTATAGCACAAAATATAAAATTTCAAATAGAAATGATTTATCTTTTAATAAAAGAGAACCTTGAAGAAACTCTAAAAGATGTATGTAGCGAAAACCCTTTAGATATAAAAAATACTAACGATCAGTTAATCACTATTAAATTAAAAAATCCACATGATGAAATAAATGTATCTAATAAAATTCCTTATAGCATAAAGGATGTTAAAGAATTCAAAGAAGAATGTCAACAACTTCTTGAAAAATGAATTATAAGAGAAAGCAAAAGTCCTCATTCGGCACCCGCTTTTTATGTAGAAAATAAAAATGAAATAAAACGAGGCAAAAGAAGAATGGTTATAAATTATAAAAAAATGAATGATGCTACAATTGGTGATTCATATAAATTACCTCGAAAAGACTATATTTTAGAAAAAATAAAAAGAAGTACTCTTTTTAGCACTTTCGATGCAAAATCTGGTTATTGGCAATTAAGACTTGATGAAAGTACTAAACCTTTAACAGCTTTTTCTTGTCCTCCGTAAAAACATTACGAATGGAATGTTTTACCTTTTGGGTTAAAACAAGCACCATCAATTTATCAAAGGTTTATGGATAACAGTTTACAGGGATTAGAAGACATATGTCTCGTTTATATCGATGATATTATTGTTTTTACTAGTGGAAATAAACAGGTACACATTGATGCAGTTTTCAGAGTCCTACAAAGGATAAAAGAAAAAGGAATAATTTTATCTCAGAAAAAATCAAAACTTTTACAAACAGAAGTTGAATATCTAGGATTAAATATTTCAAAAAATGGGGAAATATCTCTAATTAATACCACACAAGAAAAGCTAAACCTTTTTCCAGATAAGTTAGAGAATCGAAAGCAAATCCAAAGATTTCTTGGATGTTTAAATTATATTACTGAACAAGACTTTCTGAAAAATTTAGCAAAAGATAGGAAGATTTTGCAGAAAAAACTTTCTGAAAAAATTAAATGGAATTGGACACAATCTGACACAGAATTGGTCCAAAAAATTAAAAAATCAGTACAATATCTTCCAGCATTATATAATCCAGAAACAAAAGATTTTTTGATCATAGAAACTGATGCATCAGATGATACATGGGCAGGATGTATGAAAGCAATTAAAAATGACAAGCAACTACTTGGGCTAGACATTGATGGAAATCAAGTCAACCCCACTCATGCATTAGCTCAATCGAGCATTGGACAATCCTCTGTTTTTAAAACAGATAAGCACGAACAAAAATTATGCAAATATATTTCAGGAACATTCACATCTACAGAAACAAAGATACAGTACTCATGAAAAAGAGACATTAGCTTGTCTTAACACTCTTAAAAAATGGAAAATCGATTTATTACAAACAAGATTCGAGTTACGAACAGACTCCAAATACGTAACTGGATTCTGGCGATACAAATTACAAGCAGATCTTGGTAGAGGACGCCTAATACGCTGGCAACTACAATTACACCAGTATTATCCATATATTCGTTACATAAAAAGTGATAACAACATTATTGCAGACACTCTCACCAGAGAATGGAAGCCGTCTTAGAACATGTCCTTCTTCAGATACAGCAAAGACAAGTACAAATACAAGCACTTCAACAACAAATGTCAATTTTTCAGGGGGAGGAGGAGGAATTACAACAAATTTTTTCACTCCTTTCAGAAAGACTACAATTAAAAAATGAAGCATCAAATATTACTTTTCAAGAAACGGCACCCTCAAAATCATTCAACAAACCTCAAGAAGAAACAGATGCTCAAGTTCTAAAATTTTTAAAACGATATAGTCAAGATTCCTATGTAGATAAAAGAGGCAATATATGGGCAGTACATGCGGAATCAAACAATGGATTCAAATTCTGGGCAAATTACGGAACACAACATAAAGTCGACGATCCAACTCCAACTCCAACTCCAACAGGATGGATATCAGAAGATGAACAAACAGCAAACAAATTACCGGAAGAATGGAAAGATTTCGCGGATTCAGAAAGAGGCATTTAAATCTCCAACATTTGTCTTTTTCAGCGTGGGAGGGATGTAGACTAAAGATAACAACGAATATATAAGTGGACCCCAGTGGACCTCATCAATAATGTAACATTATGTAACGTGTCCTTGTAATTATTGTATGTAAATACGTGTGTTTAATGTACTGGCCATGTGGGCCATAGGAACCAATAATGTAAGATAACGTGTATGGTTTATGTTTAAAGTTAAATAAGTGCGCGGGCCACATCAATAATGTAAACGATCAATAATGTAATCGATCGTAGTGCGTGGGTCCTAGAGCATCTGTAAATAGTATTATGGCTCGCCTATAAAAGGAAGCCTTGGTTGTCATTTGTAATCAGGTTAAGTTTGATAATAAACCTCACTGGTTTCTTTCTGTTGAGTCTTTTAGATTCTGAATAGCAGAGCCCCCGTCGTTGAGTCCTAACCGATTCTGAATAGCGACACCGTCGTTAAGTGTTAAACGATTCTGAATAGCGACACCTATCCAAGCATTATATATATTCATAACCTCAGTATACGTTCATCATATCAATCAAAGAATATAAAGTTAGGCATGTGTCATCATCAAAAGTTAGGCAAACCATTTACTCACATCTTATCCATGAATTCATACGTAATATATTTATTCAACTTTCAAGTAAACATTAGTCGGATCCTCACGATCTAAATTAATATAAACATAATATAATTCCGCACAAAAGAACGTCGTAGAAGGGATCTTTTAGACGTTCTTTTTTGCGGAATTATATTATGTTTATATTAATTTAGATCGTGAGGATCCGACTAATGTTTACTTGAAAGTTGAATAAATATATTACGTATGAATTCATGGATAAGATGTGAGTAAATGGTTTGCCTAACTTTTGATGATGACACATGCCTAACTTTATATTCTTTGATTGATATGATGAACGTATACTGAGATTATGAATATATATATATATATAATGCTTGGATAGATGTCGCTATTCAGAATCGGTTAAGACTCAACGATGGTGTCGCTATTCAGAATCGGTTAGGACTCAACGACGGGGGCTCTGCTATTCAGAATCTAAAAGACTCAACAGAAAGAAACCAGTGAGGTTTATTATCAAACTTAACCTGATTACAAATGACAACCAAGGCTTCCTTTTATAGGCGAGCCATAATACTATTTACAGATGCTCTAGGACCCATGCACTACGATCGATTACATTATTGATAGTTTACATTATTGATGTGGCCCACGCACTTATTTAACTTTAAACCTAAACCATACACGTTATCTTACATTATTGGTTCCTATGGCCCACATGGCCAGTACATTAAACACACGTATTTACATACAATAATTACAAGGACACGTTACATAATGTTACATTATTGATGAGGTCCACTGGGGTCCACTTATATATTCGTTGTTATCTTTAGTCTACATCCCTCCCACGCTGAAAAAGACAAATGTTGGAGATTTAAATGCCTCTTTCTGAATCCGCGAAATCTTTCCATTCTTCTGGTAATTTGTTTGCTGTTTATTGATCTTCTGATATCCATCCTGTTGGAGTTGGAGTTGGATCGTCGACTTTATGTTGTGTTCTGTAATTTGCCCAGAATTTGAATCCATTGTTTGATTCCGCATGTACTGCCCATATATTGACTCTTTTATCTACATAGGAATCTTGACTATATCGTTTTAAAAATTTTAGAACTTGAGCATCTGTTTCTTCTTGAGGTTTGTTGAATGATTTTGAGGGTGCCGTTTCTTGAAAAGTAATATTTGATGCTTCATTTTTTTAATTGTAGTCTTTCTGAAAGGAGTGAAAAAATTTGTTGTAATTCCTCCTTCTCCCCCTGAAAAATTGACATTTGTTGTTGAAGTGCTTGTATTTGTACTTGTCTTTGCTGTATCTGAAGAAGGACATGTTCTAAGACGGCTTCCATTCTCTGGTGAGAGTGTCTGCAATAATGTTGTTATCACTTTTTATGTAACGAATATATGGATAATACTGGTGTAATTGTAGTTGCCAGGGTATTAGGCGTTCTCTACCAAGATCTGCTTGTAATTTGTATCGCCAGAATCCAGTTACGTATTTGGAGTCTGTTCGTAACTCGAATCTTGTTTGTAATAAATCGATTTTCCATTTTTTAAGAGTGTTAAGACAAGCTAATGTCTCTTTTTCATGAGTACTGTATCTTTGTTCTGTAGATGTGAATGTTCCTGAAATATATTTGCATAATTTTTGTTCGTGCTTATCTGTTTTAAAAATAGAGGATTGTCCAATGCTCGATTGAGCTAATGCATGAGTGGGGTTGACTTGATTTCCATCAATGTCTAGCCCAAGTAGTTGCTTGCCATTTTTAATTGCTTTCATACATCCTGCCCATGTATCATCTGATGCATCAGTTTCTATGATCAAAAAATCTTTTGTTTCTGGATTATATAATGCTGGAAGATATTGTACTGATTTTTTAATTTTTTGGACCAATTCTGTGTCAGATTGTGTCCAATTCCATTTAATTTTTTCAGAAAGTTTTTTCTGCAAAATCTTCCTATCTTTTGCTAAATTTTTCAGAAAGCCTTGTTCAGCAATATAATTTAAACATCCAAGAAATCTTTGGATTTGCTTTCGATTCTCTAACTTATCTGGAAAAAGGTTTAGCTTTTCTTGTGTGGTATTAATTAGAGATATTTCCCCATTTTTTGAAATATTTAATCCAAGATATTCAACTTCTGTTTGTAAAAGTTTTGATTTTTTCTGAGATAAAATTATTCCTTTTTCTTTTATCCTTTGTAGGACTCTGAAAACTGCATCAATGTGTACCTGTTTATTTCCACTAGTAAAAACAATAATATCATCGATATAAACGAGACATATGTCTTCTAATCCCTGTAAACTGTTATCCATAAACCTTTGATAAATTGATGGTGCTTGTTTTAACCCAAAAAGTAAAACATTCCATTCGTAATGTTTTTGCGGAGGACAAGAAAAAGCTGTTAAAGGTTTAGTACTTTCATCAAGTCTTAATTGCCAATAACCAGATTTTGCATCGAAAGTGCTAAAAAGAGTACTTCCTTTTATTTTTTCTAAAATATAGTCTTTTCGAGGTAATTTATATGAATCACCAATTGTAGCATCATTCATTTTTTTTATAATTTATAACCATTCTTCTTTTACCTCGTTTTATTTCATTTTTATTTTCTACATAAAAAGCGGGTGCCGAATGAGGACTTTTGCTTTCTCTTATAATTCCTTTTTCAAGAAGTTGTTGACATTCTTCTTTGAATTCTTTAACATCCTTTATGCTATAAGGAATTTTATTAGATACATTTATTTCATCATGTGGATTTTTTAATTTAATAGTGATTAACTGATCGTAAATCATTTCTATTTGAAATTTTATATTTTGTGCTATAGATCGTATGACTTCTTTTGTCTTTTTAATTGGTATGGAAACCATTTTTTTTGTTTTAGGATGCCTTAGGCTAATGCTTTCAGTGGTTTGTATAAATAGTTGATATAATTTTAAGAAGTTATTTCCAATTATTAGATCTACTCCAGAATCATGCATATAAATAGTTGGTGCAATAAATGTATGTTTTTCTATGATAATAAAAACCATTTTACTAACATACCAAATATTGTGTACGGATTTGTCAGCAACAATAATTTCTAAAGGTTTTTTTAGTTTTTTCCAATTTTTAAAAGATTTTTTCTTTCCAAAACACATCGTAGATCCAGAGTCTATATATGCTAATAATGATTTTTTATCAACAAAAACTGTAATAAAAGTGGCGTTTGGATTTATTTCTTTTTTATTCATCGTCACTAGTGTATGCATAGATTTCTATATCAGAGTCTATTTCGGAATCTTCTAAAGGTTCGTATCCTAGGTCATAAGCGATTTTTAATACTTCTGTTTCTCTTTTTTCTCCTTTTTTGGACAATTATTAGCGTAATGTCCCATTTCATGGCATAACCAGCATCTACAGTCTTTTTTCTTAGATGGACAATATTGCTCTTTAGAATCTTCTTGTTTCGGATATTTTTGTCTGTGCTGATTTTTATTTCTAAAATACCTTTGTTCATTATTTTTATAAGATTTCTTATACCTAGATTTATATGGTTTCTTTTTCCATTTTTTAGGCTTCTCACAGCCATATCTTCCAACTTGGTTACTTTGAATTTTACAATAGAGTTTTACATGCGCTACTCTTCTGGCTTTTTCTTTTAAACATTCACTTTTCATCCAGGTTTTTACTTCAGTAATGCGTGCTCCTAGATTATCTTCAATTTTTGACTTATCTCTAGTGTTGTAGTCATCTTTAATTCTTGTGGCAACTGATTCAGGTAATTTGTTAAAAAACATATCTAGTGCTATCTTCTTTTGTGAGGCACTTAATTTGTAATATTGCTCAGAGAATTCACATACGAAAGGTTCAAGGTAGTACATATTGCATATTTTTAAATTAGTTATATGCCAAAAAGCTATTTCTCTAAATAATTCATTAGAAACCTCAACTTTGGGATTCCTTCCCGTAAATTCTTGGACAATTTTTCCTACGATACTTTCAAATGTTGTTATAGCATCGATTGATGCTACCATAGCTCTTTCTTCAACAGTCCAAGATTCTAAATATCTAAAAACATTTCCTGAAGTTTTATGAATTATAAAGTTTAGCAATTCTATGGGTGAGAGTTCTTTTAGTTCATTAGTTAATTGAATTTGTGCGCTCATTTTGTTATACCAATCTTGTATTCTTTCTTCTATATTTGTTTCACAGTCAATATTTAAAATTTCATCGTTAGTATTTATTATAGGTACTTTAGGTATGTACTGTGGTGGTATTTGTTCCCATTTATTCATTTTACTTCTTATCATGTTTTGTTGATATAAATAATTTTCAGTTGGTGATGGCGGCTTATAATCAAATTGTCTTAAATTTTCTTCTTCAATATCAGATTTTTTTCGTTTTTGAGCAAAATTATATTGTGTATAAGGATTTTCTTCTTCTGAACTATAATCAAATATTATATCTGCTTCTTCGTTTGTTTCAGGTATATCTAAAGCTGCCATTAGTTTGGTTAAAGTTTCAACTTGTTCTTCAATATTACTCATATTTCAAGTTTTGAGTTTGTAAGCATACCTGAGTGTTCTTTCTTGATTGTTTTTGATGCAGAATTCTGAAGGTGCAACTGCTTCTCTAGAATCGTGCTGCTAGCTCTGATACCAGGATCTTCTACGACGTTCTTTTGTGCGGAATTATATTATGTTTATATTAATTTAGATCGTGAGGATCCGACTAATGTTTACTTGAAAGTTGAATAAATATATTACGTATGAATTCATGGATAAGATGTGAGTAAATGGTTTGCCTAACTTTTGATGATGACACATGCCTAACTTTATATTCTTTGATTGATATGATGAACGTATACTGAGATTATAAATATATATATATATATATATATATATATATATATATATAATGCTTGGATAGGTGTCGCTATTCAGAATCGGTTAAGACTCAACGACGGTGTCGCTATTCAGAATCGGTTAGGACTCAACGACGGGGGCTCTACTATTCAGAATCTAAAAGACTCAACAGAAAGAAACCAGTGAGGTTTATTATCAAACTTAACCTGATTACAAATGACAACCAAGGCTTCCTTTTATAGGCGAGCCATAATACTATTTACAGATGCTCTAGGACCCACGCACTACGATCGATTACATTATTGATCGTTTACATTGTTGATGTGGCCCACGCACTTATTTAACTTTAAACATAAACCATACACGTTATCTTACATTATTGGTTCCTATGGCCCACATGGCCAGTACATTAAACACACGTATTTAAATACAATAATTACAAGGACACGTTACATAATGTTACATTATTGATGAGGTCTACCGGGGTCCACTTATATATTCGTTGTTATCTTTAGTCTACATCCCTCAGGATCTTCTACTACGTTCTTTTGTGCGGAATTATATTATGTTTATATTAATTTAGATCGTGAGGATCCGACTATAGTTTGCTTGAATGTTGAATAAGATTGTTATGTATGAATTCATGAAAGAGTAAATTGATGTGCCTAACTTTGATTGAGACATATGCCTAACTATATCCTTTTGGATAAGTAAATGGACGATTGATATGATGAAGGATTTATGTACTTAAAAGGATACTGAGGTTATGAATATATATAATGCTTGGATAGGTGTCGCTATTCAGAATCGGTTAAGACTCAACGACGGTGTCACTATTTAGAATCGGTTAGGACTCAATGACGGGGGCTCTGCTATTCAGAATCTAAAAGACTCAACAGAAAGAAACCAGTGAGGTTTATTATCAAACTTAACCTGATTACAAATGACAACCAAGGCTTCCTTTTATAGGCGAGCCATAATACTATTTACAGATGCTCTAGGACCCACGCACTACGATCGATTACATTATTGATCGTTTACATTATTGATGTGGCCCGCGCACTTATTTAACTTTAAACATAAACCATACACGTTATCTTACATTATTGGTTCCTATGGTCCACATGGCCAGTACATTAAACACACGTATTTACATACAATAATTACAAGGACACGTTACATAATGTTACATTATTGATGAGGTCCACTGGGGTCCACTTATATATTCGTTGTTATCTTTAGTCTACATCCCTCCCACGCTGAAAAAGACAAATGTTGGAGATTTAAATGCCTCTTTCTGAATCCGCGAAATCTTTCCATTCTTCTGGTAATTTGTTTGCTGTTTGTTCATCTTCTGATATCCATCCTGTTGGAGTTGGAGTTGGATCGTCGACTTTATGTTGTGTTCCGTAATTTGCCCAGAATTTGAATCCATTGTTTGATTCCGCATGTACTGCCCATATATTGCCTCTTTTATCTACATAGGAATCTTGACTATATCGTTTTAAAAATTTTAGAACTTGAGCAGCTATTTCTTCTTGAGGTTTGTTGAATGATTTTGAGGGTGCCGTTTCTTGAAAAGTAATATTTGATGCTTCATTTTTTTAATTGTAGTCTTTCTGAAAGGAGTGAAAAAATTTGTTGTAATTCCACCTCCTCCCCCTGAAAAATTGACATTTGTTGTTGAAGTGCTTGTATTTGTACTTGTCTTTGCTGTATCTGAAGAAGGACATGTTCTAAGACGGCTTCCATTCTCTGGTGAGAGTGTCTGCAATAATGTTGTTATCACTTTTTATGTAACTGATAATGCTAAAAGCGAACATATATTTCATAGCATTATTCCTCAAGAAAGACAAGCTTTTAGTTGCAATTGTTCTATTTACAAGTGATATTCGTTTAAATAATAAAAGGTAAAGACAAAAGATAGATTCGACGAATTGAAGACGCAAAGGTCCAAAAAGCTCAAAAGTACAAAATACAATCAAAGAGGTTCCAATTATTGATAAGAAACGTCTCGAAATCACAAGAGTACAAGATTCAAAATGCAAAGTACAAGATATTAAATTGTACGCAAGGACGTTCGAAAATCCGGAACCGGGACCAGAGTCAACTCTCAACGCTCGACGCAACGGACTAAAAATTACAAGTCAAATATGCATATGAATATAATATAATATATAATTAATTCTTAAAATTAATATATATATTATATTATATTTATTAAACGTCGGTACAAGGAAACAAGCAACATATGAGCTCTCCCAGCTGGCCATGCGATCGCATGGCCAGGAAGAAGAAAGTCCATGCGATCGCATGGCATGAAAAGTCAGGCCACATCCCCTATAAATTCGCAGTTTGGTGAACGCAAAAAAGATATCTTTTCTCTTCTCCATTCATACGTAATATTTATATTTATAATTTATATTTTTATTTTAATTTTAATTATAATTCTAATAATAAGGGTATGTTAGCGAATGTTGTAAGGGTGTAAGTCCCAATTCTGTCCGTGTAACGCTATGCTATTTTTAATCATTGTAAGTTATGTTCAACCTTTTTACATTAATGTCTCGTAGCTAAGTTATTATTATGCTTATTTAATCCTAAGTAATCATGATGTTGGACTAAAAATATTAAAATTGGGTAATTGAGTTTTGTACCATAATTGGAGTTTGGACAAAAGAACGACACTTGTGGAAATTAGACTATGGGCTATTAATGGGCTTTATATTTGTTTAACTAAATGATAGTTTGTTAATGTTAATATAAAGATTTACAATTGGGCGTCCCTATAAATTATCATATACACTCGATCGGACACGATGGGCGGGGTATTTATATGTACGAATAATCGTTCATTTAACCGGACACGGGAATGGATTAACAGTCACTAGAATTATTAAAACAGGGGTGAAATTATGTACAAGGACACTTGGCATAATTGTTAACAAAGTATTAAAACCTTGGGTTACACTCAGTCGACATCCTGGTGTAATTATTAAACAAAGTATTAAAATCTTGTTACAGTTTAAGTCCCCAATTAGTTGGAATATTTAACTTCAGGTATAAGAATAATTTGACGAGGACACTCGCACTTTATATTTATGACTGATGGACTGTTATGGACAAAAACCAGACGGACATATTAAATAATCCAGGACAAAGGACAATTAACCCATGGGCATAAAACTAAAATCAACACGTCAAACATCATGATTACGGGAGTTTAAATAAGCATAATTCTTTTATTTCATATTTATTTTCCTTTATTTTATATTTAATTGCACTTCTAATTATCGCATTTTTATTTATTGTTATTGTATTTAATTGCACTTTTAATTATCGTACTTTTTAATTATCGCAAGTTTATTTTATCGCACTTTTATTATTCGCAATTTCATTATCGTTATTTACTTTACGCTTTAAATTAAGTCTTTTATTTATTTAATATTTTATATTTTGTTTTAACTGCAACTAAAGTTTTTAAAATCGACAAACCGGTCATTAAACGGTAAAAACCCCCCTTTATAATAATAATAATATTACTTATATATATATTTGTATTTTTATAAAAGTAAACTAATATAGCGTTAAGCTTTGTTTAAAGATTTTCCCTGTGGAACGAACCGGACTTACTAAAAACTACACTACTGTACGATTAGGTACACTGCCTATAAGTGTTGTAGTAAGGTTTAAGTATATCCATCCTATAAATAAATAAATATCTTGTGTAAAATTGTATCGTATTTAATAGTATTTCCTGCTAAAATATAAAGCTATTTTATATACACCTCGCATAACATCAAGTTATTTTTGGCGCCACTGCCGGGGAAACGCTTAAAAGCCGGAAGCTCAACGCTAATATAAAAAAAAAGATTTTTATTTTTAGTTTACTTTTATAAAAAAATATACACTTTTGTAAAAATACGTTTTAATATATTCAAAAATATAAAAAAAAAACAAAAATATAAATATTTTTTTTAGAGTTTGTTAAATATTTAAGTTCTATAAAAGTTTCTTTATCTTTATTTTGTAAAAATATAATTTTTATTTAATTTATAAATATATTTTATAAATATATTATTCAGCAAAAAAAAAAAAAAAAAAAAAATTCGGCCTGTACTGTAGCAGCCCATTCTGTGGCCCGAAACCCTAGCCCATGCGATCGCATGGCTGGGCAACTTAGGACTCATGCGATCGCATGAGCCCGTCTGACACGCCACAGTTGACTGAACCAGCATTTATTACGGGTATTATTATTTATTATTAATCTAAAACCCTATTTAGGGTTATATATTTTATAATTTAATTTAGTTTTTATATTTAATTTTTATTTTTATGTTTAATTAGTTTATTTAAAGTTTGAAATTAATAGTTTTATTAAATAAATAATATAAAAATAATATTTTTATAAAAATTGTACTTTTTACAACTTTTTGTATATTTTTATATTTTGTCTCTTTTTAATCGTTTTAGCGTAATATTTGTATTTTTAGCTCATATTTAGTTTTAAACTTAGTTTTTGCCATAGTTATTTTTACTTCTAGATTTTTAGGCTTTGCCGTAGAATTCCTTAAGTGCTTTTTCTTTAGATCAAGATTTAGGTGCTTTAGAATTTTGCGACGCCTTTTTAAGTTTTAGTACCTTTTTAAGATATTGCCATTTGGAATATAGTTTTTCCTATAAGCCTTAATATTTTTAGACGCCTTTTACCTATGTATCAATTATCATTCCAATTAGTAATCTCAATTTGCGATTATAATTTTAAGTTAGTTGTAGTGATAAGGTTGGGTTAGTCAAGTGTTTTTAAGTTTTATAAGTTTCTTTTATTTTTCCGTCGCCTTTTATTTTTCTTTCTTATTTTTCTTTTTCGATCTTTTTCCGACGAACTTTTTTCTTTCTTATTTCTCGCCATTCTAGTTTTTAGGACATAGAGTTTTTATTCTACTTCTTATCTAAATTTCTTAAAATTACGAAAATTTATTTTAAGTGGTTAAATTGATAGACATCAAAATTTTCTGGTTCGTAGTAATAGTTGGATTTGTATGTGGACCGGGTTATTGGAGCCAAACAGTCCTCAATTATATTGAGACCAAACGAATCCTGCCCCTCTGCTGCATCTTTTGGCTATTCGAAACGTGGGCAAAATCAGAAAAGTCTATTGATTGGATAACTTATTATAATTTTTCTTTCCTTTTAAAAACTAATAGGATATTCAGTGAATGCACCGAGCAAGACGTTCATCACCTTTTGTACGTTCACCACCTGTAACTAGATCAAGACATCTAACTAATATTGTCGTCGTTGATAATCCATTTTTTGAACCCGACCTCACAATTGAGAATCCGGAGAATATTCAGGGACGATTCGTAGATCGTGAACCACTAAACTTTCCTCCGGAACCACCAATCATTCAAACAGAGATTGTTGAGGAACGAACCATTAAATCAGAATCCTCTAGTGATTCCGATTCAACAAATTCAATTATGGAAGTAACAGAACCATTAAGTATGGAAGACCGAATGAGAGCTAAACGCACTGGCCAAGGTCACGCAATTACTCATCCAGACATTAATGCGCCAGATTATGAAATCAAAGGACAAATTCTACACATGGTGACTAATCAATGCCAATTTAGTGGTGCGCCGAAGGAAGATCCAAATGAACATCTTCGTACCTTTAATAGGATCTGCACACTATTTAAAATAAGAGAAGTTGAGGATGAACATATATATCTCATGTTATTTCCCTGGACTTTAAAGGGAGAAGCCAAAGATTGGTTGGAATCGTTACCTGAAGGGGCGATTGATACGTGGGATGTTTTAGTTGAAACATTTCTTAAACAATTCTTTCCTGCATCTAAAGCCGTAAGACTTCAAGGAGAAATTGTTACATTCACACAGAAGCCAAATGAAACTCTATATGAGGCTTGGACAAGATTTGGAAAGTTATTGAGAGGATGTCCGCAACATGGTTTAGATACCTGTCAAATAGTACAAATATTCTACCAAGGATGCGACATCACTACAAGAAAAGACATAGATATAGCAGCTGGTGGTTTCATTATGAAGAAAACCGAAACTGATGCTTACAAAATTATTGATAATACTGCTTCCCACTCACATGAGTGGCACCAAGAAAAAGATATCGTTAGATCATCTAAAGCAGCTAGAGCCGATTCTAGCCATGACTTAGATTCCATTTCCGCAAAGATAAATGCTATTGAGAGACGAATGGAAAAGATGACTAAGGATATTCACTCAATACGAATTAGTTGTGAGCAGTGTGGAGGACCACATTTGACAAAAGATTGTCTCAGTATTGAATTAACAATGGAACAAAGAGAGAATGTTTCATATCTAAACCAAAGGCCTGGAAATAATTATCTGAATAATTATCAACCGCCAAGACCTATTTACAATCAAAACCAGAATTATAACCGAAATATTCCATACAACAACCAACAAGGTCCTAGCAATCAACAAGTATCCAATAATACTTACAATCAGCAAAGACCTAATTTTCAAAACAAACCACCACAACCCGATGATAAAAAGCCGAATTTAGAAGATATGATGACGAAGCTAGTTGAAACTCAAACGCAGTTTTTCACATCTCAGAAACAAACTAATGAACAAAATGCTCAAGCATTTAGAAATCAACAAGCTTCTATTCAAAACTTGGAACAAGAAGTAAGTAACCTAGCAAGGTTAATAAGTGAAAGAAAACCGGGAAGTTTACCTAGTGATACAAATGCTAACCCCCAGAATGAAACAGCTAAAGCTATTACTACAAGAAGTGGTACAACACTTAAACCACCTGAAATACCTGTAACTTCTGATGAAGCTATTCCTACTCCACAAGAACCACAACCTGATCAAGATAAGGAAAAAGAACCGGTAGTTGAAAAGGTTAATGAAGATAACACAGTTAAGGCTAAACCTTATGTTAAACCATACCAACCACCACTTCCTTACCCGAGTAAAATGAAGAAAGAGAAACTTGAAGCCGAGCAATCCAAATTCTTGGATATATTTAAACAGATAAATGTAAATCTTCCTTTCATTGATGTGATTTCAGGAATGCCTAGATATGCTAAATTCTTGAAAGATCTAATCTCAAATAGAAAGAAAATGGAAGAACTCTCGACTGTTACCATGAATGCTAATTGTTCAGCAGTGCTGTTGAATAAGATACCAGAAAAACTATCTGATCCAGGAAGTTTCACAATTCCATGTTTTCTGAGTAGTCTTAGTTCAATAGAAGCACTGGCAGACTTAGGTGCTAGTATAAATTTAATGCCGTATTCACTATACGCTAAACTAGACCTTGGAGAATTGAAACCAACAAGAATAAGCATACAACTAGCCGATCGATCAATAAAATATCCTAGAGGGATAATGGAGAACATGCTAGTTAAAGTTGGTACTTTAGTATTTCCAGTAGATTTTGTTGTTCTGGACATGGAAGAAGATTCTCAAGTTCCTCTCATATTAGGAAGACCATTCTTAAACACGGCTAAAGCAATGATAGACGTGTTCGGTAAGAAATTGACCCTAAGTATAGAGGACGAGAGTGTTACCTTTTCAGTTGATAGAGCAATGCAACAACCACAATCTGCAGATGATACATGTTATTATATTCAAACTATAGATGCACATGCAGAATTGTTAGAAGAATTTCCAGAATTACAAGAAACGGGATAATGTTCTTTAGGAGAAGGTAATGAACCAATTGATGAAGCTGAAATGTTAGCTACACTTATAGCTAATGGATATGAACCAACAACAGAAGAAATTCAAATGCTAAAAGAAGAAGACATATATCGATATAAATCATCGATAGAAGAACCTCCGAAATTAGAGTTAAAGCCACTTCCAAACCATTTGGAATACGCTTATTTACATGATGAATCTGAATTACCTGTAATAATATCGTCTTCTCTTACTAAAAATGAGAAATCACAACTCATTTCTGTGTTGAAAGCTCATAAACCAGCCATTGCATGGAAAAGTCATGATATTAAAGGAATAAGTCCTTCGTATTACACACATAAAATCCTTATGGAAGAAGGTCATAAAACGTATGTGCAACGCCAACGAAGACTAAATCCTAATATGCAAGATGTAGTTAAGAAAGAAATTATTAAACTGCTAGATGCAGGTTTGATATATCCAATTTCTGATAGTCCATGGGTAAGCCCAGTTCAATGCGTGCCTAAGAAGGGTGGCATGACTGTCATTACAAATGAAAAAAATGAGCTTATTCCTACTAGGACTGTAACATGATGGCGTGTATGTATTGATTATAGAAAATTAAATGATGCCACCAGAAAAGATCACTTTCCCTTACCTTTCATTGATCAAATGTTGGAAAGATTAGCCGGAAATAGTTACTATTGTTTTCTAGATGGATTTTCCGGATATTTTCAAATTCCAATAGCACCCGAGGACCAAGAGAAAACCACGTTCACGTGCCCTTATGGTACTTTTGCTTACAAACGCATGCCATTTGGACTTTGCAACGCCCCTGCAACCTTTCAAAGGTGCATGATGGCGATTTTTCACGACATGATAGAAGAATGCATGGAAGTTTTCATGGATGACTTTTCAGTCTTCGGTGATACATTTGAATCATGTCTAGTTAATCTGGAACGAATGCTTATTAGATGCGAACAATCAAATCTAGTACTTAATTGGGAGAAATGCCATTTCATGGTTAAAGAAGGTATCGTTCTTGGACATAAAATTTCAAAAGAAGGAATTGAAGTGGATAGAGCTAAAGTAGATGTAATTGCTAAACTTCCACATCCCACCAATGTTAGAGGAGTTAGGAGTTTTCTAGGGCATGCCGGTTTTTACCGACGTTTCATAAAAGATTTTTCTAAAATTGCCACTCCTATGAATAAACTCCTAGAAAAGGATGCTCCATTCATCTTTTCAGATGAATGTATCAAATCTTTTAATATTCTTAAAGAGAAAATCACTAATGCGTCGATCATGATAACACCAAATTGGAATCTACCGTTTGAATTAATGTGCGATGCAAGTGATTTTGCAATGGGAGCCGTTTTAGGACAAAGGATTGAAAAATGATTTCAACCTATATATTATGCTAGTAAGACGTTACAAGGAGCACAAACAAATTACACAACTACTGAAAAAGAACTCCTTGCTATTATCTTTACTTTTGACAAATTTCGATCATATCTCGTTCTAGCTAAAACGGTGATCTATACCGACCATTCTGCTCTTAGATACCTATTTTCGAAACAAGATGCTAAACCAAGATTAATCCGTTGGATCTTACTCTTACAAGAGTTTGATATTGAAATCCGAGATAAAAGAGGAGCAGAAAATCTCGCCGCTGATCATCTTTCTCGTCTTGAAAATCCCGAATTAGAAGTTCTAAATGAATCGGCCATACAAGACAACTTTCCTGATGAATATCTATTGAAGATAGATTATAATGAAATACCATGGTTTGCAGACTATGCAAACTACTTAGTATGTGGATTCCTTGAAAAAGGATTATCGTACAAAAAACGAAAGAAATTCTTCAGTGATATAAAACACTATTTTTGGGAAGATCCACATCTGTTTAAAAGTTGTCCAGATGGAATAATACGCCGATGTGTATTCGGAGATGAAGCTAGTAAAATTTTAAACCATTGTCACACAGGACCAACAGGAGGGCATTATGGGCCTCAACTAACAGCAAGAAAAGTTTATGAAGCTGGATTCTATTGGCCTACAATTTACAAAGACGCTCACCTTCTTTGCAAATCCTGTGATGCTTGTCAAAGGGCAGGAAAAATAAGTCAACGTGATGAAATGCCACAAAATGTCATTCAAGTATGCGAAGTATTTGACATTTGGGGTATTGACTTTATGGGTCCATTTCCAAAATCTCATAATAATCTATATATTCTCGTTGCCATTGATTATGTATCTAAATGGGCAGAAGCACAAGCTCTCCCAACTAACGATGCACGAGTTGTAGTCAACTTTTTAAAACGTCTTTTTGCAAGGTTTGGAACACCGAAAGCTTTAATAAGTGATCGGGGAACTCATTTCTGTAATAATCAACTTGAGAAAGTTCTCAAAAAATATAGAGTAACTCATAAAATCTCCACCGCATATCATCCACAAACAAGTGGACAAGTTGAAAATACCAACCGAGCTTTAAAACGTATTCTAGAGAAAACCGTAGGATCAAATCCGAAGGAATGGTCCATTAAATTGGAGGATGCACTCTGGGCTTTTAGAACAGCCTACAAAACTCCAATTGGAACCACACCTTTTAGACTTGTTTATGGAAAAGCATGTCATCTTCCAGTAGAAATTGAACACAAAGCATTTTGGGCTTTGAAGACATGTAATCTTGATATACATGAAGCTGGACGTCTACGATTAAGTCAACTAAACGAATTAGAAGAGTTAAGACATGAAGCATACGAAAATTCATTAATCTATAAAGAAAAAACGAAGAAATGGCATGATAAAAGAATCAGAAGTTTAAAAGAATTTAAAGAAGGAGACAGAGTTCTTCTTTTCAATTCACGATTCAAGCTATTTCCTGGAAAATTGAAATCAAGATGGTCTGGACCATTCATAGTCAAAAGAGTTTTCCCATACGGAATGATAGAATTAATAAATTCAAATGGGATTGAATTTAAAGTTAATGGTCATAGAGTTAAACACTACATAGATAGTCCGATGGAATTCGACAATGAAGTTAATCACGATTTCGATACCACAGCTAACTAAGTGTGGGGAAAATCAAGTCTTTAAAGGATAATATGTATTTCTGTTAGAGTTAGATTGTCTGTTTTCGTGTAGTTCTCGAAAATGGAACCCGAATGGTCTTTTTCCTAGCAGACCCTAAAGAACTAGTCTTCTCCCCCCATTCTGAATTTTTTTTTTTAGGAAATGAAGACTGCCTGTGAACTAAACCATGGTCTAATGCTACACGCTTTGATCACTAAACGTAATAATGACACACTACCTAGTGAAATAGTATCAGTAATCAGAGAAAGATTGGACGGAGTAAGAAAAGAATCCAGATGCGAAGATAATAAGTCACAATTTGGTAAAGGAAAATCAAAATCTGCAGCGAAAAGAAGAGCACGACACCTAGAAAGATGTCACAAATGCGGAAAATGGTCACATGGAGGTAAATGTTCAAATAATCAAACCTATTCAAATACCGAATTTGTTACTTTATGCAGAGACGGACCGTTCATATGTTTAGAAGAAAAAACACTGAATGCTCGAGGTTACGCCTATGTAGCTATGGAAAACCAATTAAACCGACTATCTTATGAATGGGATAGATCATATAACTAAGAATACTATCTCACAGGTAAGTCTGTACAGTTTTTATTTTTTTAACCTTTTGATAATAAACGCTAATTTGTTCGCTATAAAGTATTAAATTGGTATTAAATAAAATTAGGTTTGGCGACCGAAATTGTTGATATCATACAAAAATTTATTACATCACTGCGAAATTTAACGTTTATTCTTAAGGTATAAATATCTTTAATCAATCAACCCAAAATATTTTAAAAATTCGTCATGAGTTAAATTAGGTCATGGAACCGAAATTACTTTACCAAAAAGAGGGGCACATATTTTTGATAATATTTGATTGATTAAAGTGGGATAAAAAGCCAAAAAGATTTTTAATTTTATTTTTACCATGTTTTTAAAATTAATATATAAATCTTAAATTAATATTGTAAACTTTGTAAAATCAATATATTTAAAATTGTAAATATTCGAAAAATTAATATAAGTTTGGTGTGAATTTATAATATGAATTTTTAAATTAAGTTTGGTGTGAATTTTTAATTTTTAAAATATGAATTTTATTTTTATGCATTTTAAATTTAAGTTTGGTGTGAATTTTTAATATTAATTTTGAATTTTATGCATTTTTAAATTTAAGTTGTGTGAAATTAAAAACAAAAATTTACTTTATTTCGCTAAGTTAAAAATATGATTTTTAAAATTTGTCGTAAGTTGAAAACTAGGTCTTTGAACCGAAATTGCTTTACCCGAGGGAGGGACGAGAACTTTTATTATCATTATTTTTAATCTTATTGAATTAAGGTATGCCAAAAAAATTAAAAAAACCCAAAAATCTAAGCTTTTAAAACAATCGCTTGAAAAAGACAAATTTTAAAATGTTGTCGAAGGACGGACTAGGACATCGATCAGAAACGACCTCGTCCTAAAACAAAGGGAAACAAAATTTTAAAATTAATCACTTAATTGTTTTATAAGTTAAAGTTTTTTTTTTTTAAAAAAAAAAAAAAAAAAAAAAAAAAAGAAGCCAAAAACACTGTAGCCGGGTACCCATGCGATCGCATGGGAATCACCTTATCCATCCATGCGATCGCATGGAGGCCAATTATAGGCCTGGTACATACAGACCAGCGGGTCTGTTTCTTCTCCACAAAACACACATTCACGAAACTCACCCAAAAATTCACCAATTTTCGCCATTTTTTCACCGTAATTCATCAAATTTCTTGCTCTAATCATGCCTAGATTCTCATTCTTCAGCAAAATGGTAAAAATTACACCCCTAAACTCTATAAATTCCTAGTTTTTGTGATAATTACCAATTTTTTACCTAATGCAATTTTGTTAATTTCTAGTGTAATTATTGTTAAATTGTTAGTATTTTATGCATTTATAACCTAGATTGATGCTATTTAACATGATTTGAAGCCAAAAACTTCAAAATTTTTAGAAATCTAGGGTTTGTGTTCTTGAGCAATTTGGGGCTTTTTGATATAAACAGGTTATGGCCGATTTTTATCATGAATTATTGCTAAATTGAGTAGTGTAACATGTTTAGATAGTTAAATGATCCAAACAATGATCCTAAACATGATTTTTGGAGATTAAAGTGGACTTTTTAAGTCCAAAATTCATGAACTTGATTAATTTGATATATTTTCCATTTGAGACTTGTTTAATTATTAGTAATGAATATTTTGACATGTTATTTGAGTTAAAAGCTTATGAACTTTGTATACATCTTCATATGTGCTTATTTGAAAAGTGTAGAATTGTGAAAAATTGTGAAAATGTGTATAAGTTTAATTTTGATTTAACATGTTATAGTGATTGTTTTAAGTTGTTATTTTGCTAACACTAATGCATATTTGGATGCACAAATTTTGTATTTAATGTGTTTTGCAGAAAGCCGATACTGGAGGTTCAGGAGCTTCATCATCTAGACGACCAGCACCAGCACCAGAACCAGAACCAGAAATGCAACACGAACAACAACCACAACAAGAACCACAATAACAGCCTGATCAGCACATACCTTATTATGATCCGGTACAGTTTGTTGATGAATTCATAGTATTCCCAATGAGGCCGCCAGTAGAATTCCCAACGATTCCTGAGCACACTCTACATCCTAATCTGAGATTTGATAGAAGATGGAGAGATTACGAGACATATCAAAGGAACAAATTCAAATTGGTAACAAAAAATGTAGAGGTGCCAAGGGTAATCGATTGGGCCCCTTTGGAAACGGTCCATCTAGCTGACCGTGTTAGACAGCTTTTAGTTCAAAGGTATGGCAGTTCTTCTTTTACAGATTGGGAACGTCTTTTCACCATTCGTAGACCTGTATATAAGGAATGGTGTGTTGAGTTGATGAGTACTGTATCACTTGATACAAATATAGTTAGAATAGATGATAGAAGATTTCTTAGGTTTATCCTTGGCGGTAGGATGTACAGAATGTCCATGTTGGACATGGCCAGGGCCTTACAGATATATACTCCTGGTGAGTTGCTACTACCCGATTGTACAAATTTGATTCATTATGGTGAAAGGGTAGATAGTAACTTTGACGCTGACGCCATTTGGAGGCGTATGTCACATTTTGATGTTTTTACACGAGCAGGAGGACACTCCTATACACATATTGACAGAGCCGAGCTTCGTATTATTCATAGATTTTTGGCTAACTCGATTACACAGAGAGGTCATAATAAAGAAAAAATTACCTTACATGATTTATTCTACCTAAAGTGTATTCGGGATCCTAGAAGCTTTGTCAATATCCCTTACTGTGTTGCTTTTTATTTATCTAAAATGGTAGAGGGAATGAAGGACGGGAGTATAATAGGAGGAGGTATTTTTGTTACTCTCATTGGAGAGTATTTAGGTGTTGATAGGAACCAAGGGGGTCCATTACAGCTTTGTAGAGAACAGGTTGAGCCCTTAGGATTGAAAGTTTATGTGGGTGCTAAGGTATGGAAAAGTAGACGTAACCAGGCAGTACCCTATGAGGGATCTCATCCTCAGGTAGAGAGAGGCTCAGACGAGGAAATGGAGGAGGCGGAAGACATTAGGGATGTCTTTCGAGATGCTATTCTTGATGTCCACGTTCGTATAGATGAGGAAGCAATGACGAACGCGGTCAGACATAGTATGTATGAGCAGTGGAACTCTGAGCGAGTATACGAGGATTATAGGCGACGC
Organism: Rutidosis leptorrhynchoides; assembly: GCF_046630445.1. Taxonomy (NCBI): domain Eukaryota; kingdom Viridiplantae; phylum Streptophyta; class Magnoliopsida; order Asterales; family Asteraceae; genus Rutidosis; species Rutidosis leptorrhynchoides. The sequence goes on along the minus strand of NC_092333.1, from coordinate 352,218,188 downwards.
CAACACGATAGCTGGTTAGTTCATCAGCACCAAATCATGAGCCAGCTATTATATCAGGTACCAAATAACTATGTACCTACTCGACCTGCTCATTTTCTGCCACATAGCCCCGATATCCGACCACCCTTTAACCGGTATGACTATAACCAAGCCTATCAGAACACCTATAACCAACAATGGAACCCACCTGACGAGATGAACTGGAACCCATATCCAGACTGATTTAGTTCCATTTGATTATTTATATGATTTTTATGTTTTTATCTTTTTACTTATTCATGTTTAAACTTATGTTATTGAATATACTTATGTAATCTTTATCATTTTTATTATTATTGTGTACTAATATTTCACATTTAGAATTTGAAAGTGGGATATTAAGTCCCATTTCAAATTGCCATGCATGTTTATATTTGTATGTATGTATATTGTAAAATTGTACAAAACAGGGTAAAACAGTGCATTTTCAAAGACTGGCATTAAGTTCAGCAAAAGCTACTAATTTTGACGACAAGATGACAAATAAATGTGATGTAACAACAGACGAAATGAACAAATGATATGCACCATTTATCATTCAGCAACCAAACGCCAATATGTTTGGAAACTTTGGTAAAATTTAATCATTTTTACGCTAATCACTCTCAATAATTTAAATTGTTACTGATTTCTTGCAAATGAGGGCATTGCAAGATCTTAAGTGTGGGAAGGGGTTAAATTCTTACGGATTTTTTAAAATTTTTATCTTAAACACTTGGTTACCATTAAAAATACTAGTAACGTAGTAGTTGTATTAGAATCTAGTGCTCTCTGATGATAAAGAACAGCCCTAGTCTTATATACTGACTACCCAATTCTAGTAAAATTTTTCAAAATTTTCAATTAAATGAACTCAAAATCATGTTTATACATATTTATGAACGATAAAACTAGGTGTTAACACCGAAATTATTGTTACCTCAGAAAGGACATAAATTGAGAAACAAACCAAAATGTTAAAATTCATTTAAAATGGAATAGAGGACAATACAAAGGAAAATAAAAGCCAAGTGTGGGAAAAATTACCAAGTTATCTTAAACATATGTCACATATTTCTGTAACAAATAACTGAAAATACTTTTACTTTGGATTAAACTAAACTATTTTACCCGATGAAAGAAAAGAAGAGATGGATCTACACGATGAATCAATTCCATCACTAAAAGGAAGTAAAGTCTTCCGAAAAAGACACGCGCTTCTTGATACTGGTGTAATTATAGTTGCCAGCGTATTAGGCGTCCTCTACCAAGATCTGCTTGTAATTTGTATCGCCAGAATCCAGCTACGTATTTGGAGTCTGTTCGTAACTCGAATCTTGTGTGTAATAAATCGATTTTCCATTTTTTAAGAGTGTTAAGACAAGTTAATGTCTCTTTTTCATGAGTACTGTATCTTTGTTCTGTAGATGTGAATGTTCCTAAAATATATTTGCATAATTTTTGTTCGTGCTTATCTGTTTTAAAAACAGAGGATTGTCCAATGCTCGATTGAGCTAATGCATGAGTGGGGTTGACTTGATTTCCATCAATGTCTAGCCCAAGTAGTTGCTTGCCATTTTTAATTGCTTTCATACATCCTGCCCATGTATCATCTGATGCATTAGTTTCTATGATCAAAAAATCTTTTGTTTCTGGATTATATAATGCTGGAAGATATTGTACTGATTTTTTAATTTTTTGGACCAATTCTGTGTCAGGTTGTGTCCAATTCCATTTAATTTTTTTCAGAAAGTTTTTTCTGCAAAATCTTCCTATCTTTTGCTAAATTTTTCAGAAAGCCTTGTTCAGCAATATAATTTAAACATCCAAGAAATCTTTGGATTTGCTTTCGATTCTCTAACTTATCTGGAAAAAGGTTTAGCTTTTCTTGTGTGGTATTAATTAGAGATATTTCTCCATTTTTTGAAATATTTAATCCTAGATATTCAACTTCTGTTTGTAAAAGTTTTGATTTTTTCTAAGATAAAATTATTCCTTTTTCTTTTATCCTTTGTAGGACTCTGAAAACTGCACCAATGTGTACCTGTTTATTTCCACTAGTAAAAACAATAATATAATCGATATAAACGAGACATATGTCTTCTAATCCCTGTAAACTGTTATCCATAAACCTTTGATAAATTGATGGTGCTTGTTTTAACCCAAAAGGTAAAACATTCGATTCGTAATGTTTTTGCGGAGGACAAGAAAAAGCTGTTAAAGGTTTAGTACTTTCATCAAGTCTTAATTGCCAATAACCAGATTTTGCATCGAAAGTGCTAAAAAGAGTACTTCCTTTTATTTTTTCTAAAATATAGTCTTTTCGAAGTAATTTATATGAATCACCAATTATAGCATCATTCATTTTTTTATAATTTATAACCATTCTTCTTTTGTCTCGTTTTATTTCATTTTTATTTTCTACATAAAAAGCGGGTGCCGAATGAGGACTTTTGCTTTCTCTTATAATTCCTTTTTCAAGAAGTTGTTGACATTCTTCTTTGAATTCTTTAACATCCTTTATGCTATAAGGAATTTTATTAGATACATTTATTTCATCATGTGGATTTTTTAATTTAATAATGATTAACTGATCGTTAGTATTTTTTATATCTAAAGGGTTTTCGCTACATACATCTTTTAGAGTTTCTTCAAGGTTCTCTTTTGTTAAAAGATAAATCATTTCTATTTGAAATTTTATATTTTGTGCTATAGATCGTATGACTTCTTTTGTCTTTTTAATTGGTATGGAAACCATTTTTTTCGTTTTAGGATGCCTTAGGCTAATGCTTTCAGTGGTTTGTATAAATGGTTAATATAATTTTAAGAAGTTATTTCCAATTATTAGATCTACTCCAGAATCATGCATATAAATAGTTGGTGCAATAAAAATATGTTTTTCTATGATAATAAAAACCATTTTACTAACATACCAAATATTGTGTACGGATTTGTCAGCAACAATAATTTCTAAAGGTTTTTTTTAGTTTTTCCCAATTTTTAAAAGATTTTTTATTTCCAAAACACATCGTAGATCCAGAGTCTATATATGCTAATAATGATTTTTGATCAACAAAAACTGTAATAAAAGTGGCGTTTAGATTTATTTCTTTTTTATTCATCGTCACTAGTGTATGCATAGATTTCTATATCAGAGTCTATTTCGGAATCTTCTAAAGGTTCGTATCCTAGGTCATAAGCGATTTTTAATACTTCTGTTTCTCTTTTTTCTCCTTTTTTTGGACAATTATTAGCGTAATGTCCCATTTCATGGCATAACCAGCATCTACAGTCTTTTTTCTTAGATGGACAATATTGCTCTTTAGAATCTTCTTGTTTCGGATATTTTTGTCTGTGCTGATTTTTATTTCTAAAATACCTTTGTTCATTATTTTTATAAGATTTCTTATACCTAGATTTATATGGTTTCTTTTTCCATTTTTTAGGCTTCTCACAGCCATATCTTCCAACTTGGTTACTTTGAATTTTACAATAGAGTTTTACATGCGCTTCTCTTCTGGCTTTTTCTTTTAAACATTCACTTTTCATCCAGGTTTTTAGTTCAGTAATGCGTGCTCCTAGACTATCTTCAATTTTTGACTTATCTCTAGTGTTGTAGTCATCTTTAATTCTTGTGGCAACTGATTCAGGTAATTTGTTAAAAAACATATCTAGTGCTATTTTCTTTTGTGAGGCACTTAATTTGTAATATTGCTCAGAGAATTCACATATGAAAGGTTCAAGGTAGTACATATTGCATATTTTTAAATTAGTTATATGCCAAAAAGCTATTTCTCTAAATAATTCATTAGAAACCTCAACTTTGGGATTCCTTCCAGTAAATTTTTGGACAATTTTTCCTACGATACTTTCAAATGTTGTTATAGCATTGATTGATGCTACCATAGCTCTTTCTTCAACAGTCCAAGATTCTAAATATCTAAAAACATTTCCTGAAGTTTTATGAATTATAAAGTTTAGCAATTCTATGGGTGAGAGTTCTTTTAGTTCATTAGTTAATTGAATTTGTGCGCTCATTTTGTTATACCAATCTTGTATTCTTTCTTCTATATTTGTTTCACAGTCAATATTTAAAATTTCATCGTTAGTATTTATTATAGGTACTTTAGGTATGTACTGTGGTGGTATTTGTTCCCATTTATTCATTTTACTTCTTATCATGTTTTGTTGATATAAATAATTTTCAGTTGGTGATGGCGGCTTATAATCAAATTGTCTTAAATTTTCTTCTTCAATATCAGATTTTTTTCGTTTTTGAGCAAAATTATATTGTGTATAAGGATTTTCTTCTTCTGAAATATAATCAATTATTATATCTGCTTCTTCGTTTGTTTCAGGTATATCTAAAGCTGCCATTAGTTTGGTTAAAGTTTCAACTTGTTCTTCAATATTACTCATATTTCAAGTTTTGAGTTTGTAAGCATACCTGAGTGTTCTTTCTTGATTGTTTTTGATGCAGAATTCTGAAGGTGCATCTGCTTCTCTAGAATCGTGCTGCTAGCTCTGATACCAGGATCTTCTACTACGTTCTTTTGTGCAGAATTATATTATGTTTATATTAATTTAGATCGTTAGGATCCGACTATAGTTTGCTTGAATGTTGAATAAGATTGTTACGTATGAATTCATGAAAGAGTAAATTGATGTGCCTAACTTTGATTGAGACATATGCCTAACTATATCCTTTTGGATAAGTAAATGGACGATTGATATGATGAAGGATTTATGTGCTTAAAAGGATACTGAGGTTATGAATATATATAATGCTTGGATAGGTGTCGCTATTCAGAATCGGTTATGTAGTGACCCAAACTTTTCCATGTTTATATATATTAATTGAGATTGATATTTACATGATTAAATGTTTCCAACATGTTAAGCAATCAAACTTGTTAAGACTTGGTTAATTGAAATATGTTTCATATAGACAAATGACTACCCAAGTTGACCGGTGATTCACGAACGTTAAAACTTGTAAAAACTATATGATGACATATATATGGATATATATATAGTTAACATGATACTATGATAAGTAAACATATCATTAAGTATATTAACAATGAACTACATATGTAAAAACAAGACTACTAACTTAATAATTTTTAAACGAGACATATATGTAACGATTATCGTTGTAAAGACATTTAATGTATATATATCATATTAAGAGATATTCATACATGATAATATCATAATAATATAATAATTTAAAATCTCATTTGATATTATAAACATTGGGTTAACAACATTTAACAAGATCGTTAACCTAAAGGTTTCAAAACAACACTTACATGTAACGACTAACGATGACTTAACGACTCAGTTAAAATGTATATACATGTAGTGTTTTAATATTTATTTATACACTTTTGAAAGACTTCAATACACTTATCAAAATACTTCTACTTAACAAAAATGCTTACAATTACATCCTCGTTCAGTTTCATCAACAATTCTACTCGTATGCACCCGTATTCGTACTCGTACAATACACAGCTTTTAGATGTATGTACTATTGGTATATACACTCCAATGATCAGCTCTTAGCAGCCCATGTGAGTCACCTAACACATGTGGGAACCATCATTTGGCAACTAGCATGAAATATCTCATAAAATTACAAAAATATGAGTAATCATTCATGACTTATTTACATGAAAACAAAATTACATATCCTTTATATCTAATCCATACACCAACGACCAAAAACACCTAAAAACACTTTCATTCTTCAATTTTCTTCATCTAATTGATCTCTCTCAAGTTCTATCTTCAAGTTCTAAGTGTTCTTCATATATTCTACAAGTTCTAGTTACATAAAATCAAGAATACTTTCAAGTTTGCTAGCTCACTTCCAATCTTGTAAGGTGATCATCCAACCTCAAGAAATCTTTGTTTCTTACAGTAGGTTATCATTCTAATACAAGGTAATAATCATATTCAAACTTTGGTTCAATTTCTATAACTATAACAATCTTATTTCAAGTGATGATCTTACTTGAACTTGTTTTCGTGTCATGATTCTGCTTCAAGAACTTCGAGCCATCCAAGGATCCGTTGAAGCTAGATCCATTTTTCTCTTTTCCAGTAGGTTTATCCAAGGAACTTAAGGTAGTAATGATGTTCATAACATCATTCGATTCATACATATAAAGCTATCTTATTCGAAGGTTTAAACTTGTAATCACTAGAACATAGTTTAGTTAATTCTAAACTTGTTCGCAAACAAAAGTTAATCCTTCTAACTTGACTTTTAAAATCAACTAAACACATGTTCTATATCTATATGATATGCTAACTTAATGATTTAAAACCTGGAGACACGAAAAACACCGTAAAACCGGATTTACGCCGTCGTAGTAACACCGCGGGCTGTTTTGGGTTAGTTAATTAAAAACTATGATAAACTTTGATTTAAAAGTTGTTATTATGAGAAAATGATTTTTATTATGAACATGAAACTATATCCAAAAATTATGGTTAAACTCAAAGTGGAAGTATGTTTTCTAAAATGGTCATCTAGACGTCGTTCTTTCGACTGAAATGACTACCTTTACAAAAACGACTTGTAACTTATTTTTCCGACTATAAACCTATACTTTTTCTATTTAGATTCATAAAATAGAGTTCAATATGAAACCATAGCAATTTGATTCACTCAAAACGGATTTAAAATGAAGAAGTTATGGGTAAAACAAGATTGGATAATTTTTCTCATTTTAGCTACGTGAAAATTGGTAACAAATCTATTCCAACCATAACTTAATCAACTTGTATTGTATATTATGTAATCTTGAGATACCATAGACACGTATACAATGTTTCGACCTATCATGTCGACACATCTATATAGATTTCGGAACAACCATAGACACTCTATATGTGAATGTTGGAGTTAGCTATACAGGGTTGAGGTTGATTCCAAAATATATATAGTTTGAGTTGTGATCAATACTGAGATACGTATACACTGGGTCGTGGATTGATTCAAGATAATATTTATCGATTTATTTCTGTACATCTAACTGTGGACAACTAGTTGTAGGTTACTAACGAGGACAGCTGACTTAATAAACTTAAAACATCAAAATATATTAAAAGTGTTGTAAATATATTTTGAACATACTTTAATATACATGTATATATTGTTATAGGTTCGTGAATCAACAGTGGCCAAGTCTTACTTCTCGACGAAGTAAAAATCTGTGAAAGTGAGTTATAGTCCCACTTTTAAAATCTAATATTTTTGGGATGAGAATACATGCAGGTTTTATAAAAGATTTACAAAATAGACACAAGTACGTGAAACTACATTCTATGGTTGAATTATCGAAATCGAATATGCCCCTTTTTATTAAGTCTGGTAATCTAAGAATTAGGGAACAGACACTCTAATTGACGCGAATCCTAAAGATAGATCTATTGGGCCTAACAAACCCCATCCAAAGTACCGGATGCTTTAGTACTTCGAAATTTATATCATATCCGAAGGGTGTCCCGGAATGATGGGGATATTCTTATATATGCATCTTGTTAATGTCGGTTACCAGGTGTTCACCATATGAATGATTTTTATCTCTATGTATGGGATGTGTATTGAAATATGAAATCTTGTGGTCTATTGTTACGATTTGATATATATAGGTTAAACCTATAACTCACCAACATTTTTGTTGACGTTTAAAGCATGTTTATTCTCAGGTGAATATTAAGAGCTTCCGCTGTTGCATACTAAAATAAGAACAAGATTTGGAGTCCATGTTTGTATGATATTGTGTAAAAACTGCATTCAAGAAACTGATTTCGGTGTAACATATTTGTATTGTAAACCATTATGTAATGGTCGTGTGTAAACAGGATATTTTAGATTATCATTATTTGATAATCTACGTAAAGCTTTTTAAACCTTTATTTATGAAATAAAGGTTATGGTTTGTTTTTAAAAATGAATGCAGTCTTTGAAAAACGTTTCATATAGAGGTCAAAACCTCGCAACGAAATCAATTAATATGTAACGTTTTTAATCAATAAGAACGGGACATTTCAGTTGGTATCCGAGCGTTGGTCTTAGAGAACCAGAATTTTGCATTAGTGTGTCTTATCGAGTTTGTTAGGATGCATTAGTGAGTCTGGACTTCGACCGTGTTTACTTGAAAAATGATTGCTTAACAAATTTTGTTGGAAACTATATATTTTTAACATGTGAATATTATGTGATATATTAATCTCTTAACGCGTTTGATATTATGTGATAGATGTCTACCTCTAGAACATGTAACATCCCGCGTTTTTCCGTTAAATTTAATTTTAACACCGTCTTTTTTTTTTAAAACATAATCTTTCGTATTTAAATTAATAGTTTCCGTGAGTAACGTTCATTATATTCCCGCTATTTAATTTTGACATCACCCGTCTACTCGAGCGTTTTAAAAATATTCGATCGGTTAAATCCCGCACCCGCTTTGAAACTCGAGGGACCGGAGTTGCCAAATGGGCAAACTAGTTGACTAGGTCAACTAGTCAACCCATTTCTCCACCATTTCCATCATCTCCCTCTCTCTCTCTCTTTCTCTCTAGCAAGAACACACACAAACCCCAACTTCATAGAATCATCATCTAAATTCGGATCGGGAAGCAAACTTCAAAACAAATTACATATTCGTGATCCTCTCATCATCCTCTTCGATTTGGTACCAATTTCATCCATTTTGGGTAACATTTCTAAAACACTAAATTTCTCTAAATTCGTTTTATATACTTGAAATTGTGTTAGTTAGTGTCTATGGCTCGTGTGTAACATGAATATATGTTTTGTTTGCTCGATTTGTGGTTTGGAGTAACTAGTTTGAACATTTGAAATGGGTGTGCTAAATCCTTGATTTTGGATGAGTTAATGTTGTTAGATTGTTAAAGTGCATGTTTTAATTGTGTTACTAGTATCATTAGCCACATTTGGATGTGTAGGTTGATTAAGAAAACTTCAAAAAACCCGATTAATGATTTTGAAATGTTTGACTAGGGTTTGATAGTTCTTGACATGAACTTTTGGATGCTTAAATGCCATGGAGTGTTAATTGTTAGTGTTTAGTAGTAATGTATGCTTCATTACCTTCAAAACGGCATATCGTATGTGTAAATTGGATTCCCGAATCATAAAATACGTTTTACGAACTTGAAACTTTGAAAATAAACCTTTCTCGATCAATTGACGAGTTTTCGGTTATTGTAAATGATGTTTTTGATTAATGATATGTGGTTAGTTGCATTCCTTGTCAAAATACCTTTCCAACGATGTATGATAGGCGTTATAAGCGTTTGCGGGTCAAGAATTGTGTTAGAATTGGTTTTGGTTCGTGCACATTTAAAAAGCAGAAAAATAGCTGAAGCAGCAGGGTGGCGCGGCGCGCCATACCCCCCGCGCGGCGCGCCGATTGGGTCTGTCCAATTTGGTCAATTTTCGAATAATGTTTGGCATGCTACGCACCTCCGATTAACATGTAACTTGGCCAACATGCTCATATATGATTTCTAAGATTAGAAAAATAGTTCGGAACCCGACCCGAACGTGTTGACTTTCGTTGACTTTGACCGACCAAAGTTTGACTTTTTGTCAAACTTAACCAAATGATTATGCAACCTTCCTAACTTATTTATATACTTGTATCTTGCATGAAACTTGGCAATTTGATTTCACATGCTAAATAATCGAGTCGTAACGAGCCATAGGACTAATTGAACATCTTTGACCTATCGTGTTTACCGTTATTGATACAACCTATTGTTTAGGTCAAGACTAGCATTGTTCTTTGCACACGTTTACTTGTTGAAGTACTTTACTACTCGTGCACTCAAGGTGAGATCATAGTCCCACCTTTTCAACAACTTTTATACTTTTACAGCGTGGGCTGAGAAAACATATACTTTGTTACATCTTGTACTACTTACTTTTATATTTTGAACACAAGTGTGAAAACAAACATTCCACGTGCGAGTTAGAACAAAATGCCTCAATTCGATTATCATTAGTTACACTTGCAGGGTGTAAGCGAGAACTTATATTGTGTGGCCATACGGGTTTAACAAACCCTCATTCGGACGGTTCGCTACCGTTATGCGGATGAAATATATTTTTGTGTTTTAGGGTGGATTCTAGCACTGTGTGATGGGGTAACGTTGGTTAAGTTTTGATAATTGAGTGCTCGCGTATAACAACACTTTTGGAATGCAAATGATTTGGATAATCTACGTTATGGATATACAAAATCTTGTGGTTCAAAGACAACGTTTAATACTTACTAAACCTATGATTTCACCAACGTTTTCGTTGACAGATTCTTCTATGTTTTTCTCAGGTCTTGCACGATATGTGATACATGCTTCCGCTCACTATTTGATACTTGCATCCGATGTCGAGTATACATGCATTTCATGGAGCGTCTTTGACTTTACTTTAAACCGTGTCGCCTAGATTTCAATCGTACTTTTAACGTTGTAACTTAACTTTTGGTTGAACAATTCTTGTAAACTTTGAAACAATCTTTATTTTGAAATGAAGGCGACATATTTTGGTCAAACGTTATCTTAAAGACTTATAATCAGGTAATGGGACCCACGTAGCCGACGCCGTCACTTGACGATTTGTCGGGGTCGCTACAGTTGGTATCAGAGCCTTGGTTGTAGGGATTTAGAGTTCATTTGTGTCAACCCCGGGTCATAGGGTACATAGGTGAATCTAGACTACAACCGGCATATAGACTGAAGTAGGGATTACTTGACTAATTGTGCATTTATACTCGAACTCTTATATCATATCTAACTCGTGTTCGATCTTAATCTTAAGTTGATAAATTTTGTTGATGCGCCACTTTGACTTTATGAAGTAATGTTAAATGCACATGAGAATCAGGGTAATATAATTTCCGGGATTATATTACGGTGATTCACATGGACGTTCCGACATTATGACATAAAGAATTTAAGGCGAGTCAAGGAAAATTTTCTCTACATCATCCTTCCCTATCATGATTAGTATTATTGAGAATACTAATCAACGATATTCTTGTGTCTTGAAGGAACAATGCTTCCCCGTCGCGGACCACGTAATGAAACTTCCGAACAAGCTTTTCAACGCATGATAGCCACCGCCATAGGTGCGGCTATGGCTAGTATCTCCTCCGACATCAATAACAACCACAACCACAACAACCATGGAGCCGGTAATTCAAACGAGGGTTGCTCCTACAAAACTTTCATGGGGTGCAAACCTCACACCTTCGATGGGACCGGAGGACCGGTTGTGCTCACCCGATGGTTTGAGCAAACAGAAGCCGTTTTTAGCATAAGCGGTTGTCGGGACCAAGACAAAGTCAAATATTCCACCCACACTTTCGCCGGTATCGCCCTCACATGGTGGAATACGTATGTGCTGTCGGTGGGTATCGATGAAGCTCACACTCTCTCATGGGCCGACTTAAAGAAAAAGATGATCACCGAATACTTCCCGCGCGAAGAGACCCGTAAGCTCGAACACGAACTAAGAACTTTAAAAGCGGTCGGGAATGACCTAAAGGCATATAATCAACGATTTTCTGAGCTATCCTTGATGTGTCCAAACCTCGTGACCCCCGAACCTCTAAGGGTTGAACTTTACATGGATGGTCTTCCCAAGAGCATCAAACAAGGAGTAATGTCATCCAAACCCAGTAATCACCAAGAGGCCCTGAATATGGCCCGTCAATTGATCGAAACGGTAGACGAGATTGAAGTGCCGGCACCTAAAGCCGAGGATGAGTCGGGTGACAACAAAAGAAAATGGGAAGCCCCCCAATCGAGTAACTACAACAACAACTTTTCCAAGGAACCTCTCACCCCCGTCGGCAAGAAAAGTTATGCCGGGACACGACCTTTTTGCAACAAATGCCACAAGCATCATTTTGGTGAATGTGGCAAGCTAATTTGCCATCGGTGCCAAGGTAGTGGTCATATTGCCAAGTATTGTGGAAGTACCGCCCCCGTCACTCAAAAGGGGCCCGGCGCACCAAAGCCGAGTATTTGCTACAAATGTGGCCAATCGGGTCATTTTAGGAATGAATGCCCAAAGAATAAAGCAAAAACCAACGCGCGCCGTTGAACTTACAACATCGACACCTAGGATGCCCGAGACGATGATGGACTAGTCACGGGTACGTTTCTTCACAACAAACCGTATATTTCATACTCGTTCGATTCGATTACCGCTAGACGTTTTACAACCAATACTTTGACTTGTACTCATTACCTTCCATCTTTTTCCCTAGATACTATTTAGGCAATTTAAGCGACCAACGGAAAAAAAAAAAAAAAAAAATATTGTGTGCCTATAAACTTTATTGGAGGAAATACGTTAAGACTTTTTTTTTACTTGACACCTATTGTGAACTGAGTAATTTTTCGGTTGGAAACCGATACCCTCTCCCTCGCATCCATGACCTCATGATTATTTGCACGAATCCCGTATGTTCCAAATCGACCTCTGTTCCGGTTATTATCAATTGGGGGTTAAGTGAGACGATGTCTCCTAAGCCACTTTCCGAACTCGCAACGTTAGTTGTAAATCTCTCTTAGTACCGCTTGATTTATTTAGGGCTCGCCCGTATCCATAAACCTCTTGAACCGCGTATGCAAATTCATACAGACTAATCTGTTATCGTATTTATAGATGACATCTTAACTTATTTAAGTAAAGAAGAAAACGAGCAACATCACCATCTTAAGCTCGAACTTTTGAGAAAAGAGCAACTTTATACCAAATTCTCCGAGTGAGAATTTCTGTTGAACGAAGTCCAATTTTCTAGACCATGAAGTTAATGGTCAAAGAATTACAATCAATCTCGAAATCAAGCCACATGTAATCAGGAAACTCTCCCAACTCAGACTTGTATTCGTAAAAATCTTAGATCTCACCGGTTGTTACCGAAGATTCATTTCTGACTTTTCTCGTATTATACGACTTTAATCTCTCCACGATCGAACCTTGAGCGTGATTCTTCACACCAACATTTCTAGCTAAATTCGTACAACACCAGATGGGACTCAAATATGGAAATATTTCTACTTGGACGCCGAAAGGCATACTCTCTCGACTCGAAATCAACGGGACGGAAATTCGTTATTTTGCACGAAGAATTCAAATACTAAATTGTGGATCCGATCAATATTCTTGTCATCACGTACCACACTACATACCTCTGTTATTTCACCGTTACCGTCTGATATTACTGGAAATTAAGATAACACACAATCCAACGATATTTCACTCTTCTTTGACTTAACGCCCTTGTGTTTCTGATAATCGGTCAACTATCATTCAACCCCGAACTATACAACTACGTGTACTACCTCGTTTCTCTTTCAGACTTCAACTTTCGACAACTAGAGGCACGTTATAGCAACCTCGAGATGCAAGCTCATCCTATTCTAAGTCCTCATTTCACTCCTATCTTTATCGCTCGCATTTCCGTTTAAAGAAATTCCTCATATTACCTAAGTATTCGCCACGAGGATGAATAGTCCTAACGAACATATTTCGAACCCTAACTAACTTGTTCAAACGTATCTTAAGAGATTCTATTCCAACACGGTGTATCTTTGTTAATTATCCCGTATCGAAATACTCGTTTCACTTCTAGTTTTACAAGAAGCCTCGGGACCGCGTTTAGACATGAGTACCGCGTACCATCCACAACCCGACGGACCGAACAAACATGTGATTTAAACCTCGGAAACCATAATACAAGTTTGTATTACCAACTTCAAATTTACTTGAGAAAAGTATTTTCCTTTAACCGAATCCTCGTACTACAATGATTTTCATTCAAGTTTTAACGTCACTCCTTTTGAAACCACATGTGACCGAAAACGTCATTCTCCCTTGTCGAACCAAGTAAACGATGATCAATTCACCGGGGCCGAGGTTATTCATGAGCAACCGAGAAAAATTTGTTCATATTCAGGAAAAACCCTACGCGACTCGTAATCACCAAGAGCTACGCCGATGTTAGACGTAAACATTTCAAATTCCACGTGGGAAACCGCGTCACGTTAAGAGTCGCACCTTGGAAAGGTGCAATCCGTTTCGGGAAACGTAGGAAGCTAAATCCGCGATATTTTGATCCTTTAAATTCTTGGGGTGTTTTGGACCCGTCGCTAACCGTTTAGACTTTTCCGACTCATTTTGGGTCTCCGTTTATCCTACATTCGATGTATCAACTCAAAGACGTGTTTTGCGAAACGAGAACTTGTTATCTCCTTTGATGAACTCACTATCAACGATAACCCTCACTTCCTAGGAGGACCGGTTGAAACCATAAATCGTGAAGCCAAACCTTAAAACATCGTATGATCCCGACCGTCAAAATTCGTTGAAATACCCTAGAACGTACTTCTCCCTCACTCGTAGAATTGGCAACGCAAGATCTCGAGGAAGAAACAACGACTACTACTTCCAACTAAATTTCGGGACGAAATTTCTTTTGAGTTGTGGATAATGTAACATCCCGCGTTTTTCCGTTAAATTTAATTTTAACACCGTCTTTTTTTTTTAAAACATAATCTTTCGTATTTAAATTAATAGTTTCCGTGAGTAACGTTCATTATATTCCCGCTATTTAATTTTGACATCACCCGTCTACTCGAGCGTTTTAAAAATATTCGATCGGTTAAATCCCGCACCCGCTTTGAAACTCGAGGGACCGGAGTTGCCAAATGGGCAAACTAGTTGACTAGGTCAACTAGTCAACCCATTTCTCCACCATTTCCATCATCTCCCTCTCTCTCTCTCTTTCTCTCTAGCAAGAACACACACAAACCCCAACTTCATAGAATCATCATCTAAATTCGGATCGGGAAGCAAACTTCAAAACAAATTACATATTCGTGATCCTCTCATCATCCTCTTCGATTTGGTACCAATTTCATCCATTTTGGGTAACATTTCTAAAACACTAAATTTCTCTAAATTCGTTTTATATACTTGAAATTGTGTTAGTTAGTGTCTATGGCTCGTGTGTAACATGAATATATGTTTTGTTTGCTCGATTTGTGGTTTGGAGTAACTAGTTTGAACATTTGAAATGGGTGTGCTAAATCCTTGATTTTGGATGAGTTAATGTTGTTAGATTGTTAAAGTGCATGTTTTAATTGTGTTACTAGTATCATTAGCCACATTTGGATGTGTAGGTTGATTAAGAAAACTTCAAAAAACCCGATTAATGATTTTGAAATGTTTGACTAGGGTTTGATAGTTCTTGACATGAACTTTTGGATGCTTAAATGCCATGGAGTGTTAATTGTTAGTGTTTAGTAGTAATGTATGCTTCATTACCTTCAAAACGGCATATCGTATGTGTAAATTGGATTCCCGAATCATAAAATACGTTTTACGAACTTGAAACTTTGAAAATAAACCTTTCTCGATCAATTGACGAGTTTTCGGTTATTGTAAATGATGTTTTTGATTAATGATATGTGGTTAGTTGCATTCCTTGTCAAAATACCTTTCCAACGATGTATGATAGGCGTTATAAGCGTTTGCGGGTCAAGAATTGTGTTAGAATTGGTTTTGGTTCGTGCACATTTAAAAAGCAGAAAAATAGCTGAAGCAGCAGGGTGGCGCGGCGCGCCATACCCCCCGCGCGGCGCGCCGATTGGGTCTGTCCAATTTGGTCAATTTTCGAATAATGTTTGGCATGCTACGCACCTCCGATTAACATGTAACTTGGCCAACATGCTCATATATGATTTCTAAGATTAGAAAAATAGTTCGGAACCCGACCCGAACGTGTTGACTTTCGTTGACTTTGACCGACCAAAGTTTGACTTTTTGTCAAACTTAACCAAATGATTATGCAACCTTCCTAACTTATTTATATACTTGTATCTTGCATGAAACTTGGCAATTTGATTTCACATGCTAAATAATCGAGTCGTAACGAGCCATAGGACTAATTGAACATCTTTGACCTATCGTGTTTACCGTTATTGATACAACCTATTGTTTAGGTCAAGACTAGCATTGTTCTTTGCACACGTTTACTTGTTGAAGTACTTTACTACTCGTGCACTCAAGGTGAGATCATAGTCCCACCTTTTCAACAACTTTTATACTTTTACAGCGTGGGCTGAGAAAACATATACTTTGTTACATCTTGTACTACTTACTTTTATATTTTGAACACAAGTGTGAAAACAAACATTCCACGTGCGAGTTAGAACAAAATGCCTCAATTCGATTATCATTAGTTACACTTGCAGGGTGTAAGCGAGAACTTATATTGTGTGGCCATACGGGTTTAACAAACCCTCATTCGGACGGTTCGCTACCGTTATGCGGATGAAATATATTTTTGTGTTTTAGGGTGGATTCTAGCACTGTGTGATGGGGTAACGTTGGTTAAGTTTTGATAATTGAGTGCTCGCGTATAACAACACTTTTGGAATGCAAATGATTTGGATAATCTACGTTATGGATATACAAAATCTTGTGGTTCAAAGACAACGTTTAATACTTACTAAACCTATGATTTCACCAACGTTTTCGTTGACAGATTCTTCTATGTTTTTCTCAGGTCTTGCACGATATGTGATACATGCTTCCGCTCACTATTTGATACTTGCATCCGATGTCGAGTATACATGCATTTCATGGAGCGTCTTTGACTTTACTTTAAACCGTGTCGCCTAGATTTCAATCGTACTTTTAACGTTGTAACTTAACTTTTGGTTGAACAATTCTTGTAAACTTTGAAACAATCTTTATTTTGAAATGAAGGCGACATATTTTGGTCAAACGTTATCTTAAAGACTTATAATCAGGTAATGGGACCCACGTAGCCGACGCCGTCACTTGACGATTTGTCGGGGTCGCTACAGAACAAGTCCCATTGACTCACCTAATAATAATGAAGAGTCAAATGTAAATTGGAATGATTCGTGGACTGATTCACGAGTTCCCGAAGAGGAACCGGAAGAAGAGTCGGAACCAGAAGAAGAATCGAAACCGGAAGAAGAATCGGAACCGGATGAAGAAATAGAACCGGTGGGGGAAATAATAAAACGGTTGAGTAAAAGAAAATCCTCAACCAACCGACCAAGGTTAATTATGGTCAATGGTGTTTCCGCTAAGGAAGCAAAATATTGGGAGGATTACCAATTCTCCGATGAATCGGATTCCGACGAGAATTCCGATGATGTTATAGAAATTACCCCAACTGAATTTAAAAAGGCAAAAGAAAATAATAAGGGAAAGGGCATAAAAATAGAGAAATCTAATTCCAACCCCGATGAACTTTATATGTATCGTCAACCCCCGAAGTCCTTAAGTTGTAACAATGACCCGGGAACCTCTAAACCACCAGGTTTTTCTAAACCAATGTGGAAAACTACGACTCGTATTAGGGGAACATCATATATCCCTAGAAACTTGGCAAAACGAATCAAAACCGAAGAAGAAGAAACAAGCGAGCCGGAATAAGATAGTTGTATTCGTGTGGTGTAATATATGTAATATAGTGTGTTTATGCTTTATGATATATGTAAAAATTGCTTGTATTAATAAGTATTTTTTTTATGAATCTAACTCTTGTCTATTTTACAGTATAAAAACACAAAATGGATAGACAACCCAATATTTTAAGAGACCTACCCGGAGACATGATTGATGAAATCTTGTCTAGAGTCAGTCAGAATTCTTCGGCACAACTATTTAAGGCGAGATCAGTTTGTAAGACATTCGAGGAACGTTCCAAGAATGCCTTAGTTTATAAAAGGCTTTCGTTCGAAAGATGGGGGATATCACATTGGGAAATCCATAAGTTACGATGTGTTTACTTTGACGCATATATTGCGGGGAACCCAAATGCTATTTTACGCAATGGGTTAAGAAATTATTTTGACTCAATATATCCGAATATTGGACTTCGTGATTTAGAAAAAGCGGCTAACATGCAACATAAAGAAGCATGTTATGCTTACGGATTAGTAATGTTCGCTTCTCACCAAAGTGAGAACAAGAACATCGGCCTACAACTATTAAACAAAACATTCCCACAAGTGACGGAGTCGGTAATTGGGGTAAGAAATGAAGTTTTTAGATTGTTACGGGACTGTTGGACATTACGTAACCCTCGTCCCTTTGACGACGTTACAACACGCTGTCTTATCAACGGCCATAATGGTTATGTTCCACAAGACCAAGGATGGGAAGTAGTCCTAGTAAAATCAGAATGCATGACTTATTTCTGGACGTATGAATTACGTGTCTTTATTGCCTTTGCTGAACGACTTGTGTACTAGCTAGAATTATCTTCACAACTATCTTGTATCAAAGTTATTGTGTGCTATATTTCATGCTTTATGTAAAATAAGCAGTATTGTAAGTTTGTAAAATATTGTATAAAAGTTTGAACGCGAAATATTATTATAATCAGTTTTTCATATAGAATTGTAGTAGTTGAATTGTATATTAGCTACTAAGTATGAACTTAACGGGTAGGTACTACCCGAATTTAAACTTATAAAACGCTAATATGAAGAAAAAGCTTTTATAAATGAGTTCATATTATGCTACGAAATACTATTAACTACTCTTAATATTCTGTATGATTAACTTGTTCCATTTGACTATTTTGAAGGAAATGGCACCGACTACTCGACACACCGTGAATATGAATGAAGAGGAATTTCGTACTTTTCTAGCTTCAGACATAGCCGCAGTACAGGCTGCGCTACATACCAACAATAACCTTGGATCTAGCAGTACAGGAAATCATGTAGGATGCACCTACAAAGAATTCACTGCCTGCAAACCTTTGGAATTTGATGGAACCGAAGGACCGATCGGATTGAAACGGTGAACCGAGAAGGTCGAATCGGTGTTTGCCATAAGTAAGTGTACTGAAGAGGACAAAGTGAAGTACGCTACGCATACCTTCACAGGTTCTGCGTTAACATGGTGGAATACCTATCTAGAGCAAGTGGGACAAGACGATGCGTACGCACTACCGTGGTCAGCATTCAAGCACTTGATGAACGAGAAATACCGTCCCAGAACCGAGGTCAATAAGCTCAAGACAGAACTTAGAGGGTTACGAACCCAAGGATTTGATATTACCACGTACGAAAGACGATTCACAGAATTGTGCCTATTGTGTCCGGGAGCATTCGAAGATGAGGAAGAGAAGATCGACGCGTTTGTGAAAGGATTACCGGAAAGAATCCAAGAAGATATAAGTTCACACGAGCCCGCCTCCATACAACAGGCATGTAGAATGGCTCACAAACTAGTGAACCAGATTGAAGAAAGAATTAAAGAACAGACTGCTGAAGAGGCCAATGTGAAGCAAGTCAAAAGAAAGTGGGAGGAAAACGGTGATAAGAATCACCAATACAACAACAACAGCAATTACAACAATAATCGCAACAATTATCCCAACAATCGCAACATCAATCGCAACTACAACAAACGGCCCAACAACAACAACAACAACAACAACAACAGCAACTACAACAATCATCCCAACAATAATAATAACCGCAACAACAACAACAATCAGAAGCAGCTATGCCAAAGGTGTGAAAAGTATCACTCGGGGTTCTGCACCAAATTTTGCAACAAGTGTAAAAGAAATGGTCATAGCGCGGCGAAGTGTGAGGTCTACGGACCAGGGGTTAATAGAACGAAAGGAACGAGTAATGGTGGAGCAAGTAGTGTCGGAGCAAGTTATGCCAATGTAGTTTGTTATAAATGTGGAAAACCGGGCCACATTATTAGAAATTTCCCGAACCAGGAGAACACGAATGGACAAGGCCGCGGAAGAGTTTTCAATATTAATGCGGCAGAGGCACAGGAAGACCCGGAGCTTGTTACGGGTACGTTTCTTATTGACAATAAATCTGCTTACGTTTTATTTGATTCGGGTGCGGATAGAAGCTATATGAGTAGAGATTTTTGTGCTAAATTAAGTTGTCCATTGACGCCTTTGGATAGAAAATTTTTACTCGAATTAGCAAATGGTAAATTAATTTCAGCAGATAATATATGTCGGAATCGAGAAATTAAACTGGTTAGCGAAACATTTAAGATTGATTTGATACCAGTAGAGTTAGGGAGTTTTGATGTGATAATCGGTATGGACTAGTTGAAAGAAGTGAAAGCAGAGATCGTTTGTTACAAAAATGCAATTCGCATTATACGAGAAAAAGGAAAACCCTTAATGGTGTACGGAAAAAAGGGCAACACGAAGCTACATCTTATTAGTAATTTGAAGGCACAAAAACTAATAAGAAAAGGTTGCTATGCTGTTCTAGCACACGTCGAGAAAGTACAAACTGAAGAAAAGAGCATCAATGATGTTCCCATTGCAAAAGAATTTCCCGATGTATTTCCGAAAGAATTACCGGGATTACCCCCACATCGATCCGTTGAATTTCAAATAGATCTTGTACCAGGAGCTGCAGCAATAGCTCGTGCTCCTTACAGACTCGCACCCAGCGAGATGAAAGAACTGCAAAGCCAATTACAAGAACTTTTAGAGCGTGGTTTCATTCGACCAAACACATCACCGTGGGGAGCTCCTGTTTTGTTTGTCAAGAAGAAAGATGGTACATTCAGGTTGTGTATCGACTACCGAGAGTTGAACAAACTTACCATCAAGAACCGCTACCTACTACAGAGAATCGACGACTTATTTGATCAACTACAAGGCTCGTCTGTTTATTCAAAGATTGACTTACGTTCCGGGTATCATCAAATGCGGGTGAAAGAAGATGATATTCCAAAGACTGCTTTCAGAACACGTTACGGTCATTACGAGTTTATGGTCATGCCGTTTGGTTTAACTAATGCACCAGCTGTGTTCATGGACCTTATGAACCGAGTGTGTGGACCATACCTTGACAAGTTTGTCATTGTTTTCATTGATGACATACTTATTTACTCAAAGAATGACCAAGAACACGGTGAACATTTGAGAAAGGTGTTAGAAGTATTGAGGAAGGAAGAATTGTACGCTAAGTTTTCAAAGTGTGCATTTTGGTTGGAAGAAGTTCAATTCCTCAGTCACATAGTGAACAAAGAAGGTATTAAGGTGGATCCGGCAAAGATAGAAACTGTTGAAAAGTGGGAAACCCTGAAAACTCCGAAACACATACGCCAGTTTTTAGGACTAGCTGGTTACTACAGAAGGTTCATCCAAGACTTTTCCAGAATAGCAAAACCCTTGACTGCATTAACGCATAAAGGGAAGAAATTTGAATGGAATGATGAACAAGAGAAAGCGTTTCAGTTATTGAAGAAAAAGCTAACTACGGCACCTATATTGTCATTGCCTGAAGGGAATGATGATTTTGTGATTTATTGTGACGCATCAAAGCAAGGTCTCGGTTGTGTATTAATGCAACGAACGAAGGTGATTGCTTATGCATCTAGACAATTGAAGATTCACGACAAAATTATACGACGCATGATTTGGAATTAGGCGCGGTTGTTTTTGCATTAAAGACTTGGAGGCACTACTTATATGGGGTCAAAAGTATTATATATACCGACCACAAAAGTCTTCAACACATATTTAATCAGAAACAACTGAATATGAGGCAGCGTAGGTGGATTGAATTATTGAATGATTACGACTTTGAGATTCGTTACCACCCGGGGAAGGCAAATGTGGTAGCCGATGCCTTGAGCAGGAAGGACAGAGAACCCATTCGAGTAAAATCTATGAATATAATGATTCATAATAACCTTACTACTCAAATAAAGGAGGTGCAACAAGGAGTTTTAAAAGAGGGAAATTTAAAGGATGAAATACCCAAAGGATCGGAGAAACATCTTAATATTCGGGAAGACAGAACCCGGTATAGGGCTGAAAGGATTTGGGTACCAAAATTTGGAGATATGAGAGAAATGGTACTTAGAGAAGCTCATAAAACCAGATACTCAATACATCCTGGAATGGGGAAGATGTACAAGGATCTCAAGAAACATTTTTGGTGGCCGGGTATGAAAGCCGATGTTGCTAAATACGTAGGAGAATGTTTGACGTGTTCTAAGGTCAAAGCTGAGCATCAGAAACCATCAGGTCTACTTCAACAACCCGAAATCCCGGAATGGAAATGGGAAAACATTACCATGGATTTCATCACTAAATTGCCAAGGACTGCAAGTGGTTTTGATACTATTTGGGTAATAGTTGATCGTCTCACCAAATCAGCACACTTCCTACCAATAAGAGAAGATGACAAGATGGAGAAGTTAGCACGACTGTATTTGAAGGAAGTCGTCTCCAGACATGGAATACCAATCTCTATTATCTCTGATAGGGATGGTAGATTTATTTCAAGATTCGGGCAGACATTACAGCAAGCATTAGGAACTCGTCTAGACATGAGTACTGCCTATCATCCACAAACTGATGGGCAGAGCGAAAGGACGATACAAACGCTTGAAGACATGCTACGAGCATGTGTTATTGATTTCGGAAACAGTTGGGATCGACATCTACCGTTAGCAGAATTTTCCTACAACAACAGCTACCATTCAAGTATTGAGATGGCGCCGTTTGAAGCTCTTTATGGTAGAAAGTGAAGATCTCCGATTTGTTGGAGTGAAGTGGGGGATAGACAGATTACGGGTCCAGAGATTATACAAGAAACTACCGAGAAGATCATCCAAATTCAACAACGGTTGAAAACCGCCCAAAGTCGACAAAAGAGCTACGCTGACATTAAAAGAAAAGATATAGAATTTGAAATTGGAGAGATGGTCATGCTTAAAGTTGCACCTTGGAAAGGCGTTGTTTGATTTGGTAAACGAGGGAAATTGAATCCAAGGTATATTGGACCATTCAAGATTATTGATCGTGTCGGACCAGTAGCTTACCGACTTGAGTTACCTCAACAACTTGCGGCTGTACATAACACTTTCCACGTCTCGAATTTGAAGAAATGTTTTGCTAAAGAAGATCTCACTATTCCGTTAGATGAAATCCAAATCAACGAAAAACTTCAATTCATCGAAGAACCCGTCGAAATAATGGATCGTGAGGTTAAAAGACTTAAGCAAAACAAGATACCAATTGTTAAGGTTCGATGGAATGCTCGTAGAGGACCCGAGTTCACCTGGGAGTGTGAAGATCAGATGAAGAAGAAATACCCGCATCTATTTCCAGAAGATTCGTCAACACCTTCAACAGCTTAAAATTTCGGGACGGAATTTATTTAACGGGTAGGTACTGTAGTGACCCGAACTTTTCCATGTTTATATATATTAATTGAGATTGATATTTACATGATTAAATGTTTCCAACATGTTAAGCAATCAAACTTGTTAAGACTTGATTAATTGAAATATGTTTCATATAGACAATTGACTACCCAAGTTGACCGGTGATTCACGAACGTTAAAACTTGTAAAAACTATATGATGACATATATATGGATATATATATATATAGTTAACATGATACTATGATAAGTAAACATATCATTAAGTATATTAACAATGAACTACATATGTAAAAACAAGACTACTAACTTAATGATTTTTAAACGAGACATATATGTAACGATTATCGTTGTAAAGACATTTAATGTATATATATATCATATTAAGAGATATTCATACATGATAATATCATGATAATATAATAATTTAAAATCTCATTTGATATTATAAACATTGGGTTAACAACATTTAACAAGAGCGTTAACCTAAAGGTTTCAAAACAACACTTACATGTAACGACTAACGATGACTTAACGACTCAGTTAAAATGTATATACATGTAGTGTTTTAATATGTATTTATACACTTTTGAAAGACTTCAATACACTTATCAAAATACTTCTACTTAACAAAAATGCTTACAATTACATCCTCGTTCAGTTTCATCAACAATTCTACTCGTATGCACCCGTATTCGTACTCGTACAATACACAGCTTTTAGATGTATGTACTATTGGTATATACACTCCAATGATCAGCTCTTAGAAGCCCATGTGAGTCACCTAACACATGTGGGAACCATAATTTGGCAACTAGCATGAAATATCTCATAAAATTACAAAAATATGAGTAATCATTCATGACTTATTTACATGAAAACAAAACTACACATCCTTTATATCTAATCCATACACCAACGACCAAAAACACCTACAAACACTTTCATTCTTCAATTTTCTTCATCTAATTGATCTCTCTCAAGTTCTATCCTCAAGTTCTAAGTGTTCTTCATATATTCTACAAGTTCTAGTTACATAAAATCAAGAATACTTTCAAGTTTGCTAGCTCACTTCCAATCTTGTAAGGTGATCATCCAACCTCAAGAAATCTTTGTTTCTTACAGTAGGTTATCATTCTAATACAAGGTAATAATAATATTCAAACTTTGGTTCAATTTCTATAACTATAACAATCTTATTTCAAGTGATGATCTTACTTGAACTTGTTTTCGTGTCATGATTCTGCTTCAAGAACTTCGAGCCATCCAAGGATCTGTTGAAGCTAG
Source organism: Rutidosis leptorrhynchoides (assembly GCF_046630445.1). Taxonomy (NCBI): domain Eukaryota; kingdom Viridiplantae; phylum Streptophyta; class Magnoliopsida; order Asterales; family Asteraceae; genus Rutidosis; species Rutidosis leptorrhynchoides. Next base: position 352,193,600 of record NC_092333.1, on the reverse strand, counting down.
ATCCATTTTTCTCTTTTCCAGTAGGTTTATCCAAGGAACTTAAGGTAGTAATGATGTTCATAACATCATTCGATTCATACATATAAAGCTATCTTATTCGAAGGTTTAAACTTGTAATCACTAGAACATAGTTTAGTTAATTCTAAACTTGTTCGCAAACAAAAGTTAATCCTTCTAACTTGACTTTTAAAATCAACTAAACACATGTTCTATATCTATATGATATGCTAACTTAATGATTTAAAACCTGGAGACACGAAAAACACCGTAAAACTGGATTTACGCCGTCGTAGTAACACCGCGGGCTGTTTTGGGTTAGTTAATTAAAAACTATGATAAACTTTGATTTAAAAGTTGTTATTCTGAGAAAATGATTTTTATTATGAACATGAAACTATATCCAAAAATTATGGTTAAACTCAAAGTGGAAGTATGTTTTCTAAAATGGTCATCTAGACGTCGTTCATTCGACTGAAATGACTACCTTTACAAAAACGACTTGTAACTTATTTTTCTGACTATAAACCTATACTTTTTCTGTTTAGATTCATAAAATAGAGTTCAATATGAAACCATAGCAATTTGATTCACTCAAAACGGATTTAAAATGAAGAAGTTATGGGTAAAACAAGATTGGATAATTTTTCTCATTTTAGCTACGTGAAAATTGGTAACAAATCTATTCCAACCATAACTTAATCAACTTGTATTGTATATTATGTAATCTTGAGATACCATAGACACGTATACAATGTTTCGACCTATCATGTCGACACATCTATATATATTTCGGAACAACCATAGACACTCTATATGTGAATGTTGGAGTTAGCTATACAGGGTTGAGGTTGATTCCAAAATATATATAGTTTGAGTTGTGATCAATACTGAGATACGTATACACTGGGTCGTGGATTGATTCAAGATAATATTTATCGATTTATTTCTGTACATCTAACTGTGGACAACTAGTTGTAGGTTACTAACGAGGACAGCTGACTTAATAAACTTAAAACATCAAAATATATTAAAAGTGTTGTAAATATATTTTGAACATACTTTAATATACATGTATATATTGTTATAGGTTCGTGAATCAACAGTGGCCAAGTCTTACTTCCCGACGAAGTAAAAATCTGTGAAAGTGAGTTATAGTCCCACTTTTAAAATCTAATATTTTTGGGATGAGAATGCATGCAGGTTTTATAAATGATTTACAAAATAGACACAAGTACGTGAAACTACATTCTATGGTTGAATTATCGAAATCAAATATGCCCCTTTTTATTAAGTCTGGTAATCTAAGAATTAGGGAACAGACACCCTAATTGACGCGAATCCTAAAGATAGATCTATTGGGCCTAACAAACCCCATCCAAAGTACCGGATGCTTTAGTACTTCGAAATTTATATCATATCCGAAGGGTGTCCCGGAATGATGGGGATATTCTTATATATGCATCTTGTTAATGTCGGTTACCAGGTGTTCACCATATGAATGATTTTTATCTCTATGTATGGGATGTGTATTGAAATAAGAAATCTTGTGGTCTATTGTTACGATTTGATATATATAGGTTAAACCTATAACTCACCAACATTTTTGTTGACGTTTAAAGCATGTTTATTCTCAGGTGAATATTAAGAGCTTCCGCTGTTGCATACTAAAATAAGGACAAGATTTGGAGTCCATGTTTGTATGATATTGTGTAAAAACTGCATTCAAGAAACTGATTTCGATGTAACATATTTGTATTGTAAACCATTATGTAATGGTCGTGTGTAAACAGGATATTTTAGATTATCATTATTTGATAATCTACGTAAAGCTTTTTAAACCTTTATTTATGAAATAAAGGTTATGGTTTGTTTTTAAAAATGAATGCAGTCTTTGAAAAACGTCTCATATAGAGGTCAAAACCTCGCAACAAAATCAATTAATATGTAACGTTTTTAATCAATAAGAACGGGACATTTCAGGTTAAGACTCAACGACGGTGTCGCTATTCAGAATCGGTTAGGACTCAACGACGGGGGCTCTGCTATTCAGAATCTAAAAGACTCAACAGAAAGAAACCAGTGAGGTTTATTATCAAACTTAACCTGATTACAAATGACAACCAAGGCTTCCTTTTATAGGCGAGCCATAATACTATTTACAGATGGTCTAGGACCCACGCACTACGATCGATTACATTATTGATCGTTTACATTATTGATGTGGCCCGCGCACTTATTTAACTTTAAACATAAACCATACACGTTATCTTACATTATTGGTTCCTATGGCCCACATGGCCAGTACATTAAACACACGTATTTACATACAATAATTACAAGGACACGTTACATAATGTTACATTATTGATGAGGTCCACTGGGGTCCACTTATATATTCGTTGTTATCTTTAGTCTACATCCTTTCATCATCTTCATTACTAGATTCGGGTTTTAGAACCAGCAACGTAGCGGCTGGTTCTATCAAACAATACTGTTCGAATCAAAAACCTGATGGTGCAAAATTACATTCTTGAAAAAAATTATTACATAGTATAAGTAGAACAACACACAAAGGTTACTTTTATGCCTATCGAAACTATTTTTCACTTTCGATTGCAGTGACCCCTGACCAATTTGCATCGCTAACCCTACGTGGTATGCTATAGAGTCTAGTGAACAAATCCACCTGAAAAATTACGGCAGTGCTAAATCCTTCGTCGTCTTTTGATCGGTGTCGAAGGGCCGGTCAAAAATAGCCTAATTACTCTACTTTAGATAGTGTAAGCATGATTCGTTCCACGGGAAGCTATGGTCAACTAGCAAGCAATTTCAGGATTTGTTTGTTTGTGATTAACTAAAATTAACTAAAGTAAAAACTAGATTAACAATTACTAAGCAAGTGTAAACTTTGAGTATTTAGGAGCATAAACAATGAGCTAATTAAAAAGGTTGTAATCAATTGGATGGAAGTCTTTATCCCTTCACAATCCCCATCTAACATGCATTCATTTAAACAAGTATTATGTTTATCAAGTATTGATCAAATCTCATAGACAAGATTTCTTAGGCTTATCAATTCTAACTATCTTGGGATTGAATCATGCAAGCTAGACACTATGTCTTTATCCTTAATCTAATTAACACTAAGTTGGATCAAGAACACAATGTTAAATCACTATAATTCAACTTGCAATAATCACAATCAATAATACTTGCATTGATTAATAAACAATTGGTTTATAATATTACAATTCAAAAGACATAAGTTTTATAACATTACAAACCACATAAACTTGAATGAAAAGAATACATGTATCAATTGTTCATGGAAGAAATAAAGTGAAAGAAACTAGCCAAGCATGTTGGTGATGATGATCATGGTTGCTTCTTGAAGTTGCATGAAGAACACTCCTTGAAACCTAGCTTGAATCTTTATTTGATGATGATTAATGGTGTGTTTTTGTGTGTTTGATGCTCTAAAAACTGATGGAAGATGATCTAAATTCGTAGCCTAGGGTTTCTATTATATAGGGGTGAAGTAGGGTAACCCTCAAGCATTAAATCCCTCAAATTTGGCCTTAAATTTTATCCAAAAATAGTTCCAGCCGCAAATTACGCTCACCGGGCGCCTACATGCGCCCAGCCGCAAAAACCATCCGCCTCCTTTTGTCAGTTTTCCACCTGAAAGTGTTTTTGGCACCAGTCAGGCGCCTACATGCGCCCCCAGCCGCCTCCTTGTGGCTGGGCTTCAGTTTTTGCCTTTTTTGCTTGTTTTAACCATCGTTTTCGCGTTCTCGTCCCAAATCGTTACTCATTATAAAAGCCTCATGAAATAACTTTTTAAACCTCAAATATACACATAAAATTCACCTCTTAACATCAATAATGATCGGCGTTTAAGACCCGATCAACTCCCCCACATTTATCATTGTTTTTCCTCAAAAAATCTCAAACAAAATCTTCAACTCGAACCTTTAATTAAGCTTTTTAACAACTGATAAATCTTCAAAGGATTGTATAAACGTCTTGAAGTCAATGTGGAACATAAATTCTTCCGACATGGCTCTCACTTAATCAACTTTAACTTCTCGATTATGTGAACATCTCGTCTCGACCAAATACTTTAAAAATGTAATAAGACTTCAAACTTGGTGATCTTCAAATAAAACATAAGTCAAGTGAGAGCCATCCGCCATATGAACTAGATAAAAGAACCATATACCATCAATTCCATATTTTGTTTTAAAGGTTGGTGTGCCAGAGTGTCCGAAGACACCCTTTTTGGTTCTCCCGGTGTTTTAGGATCACGACACTCATCTCATGCCCCAACAACTCCTCCGGTGACTCTCGGAGCAGGGTGGACAATCAACGAAGGGTCGTGAAATTTAAGTCCCACGTGACTTATAATGAGAAATAATGTTTGTGGATTTAGCCCCATCTAGCTCTATTTTTAGCAGTATTATACGCCCCTAACAAGGCTCGCGTGTAGGAATATTTTCCAGCCCCTATAGTGGCTGTTTTATGGATTTGGATCCATCGAGCTCTCGTTTTATGGTTTTAGCCCCAAGCATGGCTCTCGTGTAGGAATATTTATCCTGCCCCTAAACTGGCTGTTTTGCAGCGAACTGCGGGTATGGCCAGTGTCATCCACAGCTAATCCTGCTTTTGAATAGCGACACAGAACAAGTCCAAGCACTAGCATTTATTCCCGGTATCGAAACAAGATGTGAATGAACAGGAAATGACATTTTGTACCTTTCACTTTCGTCAATTCATGGGTAAAAAGCTGCACTAAAAAGTGCTTGCGAAGCGTAAATTGGAAGATTTCACTTCTTAACTTTACCATGTGAAAAATCTTTATTAATTTAAGTGCTAACAACCAACTTCTTCTTAATACCCAATAACACCATGCCACTTCACTTATTTTTTTCAACTCTTTTTCTTTTTTTTTCTCACAAAAATCACACTTGGTTTATTATAAAATTATGTTTAAAAATTTTGTTCAATCGCAATAATCATAATGTTTTAAAAATTAAGCTTCAAACCTCAAGTAATGTATCCCAAAAAGAAAATTTTAATTTTCCCCTCTCCCCCACACTTGAATCATGCTACACCCTCGTACGCATGTGTAGAGTATTATAATATTTATGTGAAAAATAAAAAGGGAAAATATAACACATTACCGAGATACTCGCAAGTTCACCATCCAATAGTAACCATCGCACATCATTTTGATTCATCATCACACATTCCATTCGATTACGTTTATCATTCCATTACAACTTAGAAAAGAAAAACAAAAGAAAAAGTGTAAAATCTAACTAGCCCACTTTCGGAGGGATCACAATTGCACTTAGCATGTGCAACAAGCCTTTAAACCACCCGATTCCCTCGAGTGGACGAGTTTTGTCTCGTGAGGGCTTGCAGTGAACATACCCACAAAGTTCATTTATCTAAAATAAAAATAAAATAGAAATAAACTAAAAATAAAAATAAAATAAAGAAGACTTACAAACTCTACACAAGTTTGTGCAGTTTTATTTTCGAGTCGTGCACACGACTCTTTCTCCACTTTAGCTAATTCCAGGACTATAGAAGGTTCCTCCTTCCCTCACTTTATGAGAACCTTCACTATCTCTAAATTTTCTCAACTTAGAATCCAACCACACATCATTCTCCTTAGTCACATGCATTAACTTAAACAATTTATCTTTTTCTTTAGGAGACAAGTTACACACAAGATGGTTGGTTAAGCTTTCATCCCCCTACTCTTAGCATCATGGACCCATCTATGTAATTTCCTCATGGAATGATCAATCACTGGGTCATCCTTATCTTCCTCTACCTTATCATGCGATCTCACAAAAATACGTGGTGGATTGTCCTCGTTTCTCCCACATTTAGGCCCTTCAAGATCCTCTAAATTTGAAGACACCTCATAATTAACTTGAGAATTCACCTTCACATTCTTATTCACTTTGATCTTGTGACCTCCAAACCTTTCAACAAGTTTTTCTACGGTTCCCCTATTTACTTTGACTACATTCCCATCGGATTCTTCAGACTTTTCAAGTGTATCAACAGACACATTACCAATACACATATTCTCCATTTTGTTATCACTAGATACATATTCATTTGATTTTCTCATGGATGGTGGTCGGTAAGGCTCAATCGTCTTTGGGGTTACCAAATATTCATCCTCTTCACATTTAGAAACTTTTTCATCCACCCCAACAAATGTGGATACTGCCATCACGGTTTCTTTCATCGGTAATGAACAAGTGGTGCTAATAGATGAAATCAACTTAGTTTCAAGAACTTGACTTAAATTTTTCATCTCGCGCTCAAGATTTTGTATCGACACTTGTTGACTCATCAAAATTTCCGCATTAGATCTTATTTGAGATTCCATTAATTCACTCGTCATACCCTCTTCACTAAATTTCTTTACCTCTTCTTTCTCTTTCACATCCGGTGCATACTTTTGAACCTGTTCATGGTTAGTATCCAACAAAAAATAATCCTGAACATCCGGTGTATGTAATGAATTAAAAATATTAATCCGTGATCTCTTATTACCAAAAGAAATGTCCATAACCCCGGTTCTACAATTGATAAGAGCATCAATTGTGGCCAAAAATGGACGACCAAGAATGATCGTCGGTTGGGTCTCCCTAAAAGTGGTCTATGTGTCCATAACTATAAAATCTACCGGGTAATAAAAGTCTTCCACTTTCACAATCACATTTTCCAACATACCCCGTGGAATTCTCATTGACCGATCTGCAAGTTGGATGAGAATATCTGTATGTTTTAAAGTTCCCAACTCGTATCGGTCAACAAGGATCGATGGAAGTATGTTAATACTAGCCCCTAAGTCCAACAAAGCCTTTTTGACATTCACATTATCCACCGTAACCGAAATTAATGGTGTCCCCGGGTCCTTAAACTTAGGTGGAAGTGAACCCGAAATTACAGCACTCACTTTTTCAGTTAATTTTACCTTTTTGTGCAATGATGCGTTGGGTTTACGCTTTTGAACACACAAATCTTTTAAAAACTTAGCATATGCTGGAATTTGTTCGATTGCATCAATAAGTGGAATATTTATTTTTACGTGTTTAAATGTCTCCCACATATCATCTGTTTTCGGTCCCTTTTTCCCATAAGGGAATTGGTTCGGGGACTCTAAAGTCTTGGGGAATGGAATGGTATTAGTCTCCATGTCCAATTTTCTAATTGCGTTAAAGATGGGTTCTTTATTTTCCACCCCCTTCCCATGGTCAATATTTTCACTTACCTCATCCTCCTCATCAAGAACAATAGGAGACTTACTTGCATCGCGTTGAGCTACCTCTTTCTCACCAACCTTGTTGTCATACTTCTTTCCACTACGCAAGGTGCCTACCATGTTTACACTATGCCCTTTTCCTTGATCCTTATGATTCGGATTTAGAACCGTGTAGCTTGGAATTGTACCCGGCTCCCGATTCCCTTTACTTTCCGCTACATTACCAATCTCCTTAGCCAACGCACCAATTGACTTGTTTTGCACTTCCACTATTTTACGCATTTCGGAGATAAACGTGTCCATCTTGGCATCCGAGCTAGATGGTTGATTGGGTGGCGCATTGTTTTGATTTTGATTTTGGCTTTGATTCTGGTAATTGTTTTGGTTTCGGTTTTGGTTGTTGGGATAAGGATTTTGATAGTTTCTTTGATAGTTGCCTTGGTTCTGAAAGTTACACTGGTTTTGGAAGTTGTTTTGAGGTCTTGGTTGGGTTCCTTGATTGTTAGCATTTAAAGCGTTGTTGTTGCTCCAACTAAAGTTTGGATGATTTCTCCATCCCGGATTATATGTGTTGGAGTATGGATCAAATCTCCTTCCCTGAACCTCGTTAACCTGTTCTTCCATTATCTGTTGATTCGCTGGTGGAATCCCATTCCTACACCCGAGTGAAAAATGAGAAGGATCTCCACATATCTCACAAACTTCCTGAACCTGCGAAACATTACAAGCAAGTCCCTGGTTTGGGTTGTTAAATATAAGCATTTTCAAATCATCTAATTCTTGCTCTAAGTTCCTAGATGAACCACCCGAGTCAGAAACATGATTCACCCGGGAGGTACTAGGTTGTTTACGATTAACCGAAGCTTGGGTTTTTGAACCCTTGCTTAACTGTTCGAAGAACGTCCATTCATCATCACTAGACCGAGTTAAGAATGCCCCACCACTAGCCGCCAAAAGGAATTGCCTATTTTGGGAATCCAAACTATCATAGAAAACTTTAACCAATTTCCACTTTGGTATCTCATGGTGTGGGCATGCCCTAAGTAACTCCTTCAGACGCTCGTACGCTTCATGAAATAGTTCACCGGGTAGTTGTCTAAAAGATTTTATTTGCGTACGCATGTCTGAAGTTTTACTTATGGGATAAAACTCCTCTAAAAACCATTTTTTCATCTCTGCCTAAGTATTAATACTCCGGGCGGGTAAAGAAAGAAACCATCGTTTTGCCTTATCCTTAAGTGAATAAGGAAATAATCGCAGACGTACCTCATCATCAGTGAAACCGTTTACCTGATTAGTAGCACATATCTCATTAAACTCGGTGATGTGTTCATATGGTTCCTCGTTAGCCATACCTCGGTAGGTTGGCAAGATCGAAATGAGTTGAGGTCAGACCTCAAATCGTCGATTATTTCCTCCTGCCGGTGCAGGAAAAACAATGGGTGAGTGATCCTCAAAATCACCGGTTGGTAGTAGGTATCTACTCTTCTTTGTCGTTCAGCCATCTCGTCTCGTTGATCAAAAATTTCCTCTTCAGTATCGGAATCTGATTTAGGAGAGTTTGGAGGAACAATCGGAAGTAACTCTAACTGTGGTTGAGTGGATGCTGAAGCCACTGTCGAGCCCTTTAAAATTCTTGTAGCTTTTCGATTAGCTTTTGCAGATTTCTCGATTTCCGGGTCTAAAGGCTTAAGATTTTGATCTCCCGAACTCCGAGTTTGCATACACTAACCTGCACTTCAACAAAAACAAGAACACCGAGCGTAAAACTGACAAAAACAAAATAAACAAAACACTATTTTTGAATTTTTATTGGTTTTATAATTTTTATGGTTTTTCTAATTTAACACGAAAGCAATACGATAAGAGCTTGCAATCAAGCGCACACTTCCCCGGCAGCGGCGCCAAAATTTGATCGGTGTCGAAGGGCCGGTCAAAAATAGCCTAATTACTCTACTTTAGATAGTGTAAGCATGATTCGTTCCACGGGAAGCTATGGTCAACTAGCAAGCAATTTCAGGATTTGTTTGTTTGTGATTAACTAAAATTAGCTAAAGTAAAGACTAGATTAACAGATACTAAGCAAGTGTAAACTTTGAGTATTTATGAGCATAAATAATGAGCTAATTAAAAAGGTTGTAATCAATTGGATGGAAGTCTTTATCCCTTCACAATCCCCATCTAACATGCATTCATTCAAACAAGTATTATGTTTATCAAGTATTGATCAAATCTCATAGACAAGATTTCTTAGGCTTATCAATTCTAACTATCTTGGGATTGAATCATGCAAGCTAGACACTATGTGTTTATCCTTAATCTAATTAACACTAAGTTGGATCAAGAACACAATGTTAAATCACTATAATTAAACTTGCAATAATCACAATCAATAATACTTGCATTGATTAATAAACAATTGGTTTATAATATCACAATTCAAAAGACATAAGTTTCATAACATTACAACCCACATAAACTTGAATGAAAAGAATACATGTATCAATTGTTCATGGAAGAAATAAAGTGAAAAAAACTAGCCAAGCATGTTGGTGATGATGATCATGGTTGCTTCTTGAAGTTGCATGAAGAACACTCCTTGAAACATAGCTTGAATCTTGATTTGATGATGATTAATGGTGTATTTTTGTGTGTTTGATGCTCTAAAAACTGATGGAAGATGATCTAAATTCGTAGCCTAGGGTTTCTATTATATAGGGGTGAAGTAGGGTAACCCCCAAGCATTAAATCCCTCAAATTCGGCCTTAAATTTTATCCAAAAATCGTTCCAGCCGCAAATTACGCTCACCGGGCGCCTACATGCGCCCAGCCGCAAAAACCAGCCGCCTCCTTTTGTCAGTTTTCCACCTGAAAGTGTTTTTGGCACCAGTCAGGCGCCTACATGTGCCCCCAGCCTCCTCCTTGCGGCTGGGCTTCAGTTTTTGCCTTTTTTACTTGTTTTAACCATCGTTTTCGCGTTCTCGTCCCAAATCGTTACTCATTATAAAAACCTCATGAAATAACTTTTTAAACCTCAAATATACACATAAAATTCACCTCTTAACATCAATAATGATCGGCGTTTAAGACCTGATCATCTTCTCTCACAACTCCTCTTACTTTGTTAAGTGGGTGATCAAAGCTTATTAACCCTTTTTCACTTTTGAATAAACAACCTGCAATAATAAACTAAACATCAGATATGAACTTTAATAGTCCTTTTAACAAACGTCTTTTAGGTGAGCATTTTACCTGGAGGGAACAACGTATATCGATTTCCACATCCTTTTCTTACAATATCCGGGTCATCAGAACAAACTAAACACCCATCACCCGCTACTCCCCAGTGAAGTTGTGCACATCCATCACGATCCTAAAACAACAAAGTTATGAATATATATATATATATATATATATATATATATATATATATTACTAAAAAAAACTATTTGTCATAGAGTTTGATGTCATTTAATGGGTCGGAAGGTGCGTTTTCAGCCTTCGTGCGTGACGTTTGACTACTATTCATGCGAAAACTGCAAATCAAGGATGAATACTAAAATAACAATGATAACAAAGTCCAATTTTAACCACGGGTGGTAGCTGAATGGTCAGGATTTGGCCTCTCAAATAGGATTAAAGCTCTGGAATGCCTCAAGTTCGAACCCACTAAGCAACATAAACCAGTCATGGTCACGAAGGTTCACTTGCGATGACTCCGGACTGCTCGCAAAGAGAGTCAGAAACTCAGGTAAATCCAGAAAAAAATAACAAAAAACAAAGTCCAATTTTTCAGATATAAATCTATAAAGTGACAAATCTAACGTATAATATAGTAGGATAGTTGACATTTATTTATTAATTCCAAAGGTGTTACTACCTTGGAAATGTTGCATATTCATCTTGATGAGACAAAGCCATAAAATCCCCATTGCAAAACTTGTACCATGTTGTGTCAACCCGATTCGACCCAAACAAAGTAGCAATCTCTTCCTTTGTTTTCAAGTCTCCATTTCCCTTGAAAGGAAGACTCAGTTCTTGAGGTGGATTAGCAATTGCCTTCCCAAAAACAGCCAACATTTTTTATTTTCGTTTTGCAAAAGATTCAGAGTCACAATGCCATAAATTTAAGGATCAAGTCACTTGTTCATGTTTATCTACAGATGGAAGGATTTGGGTGAGGTGGTGCATCATCAATGGTAATTTAGCAAGTGGCAGCTCTTTTGTTTATTTCAAGGTACATACGTGTCACAATTCATATGATATGATGTAAGATAGGTTGCATATATAAACACAAGTGTTATGTGGGTTCAACTACTACAATAACAACAAAACCAAATACCACATAAGTAGTGTATGGGGAGGTGAGATGTAGACAATCCTTCCTCTATCCAAGAATAAAGACAAGTCATTTCTTCACCCAGAGTGAAACACTCTCAAAAGTAGAGAAAGTCATCCCTCTCTCTATTCGACGGATAAAGAGATTGCTTCCGAGAGGACCTTCGGCCTTTAAGTAGGAAAAAATTTAAAAAGAAATAAAAATAATAAAATAAAAATAATTAGACGCCATGAAAATGGTAGAATCAAATATCCATGGGTTTTAACTCCCGCCTGGAATTTAATTTAGGCTCTAAGAGTCAGTCAAGTCGCCAATAAATCGACGATTGTTGTCGACTCAATAGAGCCGTATGTGGGTTCTACTCCTTAGCAAATTATTATACTTATTTTTATAACAGATAAGAATAAGAATATTATATATTGTTTTGAATCTTGTTTGTCTGGTTCTATTATAAGATAAGAATTGGACATTTAAAGTAAGTTTGTGAGATAACTAGATAATAAACACTTTAAAATAAACAAGAAACAACGTTAAACACTCCCTACTGCCCTTCAAAAATTGTATACAACACGTTTAATAATAGCAATTTGATGGTTACGTAAGTGTTATGACTTTTCCTAGATGATCAGGTATCTTTTTAATCAATACTCCGTATTAGTATTGCAGGTTGTTGGGCTGTAGCTTGAATTTGATTGAAGAAGATGGATGGAAAAATGGTCAGTCCTCACCACATGATCTTTGGAACCACCATGGATGTAGTTATCATAAGCCTAGTCATGTGAAGTGTTAGATGGCGACAAGACCAGCATGTGTTGCGTCATGAAGAAAAGTTTGTCTGATTTGGTTCAACAAAACACCATCTTTGTTTAGCTTCCATATAATAGAGATTCTATAAAAACTTAATCTGAAATTCATTGTTTTTAAAAGGATTATTTTGCAATTTTTAGTGCAAATTTTTACGATCTTGCCCCCGTTGGATTTTTTTTTTACCCCAAACCCTTCATATTTTGACCCAAAACTTTCATATTTTGCCCTAAAACTTTCGTATTTTGTCAAAAAAAAAAAAAAAAAAAACTCCATATTTTGCCCAAAAAATCCCTACATTTTAAAAAAGAAATTTCGCCCCCGGTGAAAGAGTTTTCTATCTCCGCCCTGCAAGTAAAGGTATGTGTGATCATAAATTTGAAGATGTCACAAAACTAAAGGTATTTGTGGTTTAGTTAAAGCTTGATATTCGTAATTAACTTCAAATCCGAATGAAAAGGAGTACGAATTAAAGACAGAGTCAAAAGACTAGAGGTGCGGTCCGGAGAGTTGGACGGATCTACCTTATTGACCAGCACCTAAATGAAAGTGAAGTGCTGGACCTACCCACGATGAGACGATGACATTGAGAACTTTGTTCGAATCTAGCTATATGGACGGATCTTCGTTACAGTGTGTGGTGTGAGTTAGTTGTGTGAGTTTATTTTTGATTATGTGGCAGTGTGGGTTGAAAATGTGAAGTTATGATCGTTTGGGTTGAAATGTGAATGAGAGGTGTGGTGTTGATGTAGTAAAACATAATTGGTTGATTGGGTAAAAAAAAACGGATACTTGAAGTATAATAATTATAAAAAAATTAATCATTCAAATATTCTCACAGCCTGTTGCTCATCCTGTTGAAAACCCATCCATGCCCAACCCACACCTAAGACCATTTTTATCGGTAATAAAACCATGGGGTGGGTTGTCTATGTGGCACAAGCCACACCCATTTTAATGGGGCAATGCTGCGTGAGTTAAGGGCGTGGGATGAAGTGGGTTGGAATCTCACACCAAAAGTAACGGATGTGGATTTGATTTATTAATTAAATTTTATATTATATTAAAATACTTTTCTAAAACTTTCTTTTATTACTTTACCAATTACATCTTAACACATGATCATAATACTCCCCACTCACACTAAAAAATCACACCACCATTACTCTACACCAAAAACTCACACAACCATTACTCTACACCAAAAACTCACACTACTTAGTCGTCCAAAAAGTGCAACAACAAAAAAACTCACATCAACAACTCACGCCCCTCACCATTACGTCTAAAACCCACCAGCCATAACACAAGAAAAGTAGGCGTTGCTTGGTTGCCACCTAGATCCCACGTCGGGGTAATCTAGCGTAACAAACAGTCTAAGACCACTGCAATACAAAAGTAATAAGAGAACAAAATAAGTACAGTAACTACTGAGACAGTAGGATTCTGGTAAAAGTTAAATAACCAGTAACACTTGTCCTTATATTTATTTTTTTATTTGTTTTTCTTTCTTCACGATCTCATGATTAACATATATACAAATGAATTCTGTAAAAAAAAGTTACATTGCAAGTTCAAGATTACACCCTCAGATTCCTCCTAACTTATAGCTGCTGTAAAAGGCAGTAATGTTGCCGAAAAACAAGACAAAGTCAATTACAGCATGACCTAGTAGGAAATATTGATCACATTTGTCAGATCTGATGGTGGCAATTAATAATTAAATTTCACCGTTGCTCACGCTAGGATAGTTGTACCACATGCATCAGGGACATGTCTTCCATCGTCAAAGACTAGGTTTCCCTTTACAAAGGTGGCCACCACTTTTCCAGTAAGTCTTAAACCCATGTATGTAGATATGCTCTACACAAATAATTTAGTCAATTTTGACTTTCAGTTTTGACTTTTAAGGTCAAATGTCTTACTTTATGACGCTGGAATACGGGTTTCTTATGCTAACGTTTATTTTTTTCACTAGTACTTGAATATATTGAATGTAATCGAAATATTTCTCTCAAATTTTATGAAGTTTATGTTGATAATAGTTGCAATTGTTTTGATTTTTGTTGCTAAAAAGGAAAAATAGGAGTAGTCTTGATTGTTTCTCAAAAAGAAAAATCTCTTAATTGTACAAGTTAAAATGTAAGAAAGAAATTCAAGATTGTGAAATTCGTACCGGATGCTTAACATGTACAATATGGTTTTCATCAAGGTCAAACTCCTTTTCTGGTTCCCAGATAACAATATCTGCATGTTTCCCGATCTCAATCGCTCCCTGGAAATGTTTGAACATATCATATACTCATTCTTAAAGATGGGAAATAAGTCAATAAAACTTACCTTTAAATCTAAGCTAGCAAGTTTAGCAGGCTTCTCGCTCCACAGTGAAACTAATTTCTCCAAAGTAATACCATGTTTAAGCCCATATGACCATGTCACAGGAAGAACAAACTGATAACAAATACATAATTTTTGCTCATTAGTTGTTAACCATTACCGTTATGAGCATGAACACAAGTTATGCAACATAAGATCGAGAAAACAACTAACCTGTAACGAAGATATACCTCCCCATGCCCTTAAAAAGTCACCTTCAGCAAATAGTTTGAGCTCCGGTGCAGATGGTGAATGATCTGAGCTTAACATGTCGATATCTCCATCCTACATTTTGATCAAAAATTATTATTATTATTATTATTACTTCATTATAGTATTATTATTACTACAAATAAAATGACTAGTATTATTATCAAAAATTAATATTATCATCATTAAATCTAATTATTATTATTATTATTAACACTATTTTAATATTATTAAAGTCATTATTTTAACAAACCAAAAGTTATTTATATAACAATATATCTAATACATATATAATAACTATATAAATATTACACACTATTTTGTTTAAAAATAAAATGTTATTATTTATTATTATATAATATTAATTAAGTTACATATAAGATATAAATATATTTTAGTATAATCAGATATATAAATATTATTATTAATACCATATAGAAATAAATACTTAAATATATAGTATTAACATAACATATATATATATATATATATATATATATATATATATATATATATATATATATATATATATATATATATATATATATATATATATATATATATACACACACATAACATTCGAAATAACGAATACATTACTATTTTATATAAATAATATATAACTAATATATACAAACTGGTTTGATTATTATTATATGTTAATTATAGGTTTTAATATATATAATTGATATAGGTTCGTGAATCCGAGGCCAACCCTGCATTGTTCAGTATCGAAGTATGCATATTTTTACTACAAAATATCATATTGTGAGTTTCATTTGCTCCCTTTTTAAATGTTGTTGCAATATATATTTTTGGGACTGAGAATACATGCGCTGTTTTTATAACTGTTTTACGAAATAGACACAAGTAATCGAAACTACATTCTATGGCTGGATTATTAAACCGAATATGCCCCTTTTTAGTCTGGTAATCTAAGAATTAGGGAACAGACACCCTAATTGATGCGAATCCTAAAGATAGATCTATTGGGCCCAACAAGCCCCATCCAAAGTACCGGATGCTTTAGTACTTCGAATTTATCATGTTCGAAGGGAATTCCGAAATGATGGGGATATTCTATATGCATCTTGTTAAGGTCGGTTACCAGGTGTTCACCATATGAATGATTTTTATCTCTATGTATGGGATGTATATTGAAATATGAAATCTTGTGGTCTATTAAAATGATGAAAATGATCGATTATGATAAACTAATGAACTCACCAACCTTTTGGTTGACACTTGAAAGCATGTTTATTCTCAGGTATGAAAGAAATCTTCCGCTGTGCATTTGCTCATATTAGAGATATTACTTGGAGTCATTCATGACATATTTTGAAAGATGTTGCATTCGAGTCATCGAGTCATCAAGTTCATCAAGATTATTACTAAGTCAATTATAGTTGGATATTGATGTTAAAGCTAAGGGGTATAAAATACTATTAAATTTTACTAGGAAATACTATTAAATACGATACAATTTTACACAAGATATTTATTTATTTATAGAATGGATATACTTAAACCTTGCTACAACACTTATAGGCAGTGTACCTAATCGTACAGTAGTGTAGTTTTTAGTAAGTCCGGTTCGTTCCACAGGAAAAAATCTTTAAACAAAGCTTAACGCTATATTAGTTTTATTTTATAAAAATACAAATATATATAAGTAATATTATTATTATAAAAAGGGGGTTTTTACCGTTTAATGACCGGTTTGTCGATTTTAAAAACTTTAGTCGCAGTTAAAACCTAATGTAAAATATTAAATAGCGTAAAGTAAATAACGATAATGAAATTGCGATAAATAAAAGTTCGATAAAATAAAATTGCGATAATTAAAAAGTACGATAATTAAAAGTGCAATTAAATACAATAACAATAAATAAAAGTGCAATAATTAAAAGTGCAATTAAATATAAAATAAAGGAAATTAAATATGAAATAAAAGAATTATGCTTATTTAAACTTTCATAATCATGATGTTTGACGTGTTGGTTTTAGTTTTATGCCCATGGGTTAATTGTCCTTTGCCCTGGATTATTTAATATGTCCGTCTGGTTTTTGTCCATAACAGTCCATCAGTCATAAA
Organism: Rutidosis leptorrhynchoides; assembly: GCF_046630445.1. Classification (NCBI taxonomy): domain Eukaryota; kingdom Viridiplantae; phylum Streptophyta; class Magnoliopsida; order Asterales; family Asteraceae; genus Rutidosis; species Rutidosis leptorrhynchoides. The sequence continues at coordinate 352,176,482 of NC_092333.1, read as the reverse complement.
TATAAAGTGCGAGTGTCCTCGTCAAATTATCCTTATACCCGAAGTTAAATATTCCAACTAATTGGGGATTTAAACTGTAACAAGGTTTTAATACTTTGTTTAATAATTACACCAGGTTATCGACTGCGTGTAACCCAAGGTTTTAATACTTTGTTATCAATTATGCCAAATGTCCTTGTACATAATTTTACCCCTGTTTTAATAATTCCATAGACTATTAATCCATTCCCGTGTCCGGTTAAATGAACGATTATTCGTACATATAAATATCTCGCCCATCGTGTCCGATCGAGTGTATATGGTAATTTATAAGGACGTCCAATTGTAAATCTTTATATTAAAATTAACAAACTATCATTTAGTTAAACAAATATAAATCCCATTAATAGCCCATAGTCTAATTTCTACAAGTGTCGTTCTTTTGTCCAAACCCCAATTATGGTACAAAACCCAATTACCCAATTTTAGTATTTAGCCCAACATCATGATTACTTCGATTTAAATAAGCATAATAACGGCTTAGCTACGAGACATTAATGAAAATAATATAAACATAACTTACAATGATTAAAAATAGCGTAGTGTTACACGGACAGAATTTCGACTTACACCCTTACAACATTCGCTAACATACCCTTATTATTAGAATTTTAAAATTAAAATTAAAATTTAAATATAAATTATATATATATACGTTTATATATAGAGAGAGATTTATTTTATGGATATTTTTACGATCAGAATGCACGAGCTTTTATAGGCAGTTTCATATTTTGGGGCTCCGCGAGTCACGGGCCTTTTCCCCTTCAAACTCCGCGAGTCGCGGAGTTCGTAAATCCAGCTCACAAAGGTTTGGCTCCTAGCTTGCCGACGGCTTATAATATATTATATAATATATAAATAATTATAAGAATTATTTAAATATTATATTATATTTATGTGCATAGTTGACTTGTAATTTTTAGTCCATTGCGTTGAGCGTTGAGAGTTGGCTCAGGTCCTGGTTCCGGATTTTCGAACGTCCTTGCGTACAATTTAATATCTTGTACTTTGCGTTTTGAATCTTGTACTTTTGTAATTTCGAGACGTTTTTCATCAATAATTGGAACCTCTTTGATTGTATTTTGTACTTTTTAGCTTTTTGGTCATTTGCGTCTTCAATTCGTCGAATCTATCTTTTATCTTCACCTTTTATTATTTAAACGAATATCGCTTGTAAATAGGACAATTGCAACTAAAAGCTTGTCTTTCTTGAGGAATAATGCTATGAAATATATGTTCGTTTTTATCATTATCAAATATTCCCACACTTGAGCGTTGCTTGTCCTCAAGCAATATAGTCTTGAAATACTAGAATCACTTCTTTATTCTTCACACTTTGTACATCAGTGATTTATATACGACGGTATAAATAATGGTAGTAACGATGTGGTTTACAGTCCCACATGACTATAAAAATTTAGATCCATTAAGGAAATTGGATCTTTATGAAAACATTTGATCTTTTGAAAATTAAATCTAGCTTTTACCCTAGATCAGTTTTCCTGAATAACCCTTCACCGGTGTTTGCAAATTCTTTTTGTGGATTTGGTGGGTTTCAGATTTGAAAATTTTAGCTCAAAACTTACGGTTTTGTGTCACCCACTTGCTAACCTTGTATTAGGAAAGCAACACGTCCAGTATACTTGCTCCGTATATTACCTTTAAATAAACTACCATCCGGTTGTAAAGGAAAGCGTTGAACAAGCAACTTTTAAGGCAATGTCCCCTGACATGCTTTTAATTATGGTCTATAACGTGTCGGACGCAATTACTATCCTTTGTAGGAGCAATAGTAAAGATCACCCTTATAATTTTTCGGTCTGGCACAAGGTCCTGTCTTTGACCATGCTATGCAACCACCGTTCTTACGGTTGACACCCGATTTGGTTCAAGTGACCTAATGAATTCCAGGTGAATTCCTAGGATTTTACGTTCAATGGTAATGAACGCATTGAAAATGGGTTTTCAGAAAACAAATCGGTTTATAATTTGATCAAAATATTTTCTCGTTCAAGTTCGAGTTTAGATATCATTGAATTCCATGAGTTTGAATTCTCAATCTTTAAGGTCAATCTCAAGGATTGAGTAATATCAGTCTTAAAAGCTGATTTTTGATCTTTAAGGAGATTATCCTTTCTGGGGTGATTCATTAGTCTTATCCAGCTAATTTGCACGGCGTCCTCCCCATTTTACGAGACAGATCCTCTCATGGTTAGGATAAGTCTGACCACTTGGCGACCCTGTTTTATGCTGAGGTCCGTGGATTTCCTGCTGATTTTAGAGATGACTTTTCTAGATTTTTCGTCAACCTACAGCTAGTCTGGACGACAACTTCATGACCTAAATCAAGAAGCGCGTTTCTTTTTCGGAAGACTTTACTTTCTTTTAATGATGGAATTGATTCATCGTGTAGATCCATCGTTCTTATAGTAAATCGGGTAAAATTTTTTAGCTTAGTCCAAAGCAAAAGTATCTTTAATATGTGACATATGTTTAAAATAACTTGGTAAATTTTCCCACACTTGGCTTTTATTTTTCCTTTTTATTGTCCTCTATTCCATTTTAAATGAATTTTAACATTGTGGTTTGTTTCTCAATTTATGTCCTTTCCGAGGTAACAATAATTTCGGTGTTAACACCTAGTTTTATCGTTCATAAATATGTATAAACATGATTTAGAGTTCATTTAATTGAAAATTTTGAAAAATTTTACTAGAATTGGGTAGTCAGTATATAAGACTAGGGCTGTTCTTTATTATCAGAGAGCACTAGATTCTAATACAACTACTGCTTTACTAGTATTTTTAATGGTAACCAAGTGTTTAAGATAAAAATTTTAAAAATCCGAAAGAATTTAACCCCTTCCCATACTTAAGATCTTGCAATACCCTCATTTGCAAGAAATCAGTAACAATTTAAATTATTGAGGGTGATTAGCGTATAAAAATGATTAAATTTTACCAAAGTTTCCAAACATATTGTTGTTTGTGTTGAATGATAAATGGTGCATATCATTTGTTCATTCCGTCTTGTCGTTATTTCACATATATTTTGCATCTTGTCGTCAAAGTTAGTTGCTTTTGCTGAACTTAATGCCAGTCTTTGAAAATGCGTTGTTTTACCCTGTTGTGTACATAAGATAAACTGCAAACATATATACATATTTTTGAAGTTTGGTATATTACCCCACATTCAAAAATTATTAAAATCTAATAATAAAAGTTAGAAAATTATAAAAACTATTACAATACCAACATAAGTGCTAAATGTAGTAACATTACAAAAATAAAATAAATAATACTAAATAAACTAGGGTTGTTACTGATACCAGTTAGGGTTCCATGCATAACCGTATGTGTTATAGAATGCTTCAGCTGGGTTATAAGTAGGATACGGTGGTTGCATCTCTATAGAATAGGGAGGAAATATGGGCGTTGGAGTAGGAATATAGTTTCTACTTACATGTTGGCAATGAGCTATGATTTGGTTTTGATGAACTTGCCAATCTTCAAATGCTCGATGTCTAGCATTTTCATACTCTTGTGAAGCTATAAACCTTTGCATTTATGTCATTTCATTTCCTCCTCCCACATTACCTGTCTGTTGATTTCTCTCAACCTGTGGATGTCTTCCATTATATCTTACTGCGGCGTTATTTCGCCTCTTCAAAACCTTAACACCATGATATACATTTAAACCAATTGTATCGTACGGTTCTGGTTCTTCGATTAATAATCCCCCCGACTTATATCCACATCGAGATACTCAACAATTAATGTAATAAATATACCACCTCCTATTATACTTTGCGGTCTCATCCCCCTAACCATAGCTGATAAATAATAACCCACACAATAAGGTATACTTACGGCGCTTTGTGGGTCTCGAATACACATGTGGTAAAATAAATCTTGCTCATTTACCTTTTCCTTATTTTTACCTCGCTGTGTAATCGAGTTTGCTAGAAACCTGTGAATTACTCTTAACTCAGCTCTATCTATATCCAAATAAGAGTAATTTCCCCCTTTAAATCGGTGATGGCTAGTCATTTGACTCCATACACCATGCGTATCAAAACTTACATCTATCCTCCTACCATTTAATATCAACCCTCGACAATCGGCAGATGCTAGCTCCTCAGGCGTATATATACGTAAGGCCTGAGCCATGTCTAGTAGAGACATGTGGCGCATCGAACCTCCTAACAAAAATCTAATAAAAGATCGATCGGTTAAACTAGCTACCCGATCATTTATTTCTATACTACACAATAATTCTTCACACCATACTTTATATACAGGTCTACGCATGTTGAATAATCGTACCCAATCGTTAAAAGTAGAATTACCATACCTTTGAGTAAGTAATTCCCTAATTGGCTCGGCCAATTCTACGGTTTCTAACGGTTCCCATTCTATTACCCTAGGTACTTCAACAGCTTTAGAATGAAGAGTGTGCAAGTTCCTTTGGTATTTTTGATAATCTATCCAACGTCTGTCTAATCTCAAGTTCGGGTGCAAATTTTCCACCTGCATATATGAAAATGTCATAACTGGATGAGGTATATCTTGTTTGTAATAGTTATCAACATCCTGTTGTTCCGTATTCTCAGGAGGAGCAATGCGAGCTTGGGATGAAGATTCACCCCTTTCTGTCTGCAAAACACATCAAACACAATTTTTGTGCATCCAAATATGCATTAGTGTCAGCAAAATCATCAATCAAAATAATTACAATGACATGTTCAATTTATATCAAACTTATGCTTATTTTCATATTTTTATCAAATCTACACTTTTTCAAATAAGTATATATGAAAATGTTTGCCAAGTTCATAAGCATTCAACTCAAATAACATGTCAAAATAATCATTATTAGCAATTAAACAAGTTTCAAATGACATTATCTCTCAAAAATCAAGTTCATGAATTTTAGACTTGAAAAAGTCCACTTTAATTCTCAAAAATCATGTTTAGGCTCAAAGTTTGGATCATTTAACTACCTAAACATGTTACACTACTTAATTTAGCAATAATTCATGACAAAAATTGGCCATAACCTGTTTATATCAAAAAGCCCCAAATTGCTCAAGAACACAAACCCTAGATTACTCAGAATTTGAAGTTTAAGGCTTCTAATCATGTTAAATAACATCAATCTAGGTTATATAAGCATAATACATAAGCAATTTAAGCATAATTACACTAAAAAGCATCAAAATCGAATTGGGTATAAATTTGCTCAAGAACACTAAATTTTCGGATTAAAGGGTGTGTTGGTGTAGAAATTTACCGTTTTTCTTGAGTAATTCCTTGATAGCATCCTTCTCAACATGATTTTGTAAAAGATTTGATGAAAAATGGCAAAAAAATTCGATTTTTGTGTGTGTTTTTCGTTGGTTCTTCGAAGTATTTTGGTGTGGTTGTGTGGATTGATCTGTTTCTGCCGTTTTATTTTTTTCTGGATTTTGTAACCTCCGCGAGTCGCGGCACTTTTGTTCTTCAAACTCCGGAAGTCGCGGAGTTTGACCTTTTTTTTTATAAAAACCTTAACTTATAAAACAATTAATTAATTAATATTAAAATTTTGTTTCCCTTGTTATTTAGGACGAGGTCGTTTCGGATCGATGTCCTAGTCCGTCCCTCGACAAAATTTTAAAATTTGTCTATTTAAAGCGCGGTTTTAAAATCAAAGATTTTTTTTGGGTTTTTTAATTTTTTTTGGCATACTTTAAATCAATAAGATAAATAATGATAATAAAAGTTCTCGTCCCTCCCTCGGGTAGAGCAATTTCGGTTCAATGACCTAGTCTTCAACTCACGACGAATTTTAAAAATCATATTTTTAACTTAGCTAAATAAAGTAAATTTTTGTCTTTAAATTCACACCAAACTTAAATTTAAAATGCATAAAATTAAAAATTCATATTTTAAAATTAAAGATTCACACCAAACTTTAAATTATATTTTTGTTTTTATACATACAAACTTATATTAAAAATATTAATTTTTCAAATATTTACAATTTTAAATATATTGATTTAATTTTAACAAGTTTACAATATTATTTTAATATTAATTTTAAAAACAAAGTAAAAATAAAATTAAAAATCTTTTTGGCTTTTATCCCACTTTAATCAATCAAATATTATCAAAAATATGCGCCCCTCTTTTTGGTAAAGTAATTTCGGTTCCATGACCTAATTTAACTCATGACGAATTTTTGAAATATTTTGGTTTGATTGATTAAAGATATTTATACCTTAAGAAAAAACGTTAAATTTCGCAGTGATGTAATAAATTTTTTTGTATGATACCAATAATTTCGGTCGCAAGACCTAATTTTATTGAATACCAATTTAATACTTTATAGCGAACAAATTAGCGTTTATTATCAAAAGGTTAAAAATAAAAATAAAAATAAAAATAAAAACTGTACAAACTTACATGTGAAATATATTTCTTAGTGATATGCTCTAGCCCACTCATAAGATAGTCGGACTAATTGATTTTCCATGGCTACATAGGCGTAACCTCGAGTATTTAATGTTTTTTCTTCTAAACATATGAACGGTCCATCTCTGCATAAAGTAACAAATTCGGTGTTTGAATAGGTTTGATTATTTGAACATTTACCTTCATGTGACCATTTTCCGTATTTTTCGCTGCGGATTTTGATTTTCCTTTATCAAATTGTAACTTATTATCTTCGCATCTGGATTCTTTTCTTACTCCGTCCAATTTACCTCCGATTAATGATACTATTTCACTTGGAAGTGTGTCATTATTACGTTTAGTGATTAAAGCGTGTAGCATTAGACCATGGTTTAATTCACAGGAAGTCTTCATTTCGTAAAAACCTAAAAAAAATAAAAATTCAGAATGGGGGGAGAAGACTAGTTCTTTAGGGTCAGCTAGGGAAAAACCATTCGGGTTCCATTTTCGAGAACTACACGAAAACAGAAAATCTAACTCTAACAGAAATACATATTTATCCTTAAAAGACTTGATTCTCCCCATACTTAGTTAGCTGTGGTGTCGAAATTGTGATTAACTTCATTGTCGACTTCCATCGGACTATCTATGTAGTGTTTAACTCTGTGACCATTAACCTTAAATTCAATCCCATTTGAATTTATTAATTCTATTGTTCCGTATGGGAAAACTCTTTTGACTATGAATGGTCCAGACCATCTTGATTTCAATTTTCCAGGAAATAGCTTGAATCGTGAATTGAAAAGAAGAACTTTGTCTCCTTCTTTGAATTCTTTTGAACTTCTGATTCTTTTATCATGCCATTTCTTCGTTCTTTCCTTATAGATTAAGGAATTTTCATATGCTTCATGTCTTAATTCTTCTAATTCGTTTAATTGACTTAACCGCGGACGTCCGGCTTCATGTAAATCAAGATTACATGTCTTCAAAGCCCAAAATGCTTTGTGTTCAATTTCTACTGGAAGATGACATGCTTTTCCATAAACGAGTTTAAAAGGTGTGGTTCCAATTGGAGTTTTGTAGGCTGTTCTAAAAGCCCAGAGTGCATCCTCCAATTTTATGGACCATTCCTTCGGATTTGATCCTACGGTTTTTTCTAGAATACGTTTTAAAGCTCGGTTGGTATTTTCAACTTATCCACTTGTCTGTGGATGATATGCAGTGGAGATTTTATGAGTTACTCCATATCTTTTGAGAACTTTCTCAAGTTGATTATTACAGAAATAAGTACCCCGATCACTTATTAAAGCTTTCGGTGTTTCAAACCTTGTAAAAATACGTTTTAAAAAGTTGACTACAACTCGTGCATCGTTAGTTGGGAGAGCTTGTGCTTCCGCCCATTTAGATACATAATCAATGGCTACGAGAATATAGAGATTATTATGAGATTTTAGAAATGGACCCATAAAGTCAATACCCCAAATGTCAAATACTTCACATACTTGAATGACATTTTGTGGCATTTCATCACGTTGACTTATTTTTCCAGCCCTTTGACAAGCATCACAGGATTTACAAAGAAGGTGTGCGTCTTTGTAAATTGTTGGCCAATAAAATCCAGCATCATAAACTTTTCTTGCTGTGAGTTGAGGCCCATAATGCCCTCCTGTTGGTCCTGTGTGACAATGGTTTAAAATTTTACTAGCTTCATCTCCAAATACACATCGGCGTATTATTCCATCGAGACAACTTTTAAACAAATGTGGATCTTCCCAGAAATAATGTTTTATATCACTGAAGAATTTCTTTCATTTTTGGCGACAATCCTTTTTCAAGGAATCCACATACTAAGTAGTTTGCATAGTCTGCAAACCATAGAATTTCATTATAATCTATCTTCAATAGATATTCATCAGGAAAGTTGTCTTGTATGGCCGATTCAATTAGAACTTCTAAATCAGGATTTTCAAGACGAGAAAGATGATCAGCGGCGAGATTTTCTGCTCCTCTTTTATCTCGGATTTCAATATCGAACTCTTGTAAGAGTAAGATCCAACGGATTAATCTTGGTTTGGCATCTTGTTTCGAAAATAGGTATCTAAGAGCAGAATGGTCAGTATAGACCACCGTTTTAGCTAGAACGAGATATGAAAGAAATTTGTCAAAATCAAAGACAATAGCAAGGAGTTCTTTTTCAGTAGTTGTATAATTCGTTTGTGCTCCTTGTAACGTCTTACTAGCATAATAAATAGGTTGAACTCGTTTTTCAATCCTTTGTCCTAAAACGGCTCCCATTGAAAAATCACTTGCATCGCACATTAGTTCGAATGGTAGATTCCAATTTGGTGTTATCATGATCGGTGCATTATTGAGTTTTTCTTTAAGAATATTAAAAGATTTAATGCATTCATCTAAAAAGATGAATGGAGCATCCTTTTCTAGGAGTTTATTCATAGGAGTGGCAATTTTAGAAAAATCTTTTATGAAACGTCGGTAAAAACCGGCATGCCCTAGAAAACTCCTAACTCATCTAACATTGGTGGGATGTGGAAGTTTAGCAATTACATCTACTTTAGCTCTATCCACTTCAATTCTTTCCTTTGAAATTTTATGTCCAAGAACGATGCCTTCTTTAACCATGAAATGGCATTTCTCCCAATTAAGTACTAGATTTGATTGTTCGCATCTAATAAGCATTCGTTCAAGATTAGCTAGACATGTTTCAAATGTATCACCGAAGACTGAAAAGTCATCCATGAAAACTTCCATGCATTCTTCTATCATGTCGTGAAAAATCGCCATCATGCACCTTTGAAAGGTTGCAGGGGCGTTGCAAAGTCCAAATGGCATGCGTTTGTAAGCAAAAGTACCATAAGGGCACGTGAATGTGGTTTTCTCTTGATCTTCAGGTGCTATTGGAATTTGAAAATATCCGGAAAAACCATCAAGAAAACAATAGTAACTATTTCCGGCTAATCTTTCCAACATTTGATCAATAAAAGGTAAGGGAAAGTGATCTTTTCTGGTGGCGTCATTTAATTTTCTATAATCAATACATACACGCCATCCTGTTACAGTCCTAGTAGGAATAAGCTCATTTTTCTCATTTGTGATGACAGTCATGCCACCCTTCTTAGGCACGCATTGAACTGGGCTTACCCATGGACTATCAGAAATTGGATAAATTAAACCTGCATCTAGCAGTTTAATAATTTATTTCTTAACAACATCTTGCATATTAGGATTTAGTCTCCGTTGGTGTTGCACATACGTTTTATGACCTTCTTCCATAAGGATTTTATGTGTGCAATACGAAGGACTTATTCCTTTAATATCATGAATCTTCCATGCAATGGTTGGTTTATGAGCTTTTAATACAGAAATGAGTTGAGATTTTTCATTTTCAGTAAGAGAAGACGATATTATTACAGGTAATTCAGATTCACCATGTAAATAAGCGTATTCCAAATGGTTTGAAAGTGGCTTTAACTCTAATGTCGGAGGTTCTTCTATCGATGATTTATATCGATATATGTCTTCTTCTTTTAGCATTTGAATTTCTTCTGTTGTTGGTTAATATCCATTAGCAATAAGTGTAGCTAACGTTTCAGCTTCATTAATTGGTTCAGTTCCTTCTCCTAAAGAACATTCTCACGTTCCTTATAATTCTGGAAATTCTTCTAACAATTCTGCATGTGAATCTATAGTTTGAATATAATAGCATGTATCATCTGCAGATTGCGGTTGTTGCATTGCTCTATCAACTGAAAAGGTAACACTTTCATCCTCTATACTTAGGGTCAGTTTCTTACCAAACACGTCTATCATTGCTTTAGCCGTGTTTAAGAATGGTCTTCCTAATATGAGAGGAACTTGAGAATCTTCTTCTATATCCAGAACAACAAAATCTACTGGAAATACTAAAGTACCAACTTTAACTAGCATGTTCTCCATTATCCCTCTAGGATATTTTATTGATCTATCGACTAGTTGTATACTTATTCGTGTTGGTTTCAATTCTCCAAGGTCTAGTTTAGTGTATAGTGAATACGTCATTAAATTTATACTAGCACCTAAGTCTGCCAATGCTTCTATTGAACTAAGACTACCCAGAAAACATGGAATTGTGAAACTTCCTGGATCTGATGGGTTTTTTCTGGTATCTTATTCAACAGCACTGCTGAACAATTAGCATTCATAATAACAGCCGAGAGTTCTTCCATTTTCTTTCTATTTTTGATCAGATCTTTCAAGAATTTAGCATATCTAGGCATTCCTGAAATCACATCAATGAAAGGAAGATTTACATTTATCTGTTTAAACATATCCAAGAATTTGGATTGCTCGGCTTCAAGTTTCTCTTTTTTCATTTTATTCGGGTAAGGAAGTGGTGGTTGGTATGGTTTAACATAAGGTTTAGCCTTAACTGTGTTATCTTCATTAACCTTTTCAACTACCGGTTTTGTTTCCTTATCTTGTTCAGGTTGTGGTTCTTGTGGAGTAGGAATAGCTTCATCAGAAGTTACAGGTATTTCAGGTGGTTTAAGTGTTGTACCACTTCTTGTGGTAATGGATTTAGCTGTTTCATTCCGGGGGTTAGCATTTGTATCACTAGGTAAACTTCCCGGTTTTCTTTCACCTATTAACCTTGCTAGGTTACTTACTTCTTGTTCCAAATTTTGAATAGAAGCTTGTTGATTTATAAATGCTTGAGCATTTTGTTCATTAGTTTGTTTCTGAGATGTGAAAAACTGCGTTTGAGTTTCAACTAGCTTCGTCATCATATCTTCTAAATTTGGCTTTTTATCATCTGTTTGTGGTTTGTTTTGAAAATTAGGTCTTTGCTGGTTGTAAGTATTATTGGATACTTGTTGATTGCTAGGACCTTGTTGGTTGTTGTATGGAATATTTCGGTTATAATTCTGGTTTTGATTGTAGATTGGTCTTGGCGGTTGATAATTATTCTGATAATTATTTCCAGGCCTTTGGTTTAGATATGAAACATTCTCTCTTTGTTCCATTGTTAGTTCAATACTGAGACAATCTTTTGTCAAATGTGGTCCTCCACACTGCTCACAACTAATTCGTATTGAGTGTAAATCCTTAGTCATCTTTTCCATTCGTCTCTCAACAGCATCTATCTTTGCGAAAATGGAATCTAAGTCATGGCTAGAATCGGCTCTAGCTGCTTTAGATGATCTAACGATATCTTTTTCTTGGTGCCACTCATGTGAGTGGGAAGCAGTGTTATCAATAATTTTGTAAGCATCAGTTTCGGTTTTCTTCATAATAGAACCACCAGCTGCTATATCGATGTCTTTCCTTGTAGTGATGTCGCATCCTTGGTAGAATATTTGTACTATTTGACAGGTGTCTAAACCATGTTGCGGACATCCTCTCAATAACTTTCCAAATCTGGTCCATGCCTCATATAGAGTTTCATTTGGTTTCTGTGTGAACGTAACAATTTCTCCTTGAAGTCTCACGGCTTTAGATGCCGGAAAGAATTGTTTAAGAAATTTTTCAACTAAAACATCCCATGTATCAATCGCCCCTTCAGGTAACAATTCCAACCAATCTTTGGCTTCTCCCTTTAAAGTCCAGGGAAATAACATGAGATATATCTGTTCATCCTCAACTTCTCGGATTTTAAATAGTGAGCAGATCCTATTAAAGGTACGAAGATGTTCATTTGGATCTTCCTTCAGCGCACCACTAAATTGGCATTGATTAGTCACCATATGTAGAATTTGTCCTTTGATTTCATAATCTGGTGCATTAATGTCTGGATGAGTAATTGCGTGACCTTGGCCAGTGCGTTTAGCTCTCATTCGGTCTTCCATACTTAGATGTTCCAGATTTTCCATGATTGAATTTGTTGAATCTGAATCACTAGAGGATTCTGATTTAATGGTTCGTTCCTCAACAATCTCTGTTTGAATGATTGGTGGTTCCGGAGGAAAAATTAATGGTTTAGGATCTATGAATCGTCCCTGAATATTCTCCGGATTCTCAATTGTGAGGTCGGGTTCAAAAAATGGATTATCGGAAATTTGAATTGGAGTACTTGGTCGACTGGATGACGATTCTAAAGAAAAATCAACGGCGGTAATATTTGCTAGACGTCTTGATCGAGTTACAGGTGGTGAACGTACAAAAGGTGGTGAACGTCTTGCTCGGTGCATTCACTGAATATCCTATTAGTTTTTAAAAAGAAAGAAAAATTATATAAGTTATCCAATTAATAGACTTTTCTGATTTTGCCCACGTTTCGAATAGCCAAAAGATGCAGCAGAGGGGCAGGATTCGTTTGGTCTCAATATAATTGAGTACTGTTTGGCTCCAATAACCCGGTCCACCTACAAATCCAACTATTACTACGAACCAGAAAATTTTTATGTCTATCAATTTAACCACTTAAAATAAATTTTCGTAATTTTAAGAAATTTAGATAAGAAGTAGAATAAAAATCTATGTCCTAAAAACTAGAATAGCGAGAAATAAGAAAGAAAAAGAGCGCGTCAAAAAAGGTCGAAAAAGAAAAGGGTTGAAAAATAAAAGGCGTCGAAAAATAAGAAAGAAAAAGAGTGACTTATAAAACTTTAAAACACTCGACTAACCCAACCTTATTACTATCACTAACTTAAAATTAAAATTGCAAATTGAGATTACTAATTGGAGTGATAATTGATACATAGGTAAAAGGCGTCGAAAAATAAAAATAAGAAAGTAGCGCGTTGAAACTTAAAAAAGAACTAAAAACTAAGAATTAAAAGTTGCGTCTAAAAATATTAAAGCTTACAAGAAAAACTATATCCCAAATGGCAATAACTTAAAAATGTACTAAAACTTAAAAAGGCGTCGCAAAATTCTAAAACACCTAAATCTTAGTCTAAAGAAAAAGCACTTAAGGGATTTTACAGCAAAGCCTAAAAATTCTAGAAATAAAAATAACTATGGCAAAAATTATGACTTAAAACTAAGTACGAGCGAAAAATACAAAAATTACGCTAAAAACGAATAAAAAGGGACAAAATATAAAAATAAACTAAAAGTTGTAAAAATTACAATTTTTATAAAAATATTATTTTTATATTATTTATTTTATAAAACTATTAATTTTATAAATTAATAAAACTAATTAAACAAAATAATAATAAAACTAAAACTAATTAATAAATTAATTAACTAATTTAGGGTTTATTAATAATAATAATTAATAATACTCCGTAATAAATGCTGATTAGTGTTTCTGTCGGTGTCAGGGTGGCTCCGCGAGTCACGGTACACCTGGAAGCAAACTCCGCGAGTCGCGGGGTTTGAAATTTCAGATTACAGGCTGGCTTCGTTCGACAGGTTTCGTAGGTTTTTTTTTTAAATTATATTTTATATATTTTTCTGTTTTAATAATTAAATAAAATATTTATATAAAAACTTATGTTTTAAAAACTAAAATAAAAATAGAAATACTTTATAATTTTATAAAAATCTTAAAAATAGATTTATATATATAATTTTTTTTTTCAGTTTTGATTTTATGTTTTAAATAAACACAAAATATTTAAATAAAACTTATATTTTTATAAACTAAAAATAAAGAAACTTTATAAAACTTAAATATTTAACAAACTCTTAAAATTATTTATATTTTTCTTTTTCTTTTTATATTTTCGAATATTTAAAACGTATTTTTACAAAAACGTATTTTTATAAAAGTAAACTAAAAATAAAAATCTTTTTTTTTATATTAGCGTTGCGCTTCCGGCTTTTAAGCTAGATTTTTGTTCCCCGGCAGCGGCGCCAAAAATACTTGATAGTTAAAGCTAGGTGTATATGAAATAGCTTATATTTTACTAGGAAATACTATTAAATACGATACAATTTTACACAAGATATTTATTTATTTATAGAATGGATATACTTAAACATTGCTACAACACTTATAGGCAGTGTACCTAATCGTACAGTAGTGTAGTTTTTAGTAACTCCGGTTCGTTCCACAGGGAAAAATCTTTAAACAAAGCTTAACGCTATATTAGTTTTATTTTATAAAAATACAAATATATATATATAAGTAATATTATTATTATAAAAAGGGGGTTTTTACCGTTTAATGACCAGTTTGTCGATTTTAAAAACTTTAGTCGCAGTTAAAACCTAATGTAAAATATTAAATTAATAAAAGACTTAATTTAAAGCGTAAAGTAAATAACGATAATGAAATTGCGATAAATAAAAGTGCGATAAAATAAAATTGCGATAATTAAAAAGTACGATAATTAAAAGTGCAATTAAATACAATAACAATAAATAAAAGTGCGATAATTAAAAGTGCAATTAAATATAAAATAAAGGAAATTAAATATGAAATAAAAGAATTATGCTTATTTAAACTTCCATAATCATGATGTTTGACGTGTTGATTTTAGTTTTATGCCCATGGGTTAATTGTCCTTTGTCCTGGATTATTTAATATGTCCGTCTGGTTTTTGTCCATAACAGTCCATCAGTCATAAATATAAAGTGCGAGTGTCCTCGTCAAATTATCCTTATACCCGAAGTTAAATATTCCAACTAATTGGGGATTTAAACTGTAACAAGGTTTTAATACTTTGTTTAATAATTACACCAGGTTATCGACTGCGTGTAACTCAAGGTTTTAATACTTTATTATCAATTATGCCAAGTGTCCTTGTACATAATTTTACCCCTGTTTTAATAATTCCATAGACTATTAATCCATTCCCGTGTCCGGTTAAATGAACGATTATTCGTACATATAAATACCCCGCCCATCGTGTCCGATCGAGTGTATATGGTTATTTATAAGGACGTCCAATTGTAAATCTTTATATTAAAATTAACAAACTATCATTTAGTTAAACAAATATAAAGCCCATTAATAGCCCATAGTCTAATTTCTACAAGTATCGTTCTTTTGTCCAAACCCCAATTATGGTACAAAACCCAATTACCCAATTTTAGTATTTAGCCCAACATCATGATTACTTCGATTTAAATAAGCATAATAACGGCTTAGCTACGAGACATTAATGAAAATAATATAAACATAACTTACAATGATTAAAAATAGCGTAGCGTTACACGGACAGAATTTCGACTTACACCCTTACAACATTCGCTAACATACCCTTATTATTAGAATTTTAAAATTAAAATTAAAATTAAAATTAAAATATAAATTATATATATATATATATATACGTTTATATATAGAGAGAGATTGATTTTATGGATATTTTTACGATCAGAATGCACGAGCTTTTATAGGCAGTTTCATATTTTGGGGCTCCGCGAGTCGCGGCCCTTTTCCCCTTCAAACTCCGCGAGTCGCGGAGTTCGTAAATCCAGCTCACAAAGGTTTGGCTCCTAGCTTGCCGACGGTTTATAATATATTATATAATATATAAATAATTAGAAGAATTATTTAAATATTATATTATATTTATGTGCATAGTTGACTTGTAATTTTTAGTCCGTTGCGTCGAGCGTTGAGAGTTGGCTCAGGTCCCGGTTCCGGATTTTCGAACGTCCTTGCGTACAATTTAATATCTTGTACTTTGCATTTTGAATCTTGTACTTTTGTAATTTCGAGACGTTTCTCATCAATAATTGGAACCTCTTTGATTGTATTTTGTACTTTTGAGCTTTTTGGTCGTTTGCGTCTTCAATTCGTCGAATCTATCTTTTGTCTTCACCTTTTATTATTTAAACGAATATCGCTTGTAAATAGGACAATTGCAACTAAAAGCTTGTCTTTCTTGAGGAATAATGCTATGAAATATATGTTCGTTTTTATCGTTATCAGATATATTATGAAATGGTCTGCATGCCGTCAACTTTCGATGTAATGAAAGTTTGTCTTTTTAAAACGAATGCAATGTTTGTAAAATGTATCATATAGAAGTCAAGTACCTCGCGATGTAACCAAATGTAATGTATTCGTCCAGATGGATTAGGACGGGTCACGACACATATATATAAACACAAGTGTTATGTGGGTTCAACTCCTTAGCAAATTATTATACTTATTTTTATAACAGATAAGAATAAGAATAAGAATATTATATATTGTTTTGAATCTTGTTTGTCTGGTTCTATTATAAGATAAGAATTGGACATTTAAAGTATGTTTGTGAGATAACTAGATAATAAACACTTTAAAATAAACAAGAAACAGCGTTAAACACTCCCTACTGCCCTTCAAAAATTGTATATAACACGTTTAATAATAGCAATTTGATGGTTACGTAAGTGTTTTGACTTTTCCTAGATGATCAGGTATCTTTTTAATCAATACTCTGTATTAGTATTGCAGGTTGTTGGGCTGTAGCTTGAATTTGATTGAAGAAGATGGATGGAAAAATGGTCAGTCCTCACCACATGATCTTTGGAACCACCATGGATGTAATTATCATAAGCCTAGTCATGTGAAGTGTTAGATGTCGACAAGACCAGTATGTGTTGCGTCATGAAGAAACATTTGTCTGGTTTGGTTCAACAAAACACCATCTTTGTTTAGCTTCCATATAATAGAGATTCTATAAAAACTTAATCTGAAATTTATTGTTTTTAAAAGGATTACTTTGCAATTTTTAGTGCAATTTTTTTTGATTTTGGCCCGTTGGAATTTTTTTTTTGCCCCAAACCTTCATATTTTGACCCAAAACTTTCATATTTTGCCCTAAAACTTTCGTATTTTTTCAACAAAAAAAAAACCTCCAAATTTTGCTCAAAAAACTCTATATTTTATCCCAAAACCTCCATATTTTGCCCAAAAAATCCCCTACATTTTAAAAAAGAAATTTCGCCACCGGTGAAAAAGTTTTCTGGCTCCGCCCTGCAAGTAAAGGTTGTGTGATCATAAATTTGAAGATGTCACAAACTAAAGGTATTTGTGGTTTAGTTAAAGCTTGATATTCGTAATTAACTTCAAATCCGAATGAAAAGGAGTACGAATTAAAGACAGAGTCAAAAGACTAGAGGTGCGGTCCGGAGAGTTGGACGGATCTAGCTTATTGACCAGCACCTAAATGAAAGTGAAGTGCTGGACCTACTCACGATGAGACGATGACATAGAGAACTTTGTTCAAATCTAGCTATATGGACGGATCTTCGTTACAGTGTGTGGTGTGAGTTAGTTGTGTGAGTTTATTTTTGATTATGTGGCAGTGTGGGTTGAAAATGTGAAGTTATGATCGTTTGGGTTGAAATGTGAATGAGAGGTGTGGTGTTGATGTAGTAAAACATAATTGGTTGATTGGGTAAAAAAAGCGGATACTTGAAGTATAATAATTATAAAAAAAATAACCATTCAAATATTCTCACAGCCTGTTGCTCATCCTGTTGAAAATCCATCCATGCCCAACCCGCACCTAAGACCATTTTTATCGGTAATAAAGCCACGGGGTGGGTTGTCTATGTGGCACAAGCCACACCCATTTTAATGGGGCAATACTACGTGAGTTAAGGGCGTGGGATGAAGTGGGTTGGAATCTCACACCAAAAGTAACGGATGTGGATTTGATTTATGAATTAAATTTTATATTATATTAAAATACTTTTCTAAAACTTTCTTTTATTACTTTACCAATTACATCTTAACACATGATCATAATACTCCCCACTCACACTAAAAAATCACACCACCATTACTCTACACCAAAAACTCACACAACCATTAGTCCACACCAAAAACTCACACTACCTAGTCGTCCAAAAAGTGCAACAACAAAAAAACTCACATCACCAACTCACACCCCGCACCATTACGTATAAAACCCATCAGCTATAACACAAGAAAAGTAGGCGTTGCTTGGTTGCCTCCTAGATCCCACGTCGGGGTAATCTAGCGTAACAAATAGTCTAAGACCACTGCAATACAAAAGTAATAAGAGAACAAAATAAGTACATTAAATACTGAGACAGTAGGGTTCTGGTAAAAGTTAAATAATCAGTAACACTTGTCCTTATATTTATTTATTATTTTTTTCTTCACGATCTCATGATTAACATATATACAATTGAATTCTGTAAAAAAATGTTACATTTAAGTTCAAGATTACACCCTCAGATTCCTCCTAACTTATAGCTGCTGTAAAAGGCAGTAATGTTGCTCTAAAAACAACACAAAGTCAATTACAGCATGACCTAGTAGGAAATATTGATCACATTTGTCAGATCTGATGGTGGCAATTAATAATTAAATTTCACCGTTGCTCAAGCTAGGATAGTTGTACCACATGCATCAGGGGCATGTCTTCCATCCTCAAAGACTAGGTTTCCCTTTACAAAGGTGGCCACCACTTTTCCAGTAAGTCTTAAACCCATGTATGCAGATACGCTCTTCACAAAGAATTTAGTCAATTTTGACTTTCAATTTTGACTTTTAAGGTCAAATGTCTTACTTTATGACGCTGGAATACGGGTTTCTTATGCTAACGTTTATTTTTTCACTAGTACTTGAAAATATTGAATGTAATCGAAATATTTCTCTCAAATTTTATGAAGTTTATGTTGATAATAGTTCAATTGTTTTGATTTTTGTTGCTAAAAAGGGAAAATAGGAGTAGTCTTGATTGTTTCTCAAAAAGAAAAATCTCTTAATTGTATAAGTTAAAATGTACGAAAGAAATTCAAGATTGTGAAATTCGTACCGGATGCTTAACATGTACAGTATGGTTTTCATCAAGGTCAAACTCCTTTTCTGGTTCCCAGAAAACAATATCTGCATGTTTCCCGATCTCAATCGCTCCCTGCAAATGTTTGAACATATCATATACTCATTCTTAAAGATGGGAAATAAGTCAATAAAACTTACCTTTAAATCTAGACTAGCAAGTTTAGCAGGCTTCTCGCTCCACAGTGAAACTAATTTCTCCAAAGTAATACCATGTTTAAGCCCATATGACCATGTCACAGGAAGAACAAACTGATAACAAATACATAATTTTTGCTCATTAGTTGTTAACCATTACCGTTATGAGCATGAACACAAGTTATGCAACATAAGATCGAGAAAACAACTAACCTGTAATGAAGATATACCTCCCCATGCCCTTAAAAAGTCACCTTCAGAAAATAGTTTGAGCTACGGTGCAGATGGTGAATGATCTGAGCTTAACATGTCGATATCTCCATCCTACATTTTGATCAAAAATTATTATTATTATTATTACTTCATTATAGTATTATTATTACTACAAATAAAATGACTAGTATTATTATCAAAAATTAATATTATCATCATTAAATCTAATTATTATTATTATTATTAACACTATTTTAATATTATTAAAGTCATTATTTTAACAAACCAAAAGTTATTTATATAACAATATATCTAATACATATATAATAACTATATAAATATTACACACTATTTTGTTTAAAAATAAAATGTTATTATTTATTATTATATAATATTAATTAAGTTACATATAAGATTGTGACGCCCCGTACAAAACCATCGTATACGGATCGTCAACAACAGGATCATTACAAGGTCAAACACTATATGCTGTTTGAAAACCAATTTTGCATTCATAAAAAGATAATGTTTTACAAAAGATAATGTGCTTGCTATGAATAGAAGCGTTTACACAAGTATGTGACCCAAAGGTCGTTACAAAGCCATTGTTTGAAAATAACGTAAGTTACGAATGCAACATAAAAGTTCCATGATTGAGACATCTCTAAGTAATGCAGCGGAAATTTAACACAGCAGGTCCATAACAGCAAGTCTATTACACCAAGACAGCAAGTCTAACAGCGGAAGCAACAACGTCTAAACTCCTGAGAAATACATGCTTAAAAGGTCAACACGAATGTTGGTGAGCTATAGTTTGTTTGTAATTAGTAATGCAATGTAGGCCACGATATTTCAGTGCTTCAAACCAGCGTTTCAAATCAGTATTTCAAATCAGCATGATAAAGTATATGCTTATCCGTGGGCACCCGGTAACTAACTTAACGTAATATTACCCCCTAAAAGTACACTTGGCGAGTGCGTAAGTTTACGAAGTATTAAACACCCGTTAAATGCTAGCGCGACTAGCCCGAGTGGGGATGTCAAACCCTATGGATCCATATCTAAGATTCGCGTTCACCGGTTCAAAAACCAATGACTAAACGTTACCGAGCTAAGGGGAAAGTTTATGTCATTGTATAACCCACACATATATAAAGTTTAAGTACTCGTGCCTAGTATGTAAAACTTAAAAAGTGCATGTATTCTCAGTCCCAAAATAATTAAAGTAAAAAGGGATGCTATAACTCACGGTGATAAGAGCGGTAAAGTCGATAATGAAAGTATGCAAGTAGTAAGTCGGTCCGAAAGGTCGTCAACCTAAGTCAAAGGTCACTAGGTCAGTATGTTGGCCCAAAAAGGCTTAAAAGTGAATAAATTAAGTTTAAGTATCATCATCATCATCATAAAAGCTAAGTAAGTTTGACAAGAATAGAGATCGAAACAATAGGCTGAATTCGGTCAGCTGCTAAGACCTCTATACAAAACGAAAAGACGCATAGTCAGTGGCTATGGCTCCGTATCTGAGTCCTCTAACTGCTGACCAATTTTCAGGACCTAACTCGTCTTCGTTTGACTGTGGTGACGGTTTAAGTGCGAGTAGGTCAGAAATTTCCTTACAACGTTACAACGGCGTAGTGACTTTCGGAAGGCTATAAATCCTAAACCGTATATCGGATTAAGTCAAGTCCTAAATGAAAAGTCATCTACTTGAAATGAACTAACTGAAAATCAATTTTCTAGAAGTCCAGGAATCTGATCAGATCCCGAAAAATAGTTAAACAAGTGCTCTGGTGGGGTTCTTGGTGCTTGATGCTCATCACGGTTCTCATCCTTGATGCTTGTAGCTTCAAGTGTACAACTCGTTGATGGGTTAACATCACCTTGACCAAGATTCTACCATCAACACACAATTATGTTAAGACCAAGTAAGAACACAACCCATTTAAGAGTCTTAGATGGATGATGAACTAAGGTTACATCATATCCTTAGTCTTAACACAATTACAAGTTACATTTACAACTAAAGCTACAAGTTTTACTTTAATCAAGCAAGTATGAACATAATCTAAGTCAAATGAAGTGATGGAACCCTAAACTAGAGAGCTTGGATCCTTTTCACACAAGTTATAAGGTCACAAAGCTAGAAAGCTTGAACCTTTAGTGTTCTTGAAGAACTTGAAGCATAAAGCTTAGATCTTTAAGTTATATGAAGATCATAAACACAAGTTTTGATCTTTATAACAAAATAATGAGATCATAAGTTAAGAAATTTAGATTCAACAAAAGATATAAAGATTCAAGCTAGAAAGCTTGCATCTTGGTTGTTCTTGAAGATCTTGAAGCATAAAGCTTGGATCTTTAAGTTACATGAAGATTACAAACACAAGTTTGAATCTTTATAACAAAATAACAAGATTAAAGTTAAAAGATATAGATCTACAAAGTAGGTGAAGATTCAAAGCTAGAAAGCTTGAATCTTCCATGTTCTTGAAGGATTTAAATCCAAGTTTGAATCTACAAGATGTAGTCAAGATCAAAGCTAAAAAGCTAGACCCATGATGATGATGATGATTAATTCGTGAGAGAAAGAGGAAGAAGAAGAAGAAAAATCAATACTTACACTTTTTAGAGAGAGAAAGAACTAGAGAAAGAATTAGAGAGTGAGTGTGTGTGAATTACAAATGATAGCAAGTGTAAAATAGATTGAATAAGGCTTGTATTTATAGGTGAATGGGGGCGTGGGAGGGGGTGTTTGGCTGTGATTTTCATGGGGGGACAAGGGAGATCAACTTTTGCTTTTTGGTTAATGGTTGTCTAAAGTTGATGCTTATGTTAGGATCCCATGCAACATTAAGGATAATACTTGACACAAATGCTAGCATGTTCCCTCTAATAAATGGGCATTTGTCTTACTTATTAATGGATCACTAGCTATTAATAATTAGGCTAATTAAATAGTCCACTAACTAGTGTAGGGTGGGCTAAGGCCCAACAAGGTAGAAAGTCCAACAAGACTAACTAGTAAGCATAAGTAAATTACTACGCGTAATTAAGCATCTAAAAACCCAAGTAATTATTATTATAAAATAATAATTAAGATTTCGTAGTCATAATATTCCGATTACGACAATAGTTAAACGTGTACGCAGTACGCAGTTTGTTCATAACGTCAAGTGACACTAACGGTCATAAAGGCTTCCGGTGATCAAGTTAAGTATCCTATGTACTCAAAGGCACGTTTTAACATATAAATGAAAGTAATCCACGTGTAGTAAGATTCCAGAGTATAAAATAGCACAGTACGCATAAATACGCAGTTTCGCGAAAGCACAAAGCATGAAAGCAAGTCGAAAAAGTCGGGTCGTTACATTACCCACCTGTTAAAGAAAATTTCATCCCGAAATTTTGAGGAGTGACCAACAATGGTACCGTATTTGAATAAGAAGGGGCGTATCAAAGTTCTGAGACTCGTGGGCTCAGAAGTGTGATATTTACCTTGAAAGGTACTTGGGCGTATAAGAGTAAGTATAGGTATATGCCATTAATTAAGTCTCTTGTCCTAAGAGATCAACAAGTTTATTTCGTTTCTTGCTAACATGAATATGTCATCCGAATATATACCTACAGAAGGAAAGACGATGTTTTTATCCCTACAGACATCTTCAGTAAGCTGGATGCATGGAATACATCATGAAAGTTACCAAACTCATCTAAAACATTGAGCTCTTATGTTGTAGTACCAAGCTGACAGATAGAATGGAAAACATAGCGATCACAATATACCGCATGTGAACTTATCCTTGGATGGAAAGAAAGCACAGTTCCATAATGTAACTTTATCCATTCAGTTACATGTTGAAGTTATGGTTATCATTAACTAGAACAATCATATAGTTGCAACCAACGAAGGAAGGAATACTTAGAGTAACCATATCAGTGTCGTAGATATTTTAAGCAGTCCTTTTCCAAGAGGATAACAAGATTCCTAGATTCTTAAAGTATTCCACATTTCATTTCCGAAAGAAATTCGCACGAAAGGTGTGATCTTTGAACCAGGGTGAACTCTTCGAGCGGTTTGTTCTGAATTTATCCTTATACTTAAGGGGATGCGCGGATGAGAAGATATGTGAACCCTTGGTCATAAAGAACGGTTTACTCTAAGTGAAAAGAATCTCAAAAACGATTCCTTGTACCTCAAAGACTTTCTAACAAATTTTATAAATCTGCCACCCAAAGTGGCTCAAGCATTTTTAACAAAGATTTTAATAGTAAGCTTCATCCCTAACGGAGGGCGAGAAGAAGTGTGATCCCTATATGGTGTAGTCTAATATGAAAACCTTTAATAAAATCAACCGAGGAAGTTTTTAAAAACCTTTAAACGTTCGATGTGACCACATGAACGGAACGAAGTTCCTAGTAAATTTAGAAGTATCTATAACGTGTACCATTTTGCTCAAAACTATTTGTCTTAAGTTAAACAACTCAACAGAGGAGCGATTTTTAAAGAATTTGGATGTATAACTTGGTATGTACTAACCAAAATAAGTAAGGGTAGATTTATACATATATGATTTTATAAATCGCATAAGTGACAGAAAAACTTTATTACTTTCATTTTTCCGTAAATCTCGTGAGGACCGCACAAATAAACAACGGGTAAAAATCAACGTGTAAAAATTTTGATAAACATAGTTTTTTGTATTTCAAAGGTTACGAGTTGAAAAAGATTGAGTGAAAAATCTTTGAATCATCGGGTGACATGTCACTAGGTAATAAAACTTAATGAATTAAATGTAGTTTTGATAATTATAAGGACATGAGTCTTTGGACCAAAAATGTTCACGTGTGAAGTCGTTGCTAAAAAGTGAGGTATGAAGGATATAGCATGAGGACGAGAAGTTAATCACTTCTTGACTTTGCAAAATGCCAAACGGGTTATGGCCAATATTAAAGTCGGAGTACTGATGATGTTAATATCGCTAGATGAGAATCCCTTGGAATAAGTCAGGACTTAGAATTATTTAAGAAAGAGCATCGTTCCAACAGGCGTGTCAAATAAGATCCTTGGGGTAACGCAATGGCTTTGAATGATTTAAGTGTTAGTGGATGCCCGAAGGCTCTGCATGACGTGGTAGTAAGTGCCTTCATCACATACACATACACATGAATTTCTCAATTTCGACGATTGTCATTCTTCATGATGACTTGGATACGAATTGTGACGACCCAGAAATTTTCGACTAAATTTAAACTTAATCTTTATATGTTTCCGACACGATAAGCAATGTCTGTAATGTTGAGTCTCAAAATGTTTGAACTATTTATATGAATTCCTTTGACCTTTGACTATTCCCGACGATTCAAAAACAAGCGGATGTAAATAAATATATATATATATATATATATATATATATATATATATATATATATATATATATATATATACATAAATATAAATATAAGAATATTTATAATATTTTATAAATTAATAAAGTATACTTTAATCATTTGAATTAAAATATAAAATAATATATAGAGTAATTAAGTTGTTATTGAAATAATTATAATATGACTTATATGTATAATTAATATTACATGTATATGGTAAAATACATAAATGTATATATATTAAATATAAAAGACATGTTAAAAATTACATAATTAATAAATCATAATATGAATATATTAAAAGTAAATACAAGTTAAGATCTAGTGATTATGATATTATTATTATTATTATTATTATTATTATTATTATTATTATTATTATTATTGTAACCATTACTATTAATATCAGTATTAAGAAGGTTATTATATAATACTTAAGCACAAGTTAAAATATTAAGGTTATATTAGTAACCTCACTTTCATTATTATTATTAACACTAGTAATAAGAATAACATTAATGTTATTACTTCCAATATATAATATAGAGATATAAATTTGATACATATAAGTTGTTAATATTATTATCATTAAAATTCATTATTATATTTTTTATATAATTATTATTATTATTATTATTATTATTATTATTATTATTATTATTATTATTTTTTATCATTTTTCATGACTTTTATTATCTTCATCATTATTATTAATATTTATAGTATCTTTTATTAATATTATGAATTTTCCTAAGGATATTAAAAGTATTATTATTATTATTATTATTATTATTTAGATAATTGTATTTAATAATTATGAATATCAATTATATATTATATATAAATATATATATAAATCAAAAATACTCGTGTGAAATCAGTATGATGTCTTTCTCATCCTGTAGATAAACCTTGTCTCTGTCCCTAGTTTGTTAGAGGTCAATCTCAGATCAATATGCAAACAAAGGATCAAGTTACATCAAATTGCAGCTTTTATTTTTTTAATTATTGATAGTACTGATCGAATATTTTTGGTGTTGACAAATCTTGCTTTAAAATAAAGAATTATACTGAATTATTATCACATTTAGTTAACATCACGTATGCACTCTCAATTATCAATTTCATATATTTTATTTAATTAATTTTTTTTACAGAAAAATTGAGATACAAGCTCGACATATCTATTCTTGAACAATTTCGACCATAATTCAATTTTGAATCCCATCTCAAAATCTATAAATGTAGTTTTATTAAGAATCTTATACTTAAACTGTCTTCAAAATCTCAGGTTCCAATTTCTATTAACGAACTTGAATTTCGAAGTCAAAGTTTGGATTTAAAAAGTCAACTATTTTTGTTCATCATTAAATTCGAAGGCGTTTTGATGTTATTGGATCAATTGATGATTTCAGAAGTTTCTAAGAATGATTTGCTATCTATGTTATGTAGAAACCGTTGGTTAAAAACGTCTTAAAATTGAATTGAGGTGTCGAGTTCGTATTGTTCCAAATGAGCTGTTACAGCTCCTTTTCGAAATCTGTTTCTTTTGCTTTCTTTGTTGTTTTGACCAACTTAATTACTTGTTATTCATTTCTATTTCAAATACAGTCATAATCCAATTTATAAACATCTTCAAAATTGAAAGCAATGTTTATATTTTTTTTTTTTTGCGAAGCACAGCAGCACTCTTGTTCTCTTAATTTTTTTTGTTTTGTTTTTGTTTTATTAATCCAATTAATCACAAATACTTGTTTCTGTGTTGGATACTGAATCTTAAAATCAATGTAATTACTAGTTGTTAGAGGGGTTTGATCCCTGGGTCGATTAAGTTTTGAAAAGAAAAAGAAGGGAGATGAAACAGGAAGAATGATATATATATTTACCGAATGGGTTTAATTCCAGAAATATACAAATGGTCTGATGGTTAAAGAGGGTTGTGGGTGAGCGAGTGGTCACGGGTTCGAGCCCGACTAATGGAATTTTTTTTATTCGAGCATTTAAAGGTAGTTCCTTATTAAAAATTATTGTTATTGTTATTGTTATTATTATTATTATTATTATTATTATTATTATTATTATTATTATTATTATTATTATTATTATTATTATTATTTTATTATTATTATTATTGTTATTATTATCATTAGTATTATAATTATTACTAATATTATCATTTAAACTTTTTATTATTAACTAATATCATTAAGTATTACTACCATTATTATTAATATTAACATTGTTATGATCATTAGGAATATTATTAAGTGTTATAAATATATAGAATAAAGATACTATCATTATTATTATTAGTAGTGTTATTATTAAAAATTATTAATTTTACAACTATATTATTATTAAAAGAAACATTAATAATAAAACTATCATTTTATCACCCAGATATTAATACTACTTTAGTAGTATTATAATTATTAATTTTACAAACAAAAGATATTTATATATCAGAAGTATATTATATACTATATTTTTATATGAAATATTATTAACTATAATAAGAACTAAATTACATATAGGGTGTAAAAATATTTTAAAATATTATAAGTAAACACATATAAATATCAATATTAAATTTAAATATATTATACATATACATAACAATAAGTTACCATTTAAAAATATATTATAATAAATATATATATATAACTTTGTTCGATTACAAATATATGTGTTAATATATATACAAATGATATAGGTTCGTGAATCCGAGGCCAACCCTATACTTGTTCAATGTTGTTTTATGTATTTTTACTACAAAATACATTAGGTGAGTTTCATTTGCTCCCTTTTTAAATGCTTTTGCAATATATATTTTTGGGACTGAGAATACATGCGCTATTTTTATAACTGTTTTACGAAATAGACACGAGTAATTGAAACTACATTATATGGTTGAATGGATCGAAGCCGAATATGCCCCTTTTAGTTTGGTAGCCTAAGAATTTGGGAACAGACCCCCAAATTGACGCGAATCCTAAAGATAAATCTATCGGGCCCAACAAGCCCCATTCTGGAATTTGGAATGCTTTAGTACTTCGAAATTATCATGTCCGATGGGTGTCCCAGAATGATGGGGATATTCTATATGCATTATGTTAAGGTCGGTTACAAGGTGTTCAATCCATATGAATGATTTTTAAACACTTGCGAGTGTATGATTATTGAATAAAGGAAATCTTGTGGTCTATTAAAATTATGGAAATGATCGATTATGATAAACTAATGAACTCACCAAACTTTTGGTTGACACTTTAAAGCATGTTTATTCTCAGGTATGAAAGAAATCTTCCGCTGTGCATTTGCTCATTTTAGAGATATTACTTGGAGTCATTCATGACATATTTCAAAATACGTTGCATTCGAGTCATTGAGTTCATCAAGATTATTATTAAGTCAATTATAGTTGGATATATTATGAAATGGTATGCATGCCGTCAACTTTTGATGTAAAGAAAGTTTGTCTTTTAAAAACAAATGCAATGTTTGTAAAATGTATCATATAGAGGTTAAGTACCTCGCGTTGTAACCAAATGTAATGTATTCATCCAGATGGTTTAGGACGGGGCGTTAGACGAATAAGCAACGAGAAATTTTATATAATAAGCAACGAAAATTTTATAGAAATCGTTTAAGGTGACAACGTAAGAAAAGAAACGAAGTTCTTAGTAAACTGGGGTTATGTACAACACGTATCATTCAAAGTAAGATATCTTTTGAATAAAAAATTTGATTTTGTAAAAGTGAAAGTAAAATTTCATATGTATTTGTCAAAGATAAGTAATCATTTACTTTATTTTATATAACATATATGATTTCAAAAATTTGCACGAATGACAAATAGAATAAATTTATTCTTATTAAGCTTTGAGAGGATCGCACAGTAAAATAGTGTAAGTAAAATTTTGGTAAACAAAATTTTCATATTTCGGAGGTTACAATTTGGAAAAAAATATTGATGAGAATCGAGTAAAAGACTTTTGAAAATCTTGGGTGATATTTGAGCAAAAATGTTACGAGATAATGAAAACTGTTGAATTTAAATGTGGTTGATGGCTATTAGTAGGGCATAAGTCTTTTGACCAAAAATGTTTAAGTGTGAAGTTGTTGCTTATAAGTGAGTTACGAAAGGGAGAGTATGAGGATGGGGATTAACTACCCATTGATTTTGGAAATCTCGAACTGGTATGACTAATATCGACGTAAGAAGGGTGATGGTGTGATTATCATCGATTAAGAATTCTCTTGGAATAAGTTAGGATTCAGAGTCGCATAAGAATGAGCAACAAATAAGATTCTTGGGTAGTATAGAATTTGAATTGCTGAAGTGACGGGATACAATTTCCTTTATGTATTGTTGTCCATTGTATCGATTTCTTTATGGTTAGAAAGTGAGCAGATTTGGTGAGGCGGTCAACGATGATCCAGATAGTGTCATAATTGTCTATTGTTTTCGGTAGCTTCGGGATGAAATCCATCGTCATCCCTTCCCATTTCCATTGTGGGATCTCGGGTTGTTGAAGTAACCCAGATGGCTTTTGGCTCACCATCCTCGCGAGGTATACGAATAATCCTCTTACTATAAATAACTTTCGCTTTCATCCTTGAAAGCCAGTCCATTCCAACTATCTCATCAAAGCTTCCTAACTCAATGAGTATTAGGTTAATCTTAAAGTCCATTCCAACTAAATCTTATTATACTACAGATAACTAATCCTTTCCAACTACTACTTTAAAACTTCCAAGTTTTGTTGGCATGCGGTCATATCCAATGACCCACCTGTTAATTTTAAGGTACTACCTTAAATTATTCCTCTATCTCTGCCAGCTTACCATTACTTTGTCCTATAGAATACTTAACTCTCATGGTTGTTAATGGCTTACTAGTCATAACACGAAGGTTCTTAGATGTAAGGTTTCTATCACTCTAGTATTAAATAACTTCAAGATAATAAACGTTGTGAAGAAACGTACCCTAACTAAAATCAGGATCCATGCGAGTCTCCATAGCTGAGATAACGATTTCTCTACCGCAAGTAAGTCCAAAGTTTTTCCTATTTGAGACTTTTTCCTTAAGTATCCAGGGTTTCTATATCTATAACAAATTTTTGGGTTATCAATTCTGCAATCAAGGCCCTTCTTGTACAGTATCTGGCTACGTGGTTACTCTTTCCCTACCTCTAACAGACCATAATGCGTATACTCAAGTGGTTCCTACCAAAATTACCTTTTAATCACTTCATATTCCTTATATAGTAGCATTGGGACTTCTGCATGATTTACTTCAATATAATCACGCTAGCCTGGTGTCATTATATTGTACTAAATCGTACGTTCATTCCAATATGACTCCATATGGTCAATGTAACGTGATCACCTCAAGTTCTACTCAATTTCGTCTAACGGTGCTTTATCTATGCTATCTCGAAGCAAATTCCACATAATTAATCTCACGGTTTCCCGATGTGGGTGCGTAGTTTTTGTAGGTCATGCATCAATGCCTAAATGTAACGAAATTTCTTCAAAACGTTTGGGTTCAGGTAACGTCGTTAGGTTCCTTTCTAGGAATTCAATCTGGGTCTCGTGTCGAGTTGTACGTGTAGCAAGTAGTAATACGATATGTCTTGAGGCGACTTCCAAGTCTTTGGGTACGGATGAGCATCAGTAGAAAACACTATGACCTTGTGAAAGGGGATGTCCTCCCGACTTTGTGATGACCCGGAAATTTCCGATCAAATTTAAACTTAATCTTTATATAATTCCAACACAATAAGCAAAGTCTGTTAGTTTGCGTCACAAAAATTTTGAACTGTTTCACATATTCGTTTGACTTTTGACCATTCCTGACGATTCACGAACAACTATTTGTAAATAGATAACATATATATTTAAATAGGTATTTATAATTGGAAATATAAATTTGGAATATTATATAATTTAATTATTAGAATTTATTTTGTAAAATAAATAAAATAAAATGCGATCTAATGGAAACTATATTTATGAATGTATAGATATATATAATTATGTATATAAATATTACTTCTAAATATATAAAGTTATATTAAATCTATTTGTTTAAAAATATATAATATATTTGTTTTAGTAATTAAACTTTCTATTTTAAAAACTGTTTATATATAGAAAGGGGAATATATTAAAAATAAATGATTTCGAGCTTAATTAGTAAATGTCTGTAACACTCGGTTGACATTTTGTTAGCGTTCATATAGATTTAACATGAGTTTATGAAAATCTAAAAATAAAAGTTGAACTGTAAATCAATTACGAATATTTCAGATTTGTTAAAAATATTCTTACCTTTTTAAATTTAAATACTAGTACTCCGTACATATAATTTGGAACAGAAAATAAATAATTTTTGAACCTTTTTGATCAGGTTTTTAGACAGGTAATGACCAGAATAAATAAATGGATTTAATTTAAAATTTTGAGATTTTTAGGAACACTTTTATATTTTTACTGTTTAGCAATGGACACGATATAATACCCATATAAACTGTCGGTGGAAATAGTTAATGTAATAGGCTGCTAATTTGTTTACCACAGGTTTATTTATTTCAAATGGAAATTTTAATTAGTATTATTATATTTCTTTTTGGTTGTGGAGTACAACTCCTCTCTTAATCTTATATGCATATCGATATATATAATATATACATGTGTACAACACATTTCAATCATCTCTACACCCCACTTGCCATCACCACCTCTAACCATTTTTCCTTTTCTCGTATATTATGTGTTACCATCTTTCTTCGTTGTCTCATCACCACCACACCCGGCACCATCATCAAACTCCATCACCACCATCGGCCATCATAACCCTTCGGCCATCACCATCATTCTACATGAAACACCACCACCGGTCACCACTAGTCGTCACTTCGAACTATGATTCATGCCTTTCGTCTTTATTTTATTTTTGTGTTTGTTTGCTGTAAACCCAACGTGAGCCTCATCACTTCATATTTATGTTTTCCTGTCGACAAAGGATCACCATCAACAAGCTACACAAACCTGCAATTTTCTTCTTCGTTGTATACTGTTGCGTGAACATGACTCATTACAATCACCACTATACACAGCTATTTGTTGTTCAATTCATAACACTAACACAAACCTAGAAACATAATCATCGATGTACTGTTAATCTTGTTATTTTGTTACTACTCGAGCAGATCCATCAACAACTCAAAACCACCTTTGATCTTTCATGCTTTTTCCGTTCGACTACCAATGTCACCACTTCACTATCTATCTCGCTATCTTTATATATTTTTCATCAAATGGTTACCACTACCGAAACCCACTTAGGATTGATATGGTTCGAACAACCTACTATTCGGGTTCTTTTGATTCGATCACAACTTCATCATATTCAAACCAAAACTGCCATCACCGATCACCCATTTACTATCCTACTACAACCATCCCTATTTGAAACTAAACCACCTCAGCTCATTCATACTCTCTCTCCCTCTCTTCTTCTTCATGAATCACCACCGGAAGTCATCACAACCTTGTTATCATGTTTATGTTTCCATTTTGAAAACAACAAACACCACAACCCAACCAAACAACCATCGTAATACAATTTTTCTTTGATTCTTTTAAAACCGTAAATCACCTTGTTTACTTGTTTCGGTGCTAACGTATTGATCACCATCACCAAGTTGTTATTGTTGTTACTATTCGCTGTTACTATGCTGTTTGCTATTATCGACGATCAAAGACATGACGAACCACCATGGTTATCTACTACAGCGTTGTTACTGCTACTGTAGCTTATTAAATCTATTTCTGTTTCAGCTATTTATCGAAACCACCAGACCGACCATCTAAGCAACCTGCGGTTTGTGTCTATCGAATGAGGGAGTAAGAATGATACACGATGTATAACAGTTAGATAACAAGGAAAATGTTATGATTAAATTAATAGTGGTGAGGTGTGATGATAATTAAAAAAAAGTAATATTAATGCGAAACAGATAGGATACCTGATGAGTGGATTGTTTCGTTAAAAAAAGTATATATTTAATATAACCCCAACAACGAAACCCTACATGATAGCTGCTAAAAGGAATCATGGCCAAGGTTGTAGATTTGGGTTATTATTGGGCTGTCATGATTATTTCTGTTGGGCTAAAAGAAACTGAACCAGACGAGAAATATATATAAATATTCAAGTGGTGAATTAATCAGATAAAGAGAGACAGATGGATGGTTATGTGTGTTGTTGGGTTAACAGGTGGTCACAGGTTCAATCCTGGTCTATGGCATAATATTTTTTTTTTAAGAAGGAGAAATAGAAACAGAAGGAACGGTTTAAGAATTAGAAGAATGGTTAGGGTGTTGTGTTGATATACGGGAGGTCACGGGTTCGAGTCCCGGCAGCAGCGTTCTTTTTTTGAGCTTTTCTTCAAAGGTTGTAATCCTTTATTATTATTATTATTATTATTATTATTATTATTATTATTATTATTATTATTATTATTATTATTATTATTATTATTATTGGTAAAATCATTATTTTTGTAGTTAATATTATTAGTAGTATTATTATCATTCTTATTCGTAATATCACTTTTACTATCATATTTATTTAAAGTATCATTATTATTAAAAATCTCATAATTATTAAGACTACCATTTTTATTAAAAATTATCATTTTCATTATTATTATTATATTATAACAAATCAAGATTTTGTACATAAAATTCAAATTACCTATAATTATATATTAAACATATTAACATTTTTTTTACAAAAGAAACATATATATAGTATATAATTCATGATATAAAATATAGACAAAATTTAGTACAAATTCTATATAAACTACAATACTAATTATATAAATATTATATAACTAATAGATGTAATTATTTGATTACCACTATATGTGTTAATATATATATATATATATATATATATATATATATATATATATATATATATATATATATATATATATATATATATATATATATATATATATATATATATATATATATATATATATATATATATATATATATATATATATATAAATGATATAGGTTCGTGAATCCGAGGCTAACCCTGCATTGTTCAGTTTCGTCGTATGAATATTTTTACTACAAAATATTGGATTGTGAGTTTCATTTGCCTTTTTTACCCTTTATATTTTTGGGCTGAGAATAATGCGCAAATTTTATAAATGTTTTACAAAATAGACACAAGTAATCGAAACTACATTATATGGTTGAATGATCGAAGCTGAATATGCCCCTTTTGCTTGGTAGCCTAAAAATTAGTAAATCGATATACTAATTGACGCGAATCCTAAAGATAGATCTATTGGGCCTAACGAAACCCATCCGTTGGAGTGGATGCTTTAGTACTTCGATGTTGTTTTATATCATGTCCGATGGATGTCCCGGAATGATAGGGGATATTCTTATATGCATCTAGTTAATGTCGGTTACCAGGTGTTCAATCCATATGAATGATATTTTTGTCTCTATGCATGGGACGTATATTTATGAGAAATGAAAATGAAAATCTTGTGGTCTATTATATTATTGAAAATAATTATTTATGATAAACTAATGAACTCACCAACCTTTTGGTTGACACTTTAAAGCATGTTTATTCTCAGGTATGAAAGAAATCTCCCGCTGTGCATTTGCTCATTTTAGATATATTACTTGGAGTCATTCATGACATATTTCAAAAGACGTTGCATTCGAGTCATTGAGTTCATCAAGATTATTATTAAATCAATTAGAGTTGGGTATATAATGAAATGGTATGCATGCCGTCAACTTTCGATGTAATGAAAGTTTGTCTTTTAAAAACGAATGCAATGTTTTTAAAATGTATCATATAGAGGTCAAGTACCTCGCGATGTAACCAAATGTAATGTATTCGTCTAGATGGATTAGGACGGGTCATTAGAGACTTCTCCAATGCCTAAGTGTGTTAGGGACCTAAGTCCAGAAGTGTCGTTAGATCATTGAGTAATGGTGAAGAATGAAAGAGATAAGTGACGGTCACGAAAGCGTACAGGATACGGGTCACCTTGCGAGAAGTGAACAACCGTCTAATGTTCATACGTTGTACGTGGTTAATTAGAGTGAGCTCGGGGTGCGGTTACTCCGGCAAGTCCTCAAATATCTCCTCCTCCGAGGATCAACCTTAGTGGGCGTGTATTCCGAGGGGTACTCCTCCTAGATTGCGTGAAGTAATGTTTCGATCTCTGGAACGGTGGAACGGTAGTAACATGTGGATTACATTTCTAGTCCTTAGGGTTAGGAGAGTGGGAAAAGGGTTCAGAAAAACATCTGAACTAGGAAAGATAAGTTCTCCAAGTCGGTATAGTGAATAGCAGGCATGTAGCAAGAACGTAATCGGGCATAATAACTACAGCAGCCTAGATCGTCTACAGCAGTACATAGCATGGCAATAATAACAATACTAAACAGAAGTAACATGCAATCTTAAGCAGATAGTAGCATGCAGTAGCGAGGATAAGCAATAGCATACAACAAGTTCACATAGCAGTAAGAGTGAGCAGTAGCATGTAGCAAGATCATATGGCAGTATAAGTAAGCAGTAGCATGAAGCAGTAGTAAGCAGTAGCATGCAGTAATATAATACAATAGTATGCAGCAGTTCCGCAGAAACAGGTAAACAAGCAAGTTGTAGATTAGTCCTATTAGTGAATCCTACTCGGTCTGGTCTAGACTCACTAATGCAACCTAATTCCCTACAACCAATGCTCTGATACCAAATGTAACGCCCTGTAAAAAACCATCGTGTACGGATCGTCAACAACAGGATCATTACAAGGTCAAACACTATATGCTGTTTGATAACCAGTTTTGCATTCATGAAAAGATAGCATTTTACAAAAGATAATGTGCTTGCTATGAATAGAAGCGTTTACACAAGTATGTGACCCAAAGGACGTTACAAAGCCATTGTTTGAAAATAACGTAAGTTACGAATGCAACATAAAAGTTCCATGATTGAGACATCTCTAAGTAATGCAGTGGAAATCTAACACAGCAGGTCCATAACAGCAAGTCTATTATGTAGTGACCCGAACTTTTCCATGTTTATATATATTAATTGACATTGATATTTACATGATTAAAAGTTTCCAACATGTTAAGCAATCAAACTTGTTAAGACTTGATTAATTGAAATATGTTTCATATAGACAATTGACCATCCAAGTTGACCGGTGATTCACGAACGTTAAAACTTGTAAAAACTATATGATGACATATATATGGATATATATATAGTTAACATGATACTATGATAAGTAAAAATATCATTAAATATATTAACAATGAACTACATATGTAAAAACAAGACTACTAACTTAATGATTTTTAAACGAGACATATATGTAACGATTATCGTTGTAAAGACATTTAATGTATATATATCATATTAAGAGATATTCATACATGATAATATCATGATAATATAATAATTTAAAATCTCATTTGATATTATAAACATTGGGTTAACAACATTTAACAAGATCGTTAACCTAAAGGTTTCAAAACAACACTTACATGTAACGACTAACGATGACTTAACGACTCAGTTAAAATGTATATACATGTAGTGTTTTAATATGTATTTATACACTTTTGAAAAACTTCAATACACTTATCAAAATACTTCTACTTACCAAAAATGCTTACAATTACATCCTCGTTCAGTTTCATCAACAATTCTACTCGTATGCACCCGTATTCGTACTCGTACAATACACAGCTTTTAGATGTATGTACTATTGGTATATACACTCCAATGATCAGCTCTTAGCAGCCCATGTGAGTCACCTAACACATGTGGGAACCATAATTTGGCAACTAGCATGAAATATCTCATAAAATTACAAAAATATGAGTAATCATTCATGACTTATTTACATGAAAACAAAATTACATATCCTTTATATCTAATCCATACACCAACGACCAAAAACACCTACAAACACTTTCATTCTTCAATTTTCTTCATCTAATTGATCTCTCTCAAGTTCTACCTTCAAGTTCTAAGTGTTCTTCATAAATTCCAAAAGTTCTAGTTTCATAAAATCAAGAATACTTTCAAGTTTGCTAGCTCACTTCCAATCTTGTAAGGTGATCATCCAACCTCAAGAAATCTTTGTTTCTTACAGTAGGTTATCATTTTAATACAAGGTAATAATCATATTCAAACTTTGGTTCAATTTCTATAACTATAACAATCTTATTTCAAGTGATGATCTTACTTGAACTTGTTTTCGTGTCATGATTCTGTTTCAAGAACTTCGAGCCATCCAAGGATCCGTTGAAGCTAGATCCATTTTTCTCTTTTTTAGTAGATTTATCCAAGGAACTTAAGGTAGTAATTATGTTCATAACATCATTCGATTCATACATATAAAGCTATCTTATTCGAAGGTTTAAACTTGTAATCACTAGAACATAGTTTAGTTAATTCTAAACTTGTTCGCAAACAAAAGTTAATCCTTCTAACTTGACTTTTAAAATAAACTAAACACATGTTCTATATCTATATGATATGCTAACTTAATGATTTAAAACCTGGAAACATGAAAAACACAGTAAAATCGGATTTACGCCGTCGTAGTAACACCGCGGGCTGTTTTGGGTTAGTTAATTAAAAACTATGATAAACTTTGATTTAAAAGTTGTTATTCTGAGAAAATGATTTTTATTATGAACATAAAACTATATCCAAAAATTATGGTTAAACTCAAAGTGGAAGTATGTTTTCTAAAATGGTCATCTAGACGTCGTTCTTTCGACTGAAATGACTACCTTTACAAAAACGACTTGTAACTTATTTTTCCGACTATAAACCTATACTTTTTCTGTTTAGATTCATAAAATAGAGTTCAATATGAAACCATAGCAATTTGATTCACTCAAAACGGATTTAAAATGAAGAAGTTATGGGTAAAACAAGATTGGATAATTTTTCTCATTTTAGCTACGTGAAAATTGGTAACAAATCTACTCCAACCATAATTTAATCAACTTGTATTGTATATTATGTAATCTTGAGATACCATAGACACGTATACAATGTTTCGACCTATCATGTCGACACATCTATATATATTTCGGAACAACCATAGACACTCTATATGTGAATGTTGGAGTTAGCTATACAGGGTTGAGGTTGATTCCAAAATATATATAGTTTGAGTTGTGATCAATACTGAGATACGTATACACTGGGTCGTGGATTGATTCAAGATAATATTTATCGATTTATTTCTGTACATCTAACTGTGGACAACTAGTTGTAGGTTACTAACGAGGACAGCTGACTTAATAAACTTAAAACATCAAAATATATTAAGAGTGTTGTAAATATATTTTGAACATACTTTGATATATATGTATATATTGTTATAGGTTCGTGAATCAACCAGTGGCCAAGTCTTACTTCCCGACGTAGTAAAAATCTGTGAAAGTGAGTTATAGTCCCACTTTTAAAATCTAATATTTTTGGGATGAGAATACATGCAGGTTTTATAAATGATTTACAAAATAGACACAAGTACGTGAAACTACATTCTATGGTTGAATTATCGAAATCGAATATGCCCCTTTTTATTAAGTCTGGTAATCTAAGAATTAGGGAACAGCCACCCTAATTGACGCGAATCCTAAAGATAGATCTATTGGGCCTAACAAACCCCATCCAAAGTACCGGATGCTTTAGTACTTCGAAATTTATATCATATCCGAAGGGTGTCCCGGAATGATGGGGATATTCTTATATATGCATCTTGTTAATGTCGGTTACCAGGTGTTCACCATATGAATGATTTTTATCTCTATGTATGGGGTGTGTATTGAAATATGAAATCTTGTGGTCTATTATTATGATTTGATATATATAGGTTAAACATATAAC
Organism: Rutidosis leptorrhynchoides; assembly: GCF_046630445.1. NCBI lineage: Eukaryota > Viridiplantae > Streptophyta > Magnoliopsida > Asterales > Asteraceae > Rutidosis > Rutidosis leptorrhynchoides. The sequence continues at coordinate 352,137,586 of NC_092333.1, read as the reverse complement.
TCACCAAAATTTTTGTTGACATTTTAAGCATGTTTATTCTCAGGTGATTATTAAGAGCTTCCGCTGTCGCATACTTAAATAAGGACGAGATTTGGAGTCCATGCTTGTATGATATTGTGTAAAAACTGCATTCAAGAAACTTATTTTGTTGTAACATATTTGTATTGTAAACCATTATGTAATGGTCGTGTGTAAACAGGATATTTTAGATTATCATTATTTGATAATCTATGTAAAGCTTTTTAAACCTTTATTGATGAAATAAAGGTTATGGTTTGTTTTAAAATGAATGCAGTCTTTGAAAAACGTCTCATATAGAGATCAAAACCTCGCAACGAAATCAATTAATATGGAAAGTTTTTAATCAATAAGAACGGGACATTTCAGTTGGTATCAGAGCGTTGGTCTTAGAGAACCAGAATTTTGCATTAGTGTGTCTTATCGAGTTTGTTAGGATGCATTAGTGAGTCTGGACTTCGACCGTGTTTACTTGAAAAATGATTGCTTAACAAATTTTGTTGGAAACTATATATTTTTAACATGTGAATATTATGTGATATATTAATCTCTTAACACGTTTGATATTATATGATAGATGTCTACCTCTACAACAAGTCCCATCGACTCACCTAATAATAATGAAGAGTCAAATGTAAATTGGAATGATTCGTGGACTGATTCACAAGTTCCCGAAGAGGAACCGGAAGAAGAGTCAGAACCGGAAGAAGAATCGGAACCGGATGAAGAAATAGAACCGGTGGGGGAAATAATAAAACGGTTAAGTAAAAGAAAATCCTCAACCAACCGACCAAGGTTAATTATGGTCAATGGTGTTTCCACCAAGGAAGCAAAATATTGGGAGGATTACCAATTCTCCGATGAATCGGATTCCGACGAGAATTCCGATGATGTTATAGAAATTACCCCAACTGAATTTAAAAAGGCAAAAGAAAATAATAAGGGAAAGAGCATAAAAATAGAGAAATCTAATTCCAACCCCGATGAACTTTATATGTATCGTCAACCCCCGAAGCCCTTAAGTTGTAACAATGACCCGAGAACCTCTAAACCACCAGGTTTTTCTAAACCAGTGTGGAAAACGACGGCTCGTATTAGGGGAACATCATATATCCCTAGAAACTTGGCAAAACGAACCAAAATCGAAGAAGAAGAAACAAGCGAGTCGGAATAAGATAGTTGTATTCGTGTGGTGTAATATATGTAATATAGTGTGCTTATGCTTTATGATATATGTAAAAATTGCTTGTATTAATAAGTATTTTTTTATGAATCTAACTCTTGTCTATTTTACAGTATAAAAACACAAAATGGATAGACAACCCAATATTTTAAGAGACCTACCCGGAGACATGAATGATGAAATCATGTCTAGAGTCGGTCAGAATTCTTCGGCACAACTTTTTACGGTGAAATCAGTTTGTAAGACATTCGAAGAACGTTCCAAGAATGTCTTGGTTTATAAGAGACTTTCGTTTGAAAGATGGGGGATATCACATTGGGAAACCCATAAGTTACGATGTGTTTACTTTGACGCATATATTGCGGGGAACCCAAATGCTATTTTACGTAACGGGTTAAGTAATTATTTTGGCTCAATGTATCCGAATATAGGACTTCATGATTTAGAAAAAGCGGCTAACATGCAACATAAAGAAGCATGCTATGCTTAGGGGTTAGTAATGTTCGCTTCTCACCAAAGTGAGAAAAAGAACATCGGGCTACAACTATTAAACAAAATGTTCCCACAAGTGACGGAGTCAGTAATTGGGGTAAGAAATGAGGTTTTTAGGTTATTACGAGACTGTTGGTCATTACGTAACCCTCGTCCCTTTGACGACGTTACAACACGCTGTCTTATCAACGGCCATAACGGTTATGTTCCACAAGACCAAGGATGGGAAGTAGTCCTAGTAAAACCAGAATGCATGACTTGTTTCTGGACATATGAATTACGTGTCTTTATTGCCTTTGCTGAACGACTTGTGTACTAGCTAGAATTTTCTTCACAACTATCTTGTATCAAAGTTATTATGTGCTATATTTCATGCTTTATGTAAAATAAGCGGTATTGTAAGTTTGTAAAATTTTGTATAAAAGTTTGAACGCGAAATATTATTATAATCAGTTTTTCATATAGAATTGTAGTAGTTGAATTGTATATTAGCTATTAAGTATGAACTTAATGGGTAAGTACTACCCGAATTTAAACTTATAAAACGCTAATATGAAGAAAAAGCTTTTATAAATGAGTTCATATTATGCTACGAAATACTATTAACTACTCTTAATATTCTGTATGATTAACTTATTCCATTTGACTATTTTAAAGGAAATGGCACCGACTACTCGACACACCGTGAATATGAATGAAGAGGAATTCCGTACTTTTCTAGCTTCAAACATAGCCGCAGTACAGGCTGCGCTACATACCAATAATAACCTTGGATCTAGCAGTACAGGAAATCGTGTAGGATGCACCTACAAAGAATTCACTGCCTGCAAACCTTTGGAATTTGATGGAACCGAAGGACCGATCGGATTGAAACGGTGAACCGAGAAGGTCGAATCGGTGTTTTCCATAAGTAAGTGTACTGAAGAGGACAAAGTGAAGTACGCTACGCATACCTTCACATGTTCTGCGTTAACATGGTGGAATACCTATCTAGAGCAAGTGGGACAAGATGATGCGTATGCACTACCGTGGTCAGCATTCAAGCACTTGATGAACGAGAAGTACCGTCCCAGAACCGAGGTCAATAAGCTCAAGACAGAACTTAGAGGGTTACGAACCCAAGGATTTGATAGTACCACGTACGAAAGACGATTCACAGAATTGTGCCTATTGTGTCTGGGAGCATTCGAAGATGAGTAAGAGAAGATCGACGCGTTTGTGAAAGGATTATCAGAAAGAATCCAAGAAGATATAAGTTCACACGAGCCCGCCTCCATACAACAGGCATGTAGAATGGCTCACAAACTAGTGAACCAGATTGAGGAAAGAATTAAAGAACAGACGGCTGAAGAGGCCAATGTGAAGCAAGTCAAAAGAAAGTGGGAGGAAAACGGTGATAAGAAGTACCAATACAACAACAACAGCAATTACAATAATAATCGCAACAATTATCCCAACAACAACAACAACAGCAGCAACTACAACAATCATCCCAACAACAATAACAACCGCAACAACAACAACAATCAGAAGCAGCTATGCCAAAGGTGTGAAAAGTATCACTCGGGGTTCTGCACCAAATTTTGCAACAAGTGTAAAATAAATGGTCATAGCGCGGCGAATTGTGAGGTCTACGGACTAGGGGTTAATAGAACAAAAGGAACAAATGGTGTCGGAACGAGTAATGGCAGAGCAAGTAGTGTCGGAGCAAGTTATGCCAATGTAGTTTGTTATAAATGTGGAAAACTGGGCCACATTATTAGAAATTGCCCGAACCAGGAGAACACGAATGGACAAGGCCGTGGAAGAGTTTTCAATATTAATGTGGCAGAGGCACAGGAAGACTCGGAGCTTGTTATAGGTACGTTTCTTATTGACAATAAATCTGCTTACGTTTTATTTGATTCGGGTGCGGATAGAAGCTATATGAGTAGAGATTTTTGTGCTAAATTAAGTTGTCCATTGACGCCTTTGGATAGTAAATTTTTACTCGAATTAGCAAATGGTAAATTAATTTCAGCAGATAATATATGTCGGAATCGAGAAATTAAACTGGTTAGCGAAACATTTAAGATTGATTTGATACCAGTAGAGTTAGGGAGTTTTGATGTGATAATCGGTATGGACTGGTTGAAAGAAGTGAAAGCAGAGATCGTTTGTTACAAAAATGCAATTCGCATTATACGAGAAAAAGGAAAACCCTTAATGGTGTACGGAGAAAAGGGCAACACGAAGCTACATCTTATTAGTAATTTGAAGGCACAAAAACTAATAAGAAAAGGTTGCTATGCTGTTCTAGCACACGTCGAGAAAGTACAAACTGAAGAAAAGAGCATCAATGATGTTCCCATTGCAAAAGAATCCAGCTAGATGAAAGAACTGCAAAGCCAATTACAAGAACTTTTAGAGCGTGGTTTCATTCGACCAAGCACATCACCGTGGGGAGCTCCTGTTTTGTTTGTCAAGAAGAAAGATGGTACATTCAGGTTGTGTATCGACTACCGAGAGTTGAACAAACTTACCATCAAGAACCGCTACCCACTACCGAGAATCGATGACTTATTTGATCAACTACAAGGCTCGTCTGTTTATTCAAAGATTGACTTACGTTCCGGTTATCATCAAATGCGGGTGAAAGAAGATGATATTCCAAAGACTGCTTTCAGAACACGTTACGGTCATTACGAGTTTATGGTCATGCCGTTTGGTTTAACTAATGCACCAGCTGTGTTCATGGACCTTATGAACCGAGTGTGTGGACCATACCTTGACAAGTTTGTCATTGTTTTCATTGATGACATACTTATTTACTCAAAGAATGACCAAGAACACGGTGAACATTTGAGAAAGGTGTTAGAAGTATTGAGGAAGGAAGAATTGTACGCTAAGTTTTCAAAGTGTGCATTTTGGTTGGAAGAAGTTCAATTCCTCGGTCACATAGTGAACAAAGAAGGTATTAAGGTGGATCCGGCAAAGATAGAAACTGTTGAAAGGTGGGAAACCCCGAAAACTCCGAAACACATATGCCAGTTTTTAGGACTAGCTGGTTACTACAGAAGGTTCGTCCAAGACTTTTCTAGAATAGCAAAACCCTTGACTGCATTAACGCATAAAGGGAAGAAATTTGAATGGAATGATGAACAAGAGAAAGCGTTTCAGTTATTGAAGAAAAAGCTAACTACGGCACCTATATTGTCATTGCCTGAAGGGAATGATGATTTTGTGATTTATTGTGACGCATCATAGCAAGGTCTCGGTTGTGTATTAATGCAACGAATGAAGGTGATTGCTTATGCGTCTAGACAATTGAAGATTCACGAACAAAATTATACGACGCATGATTTGGAATTAGGCGCGGTTGTTTTTGCATTAAAGACTTGGAGGCACTACTTATATGGGGTTAAAAGTATTATATATACCGACCACAAAAGTCTTCAACACATATTTAATCAGAAACAACTGAATATGAGGCAGCGTAGGTGGATTGAATTATTGAATGATTACGACTTTGAGATTCGTTACCACCCGGGGAAGGCAAATGTGGTAGCCGATGCCTTGAGCAGGAAGGACAGAGAACCCATTCGAGTAAAATCTATGAATATAATGATTCATAATAACCTTACTACTCAAATAAAGGAGGCGCAACAAGGAGTTTTAAAAGAGAGAAATTTAAAGGATGAAATACCCAAAGGATCAGAGAAGCATCTTAATATTAGGGAAGACGGAACCCGGTATAGGGCTGAAAGGATTTGGGTACCAAAATTTGGAGATATGAGAGAAATGGTACTTAGAGAAGCTCATAAAACCAGATACTCAATACATCCTGGAACGGGGAAGATGTACAAGGATCTCAAGAAACATTTTTGGTGGCCGGGTATGAAAGCCGATGTTGCTAAATACGTAGGAGAATGTTTGACGTGTTCTAAGGTCAAAGCTGAGCATCAGAAACCATCAGGTCTACTTCAACAACCCGAAATCCCGGAATGGAAATGGGAAAACATTACCATGGATTTCATCACTAAATTGCCAAGGACTGCAAGTGGTTTTGATACTATTTGGGTAATAGTTGATCGTCTCACCAAATCAGCACATTTCCTGCCAATAAGAGAAGATGACAAGATGGAGAAGTTAGCACGACTGTATTTGAAGGAAGTCGTCTCCAGACATGGAATACCAATCTCTATTATCTCTGATAGGGATGGTAGATTTATTTCAAGATTCTGGCAGACATTACAGCAAGCATTAGGAACTCGTCTAGACATGAGTACTGCCTATCATCCACAAACTGATGGGCAGAGCGAAAGGACGATACAAATGCTTGAAGACATGCTACGAGCATGTGTTATTGATTTCGGAAACAGTTGGGATCGACATCTACCGTTAGCAGAATTTTCCTACAACAACAGCTACCATTCAAGCATTGAGATGGCGCCGTTTGAAGCACTTTATGGTAGAAAGTGCAGGTCTCCGATTTGTTGGAGTGAAGTGGGGGATAGACAGATTACGGGTCCGGAGATTATACAAGAAACTACCGAGAAGATCATCCAAATTCAACAACGGTTGAAAACCGCCCAAAGTCGACAAAAGAGCTACGCTGACATTAAAAGAAAAGATATAGAATTTGAAATTGGAGAGATGGTCATGCTTAAAGTTGCACCTTGGAAAGGCGTTGTTCGATTTGGTAAACGAGGGAAATTAAATCCAAGGTATATTGGACCATTCAAGATTATTGATCGTGTCGGACCAGTAGCTTACCGACTTGAGTTACCTCAACAACTCGCGGCTGTACATAACACTTTCCACGTCTCGAATTTGAAGAAATGTTTTGCTAAAGAAGATCTCGCTATTCCGTTAGATGAAATCCAAATCAACGAAAAACTTCAATTCATCGAAGAACCTGTCGAAATAATGGATCGTGAGGTTAAAAGACTTAAGCAAAACAAGATACCAATTGTTAAGGTTCGATGGAATGCTCGTAGAGGACCCGAGTTCACCTGGGAGGGTGAAGATCAGATGAAGAAGAAATACCCACATCTATTTCTAGAAGATTCGTCAACACCTTCAACTGTTTAAAATTTCGGGACGAAATTTATTTAACGGGTAGGTACTGTAGTGACCTGAACTTTTCCATGTTTATATATATTAATTGAGATTGATATTTACATGATTAAATGTTTCCAACATGTTAAGCAATCAAACTTTTTAAGACTTGATTAATTGAAATATGTTTCATATAGACAATTGACCACCCAAGTTGACCGGTGATTCACGAACGTTAAAACTTGTAAAAACTATATGATGACATATATATGGATATATATATAGTTAACATGATACTATGATAAGTAAACATATCATTAAATATATTAACAATGAACTACATATGTAAAAACAAGACTACTAACTTAATGATTTTTAAACGAGACATATATGTAACGATTATCGTTGTAAAGACATTTAATGTATATATATCATATTAAGAGATATTAATACATGATAATATCATGATAATATAATAATTTAAAATCTCATTTGATATTATAAACATTGGGTTAACAACATTTAACAAGATCGTTAACCTAAAGGTTTCAAAACAACACTTACATGTAACGACTAACGATGACTTAACGACTCAGTTAAAATGTATATACATGTAGTGTTTTAATATGTATTTATACACTTTTGAAAGACTTCAATACACTTATAAAAATACTTCTACTTAACAAAAATGCTTACAATTACATCCTCGTTCAGTTTCATCAACAATTCTACTCGTATGCACCCGTATTAGTACTCGTACAATACACAGCTTTTAGATGTATGTACTATTGGTATATACACTCCAATGATCAGCTCTTAGTAGCCCATGTGAGTCACCTAACACATGTGGGAACCATCATTTGGCAACTAGCATGAAATATCTCATAAAATTACAAAAATATGAGTAATCATTCATGACTTATTTACATGAAAACAAAATTACATATCCTTTATATCTAATCCATACACCAACGACCAAAAACACCTACAAACACTTTCATTCTTCAATTTTATTCATCTAATTGATCTCTCTCAAGTTCTATCTTCAAGTTCTAAGTGTTCTTCATAAATTCCAAAAGTTCTAGTTTCATAAAATCAAGAATACTTTCAAGTTTGCTAGCTCACTTCCAATCTTATAAGGTGATCATCCAACCTCAAGAAATCTTTGTTTCTTACAGTAGGTTATCATTCTAATATAAGGTAATAATCATATTCAAACTTTGGTTCAATTTCTATAACTATAACAATCTTATTTCAAGTGATGATCTTACTTGAACTTGTTTTCGTGTCATGATTCTGCTTCAAGAACTTCGAGCCATCCAAGGATCCGTTGAAGCTAGATCCATTTTTCTCTTTTTCAGTAGATTTATCCAAGGAACTTAAGGTAGTAATGATGTTCATAACATCATTCGATTCATACATATAAAGCTATCTTATTCGAAGGTTTAAACTTGTAATCACTAGAACATAATTTAGTTAATTCTAAACTTGTTCGCAAACAAAAGTTAATCCTTCTAACTTGACTTTTAAAATCAACTAAACACATGTTATATATCTATATGATATGCTAACTTAATGATTTAAAACCTGGAAACACGAAAAACACCGTAAAATCGGATTTACGCCGTCGTAGTAACACCGCGGGCTGTTTTGGGTTAGTTAATTAAAAACTATGATAAACTTTGATTTAAAAGTTGTTATTCTGAGAAAATGATTTTTATTATGAACATGAAACTATATCCAAAAATTATGGTTAAACTCAAAGTGGAAGTATGTTTTCTAAAATGGTCATCTAGACGTCGTTCTTTCGACTGAAATGACTACCTTTACAAAAACGACTTGTAACTTATTTTTACGACTATAAACCTATACTTTTTCTATTTAGATTCATAAAATATAGTTCAATATGAAACCATAGCAATTTGATTCACTCAAAACGGATTTAAAATGAAGAAGTTATGGGTAAAACAAGATTGGATAATTTTTCTCATTTTAGCTACGTGAAAATTGGTAACAAATCTATTCCAACCATAACTTAATCAACTTGTATTGTATATTATGTAATCTTGAGATACCATAGACACGTATACAATGTTTCGACCTATCATGTCGACACATCTATATATATTTCGGAACAACCATAGACACTCTATATGTGAATGTTGGAGTTAGCTATACAGGGTTGAGGTTGATTCCAAAATATATATAGTTTGAGTTGTGATCAATACTGAGATACGTATACACTGGGTCGTGGATTGATTCAAGATAATATTTATCGATTTATTTCTGTACATCTAACTGTGGACAACTAGTTGTAGGTTACTAACGAGGACAGCTGACTTAATAAACTTAAAACATCAAAATATATTAAGAGTGTTGTAAATATATTTTGAACATACTTTGATATATATGTATATATTGTTATAGGTTCGTGAATCAACCAGTGGCCAAGTCTTACTTCCCGACGAAATAAAAATCTGTGAAAGTGAGTTATAGTCCCACTTTTAAAATCTAATATTTTTGGGATGAGAATACATGCAGGTTTTATAAATGATTTACAAAATAGACACAAGTACGTGAAACTACATTCTATGGTTGAATTATCGAAATCGAATATGCCCCTTTTTATTAAGTCTGGTAATCTAAGAATTAGGGAACAGCCACCCTAATTGACGCGAATCCTAAAGATAGATCTATTGGGCCTAACAAACCCCATCCAAAGTACCGGATGCTTTAGTACTTCGAAATTTATATCATATCCGAAGGGTGTCCCGGAATGATGGGGATATTCTTATATATGCATCTTGTTAATGTCGGTTACCAGGTGTTCACCATATGAATGATTTTTATCTCTATGTATGGGGTGTGTATTGAAATATGAAATCTTGTGGTCTATTATTATGATTTGATATATATAGGTTAAACCTATAACTCACCAACATTTTTGTTGACATTTTAAGCATGTTTATTCTCAGGTGATTATTAAGAGCTTCCGCTGTCGCATACTTAAATAAGGACGAGATTTGGAGTCCATGCTTGTATGATATTGTGTAAAAACTGCATTCAAGAAACTTATTTTGTTGTAACATATTTGTATTGTAAACCATTATGTAATGGTCGTGTGTAAATAGGATATTTTAGATTATCATTATTTGATAATCTACGTAAAGCTTTTTAAACCTTTATTGATGAAATAAAGGTTATGGTTTGTTTTAAAATGAATGCAGTCTTTGAAAAACGTCTCATATAGAGGTCAAAACCTCGCAACGAAATCAATTAATATGGAACGTTTTTAATCAATAAGAACGGGACATTTCATATTACACCAAGACAGCAAGTCTAACTGCGGAAGCAACAACGTCTAAGCTCCTGAGAAATACATACTTAAAAGGTCAACACGAATGTTGGTGAGCTATAGTTTGTTTGTAATCAGTAATGCAATGTAGGCCACGAGATTTCAGTGCTTCAAACCAGCGTTTCAAATCAGTATTTCAAATTAGTATGATAAAGTATATGCTTATCCGTGGGCACCCGGTAACTAACTTAACGTAATATTACCCCCTAAAAGTACACTTGGTAAGTGCGTAAGTTTACGAAGTATTAAATACCCGTTAAATGCTAGCGGGACTGGCCCGAGTGGGGATGTCAAACCCTATGGATCCATATCTAAGATTCGCGTTCACCGGTTCAAAAACCAATGACTAAACGTTACCGAGCTAAGGGGAAAGTTTATGCCATTGTATAACCCACACATATATAAAGTTTAAGTACTCGTTCCTAGTATGTAAAATGTAAAAAGCGCATGTATTCTCAGTCCCAAAATAATTAAAGTAAAAAGGGATGCTATAACTCACAGTGATAAGAGCGGTAAAGTCGATAATGAAAGTATGCAAGTAGTAAGTCGGTTCGAAAGGTCGTCAACCTAAGTCAAAGGTCACTAGGTCAGTATGTTGGCCCAAAAGGCCTAAAAGTGAATAAATTAAGTTTAAGTATCATCATCATCATAAAAGGTAAGTAAGTTTGACAAGAATAGAGATCGAAACAACAGGCTGACTTCGTTCAGCTGCTACGACCTCTATACAAAACGAAAAGACGCATAGTTAGTGGCTATGGCTCCGTATATGAGTCCTCTAACCGCTGACCAATTTTCAGAACCTAACTCATCTTCGTTTGACCGTCGCGACGGTTTAAGTACGAGTAGGTCAGAAATTTCAGCACAACGCTACAACGGCGTAGTGAGTTTCGGAGGGCTATAAATCCTAAACCGTATATCGGATTAAGTCTAGGCCTAAACAAAAAGTCATCTACTCGAAACGAACTAACTGAAAAACAATTTTCTAGAAGTCCAGGAATCTGATCAGATCCCGAAAAACAGTTAAACTAGTGCTCCGGTGGGGTTCTTGGTGCTTGATGCTCGTCACGGTTCTCATCCTTGATGCTTGTAGCTTCAAGTGTACAACTCGTTGATGGGTTAGCATCACCTTGACCAAGATTCTACCATCAACACACAATTATGTTAAGATCAAGTGAGAACACAACCTATTTAAGAGTCTTAGATGGATGATGAACCAAGGTTACATCATATCCTTAGTCGTAACACAATTACAAGTTACATTTACAACTAAAGCTACAAACTTTACTTCAATCAAGAAAGTAATAACATAATCTAAGTCAAATGAAGTGATGGAACCCTAAGCTAGAGAGCTTGGATCCTTTTCACACAAGTTATAAGGTCACAAAGCTAGAAAGCTTGAACCTTTAGTGTTCTTGAAGAACTTGAAGCATAAAGCTTAGATCTTTAAGTTATATGTGTGATGACCCGGGAATTTCCGACCAAATTTAAACTTTAATCTTTATATGTTTTCGACACGATAAGCAAAGACTGTAATGTTGAGTCTCAAAAACTTTGAAATTTATATTCATGTAATCAATTACCCTTTGACCATGACCGGCGATTCACGAGCAATTGTGTGTAAATATATATGTAAATATATATATAAATTCTATACATAAATAATGTTATATATATATATATATATATATATATATATATATATATATATATATATATATATATATATATATATATATATATATATATATATTGTAATTAATAGATATTAAAGATTCAATATATATAATAGCTTATAAATATTATATAATTAATAAAATGTATTGTAGTAGTTATATTAAAATTTTTATCATTTCTTTCATGATTATTATTGTTAGTATTAATATTAATTATTTATAGTATTGAGTCTAACATAAAATATATTTATAAAATTTAATATGTATAATTTATTATATTATTAATATCATTAATAATATTAATATTAGTATTATAACTAATATTATTATCTATATCATTTATAAGACTATTATTATCATTTTTATTATCATTATTGTTATTAATAATTAAACTTATTAAAAACTATCATTATGGTTAATATTAATATTATCATATTATTATTTATTATTAAACTCTTTATCAAAAATACTAATGTTACTAATAAAATTATTATTTGTATTATTAATAATATTAATATAATTATACTAGGTAATTATAAAAATAAAGAATTTGATATTTAATTACAAATATATAAATAAGACATATAAATATGTACATATATAAAATACTGTTATAAATACACATACGGTCAGGTATATATATACAGATTAATGCTTAAATAAATATAGAGTGAAATACACATTTTTATTTATAAGAATCTAATTCAGTTATAAATCATAATCAAACTGTATTTGATTTGCAATTACTATTGTTAATTATTGAAATTAAAATTCAAAACAAGCCAAAATCAATTGGGAGTCGATCTTTCTTTATCAGATTGAGTTTATTCTTCTGTACTTCCTGTCTGTAGAATTGTACCCGATGACACAAATTTCTCCATGCAAACAACTTGATCAATAGCAATCATACGAATTTGTTACACTTCACTATCTCCTTTCCATTTTGTCTTTTTTCTTCTTGGATGGTATCTCTTTGTCGAGAGTACAATTTATCTTGTGATTCGATTAAGCTTGTGATAAGAAACGATTCATTCAACTCTCGGTCATCTTCACACTTCATCACTAAAAACCCTTATGTTCTTCCTTTCCTGTTTCTTTCTCTAAATCAACACAGCTACACCTACATCACAGATTTGTAAATATATATATATATATATATATATATATATATATATATATATATATATATATATATATATATATATATATATATATATATATATATATTACTAATACTTACAACATATTTATGTATGGATATATTTACATACTTCTTCACCAGCTTCTTGTTTTATGTCGATATAACCCAAGAAAACAACCATGTTCACCTTTATCAAACTCTCCTTCCATTTCACTTTCAAAATAGAACCGAGAACCACTAATTCATCACCTAATCTCACCATCAAACTTTTATCATCTATTAGTATTAAGGTCAGACCCAAATTGCAACTCAAACACCACAACAATCTCGCCATTTCTCCTCTCTCTCTAATCTTGTTGATAACTAACACCAACGCCACCTCTCATATCCCTATATCACCGATATTATTAGGGTTTTCTGCATCCTAAAATGTCACCATTCTCATCAACACAACCACTGTTAAAATAACCCAAAAACCCTACTCTCTCCCTCTTCTTCATCTATCTCCCTCTCCTTCTTTCTCCTTGTTTTTTTTTTCTTTTCGTGAACAATCAACCATCACCATTACAACCACCACAACTACTACTTCTTTCTCCTATTTTCTGTTTCACCTGCAAATAATCGCTGTTGCTACCATAAAAGATGTCACGAGCTGCTGCTGCAATTGTTTGTTGATTAATCTGTGAACGACGATACATAAAGATGAATGATAGTGATTAAATGAATCAGGGTAATACCATACGCTGTGTGCCTGTGTAACTGCAGCTGCGTATTTTTTTTATGATTGAAAGAACATTGAATAGGTGATGATAATATAATATAAGGGTAAGGATAAAGAGGTGATGTACTGTTTAGCAATTACTTGTGTATCTAATTGTTGGCTGCTGGTCGATGGGATCCAGCTGGATACAAGCACCGAAAGTTGTTTTGTTGTATGTCCCTTTATCAAACCCCACTTGTGCCAATTAGGGATAAAGAGATTGTCGACATTTTTTTTCTGCTTCCTGTCAAACTCGTAACCAGGCTCGGAAGTATTCAGGCTACCAGATCACAAGTGATGGGCTGCTAGACAAATTTAAATGGGCTGTCGATTTATAGTTGGGCAGAAACCCAAATCAAATGGTACCATTGCTGTGTAATTTTCAAAGAATAAGAAGGGAAAATAAATAAATAATACAGGTTAAAAAGAATTCGATTGTAGTGTTAATCAGAAAAGCAGAAGTAGACAGACGTTTGGGTGTGTAATTCAGGAACGAGAGGTCGCGGGTTCGAACCCGATTCAGGGCAATTCTTTTTATGATGACTTTTAAAAGGGTATATATTTCTAGTTTATTTTCTAATTATTATTATTATTATTATTATTATTATTATTATTATTATTATTATTATTATTATTATTATTATTATTATTATTATTATTATTATTATTATTATTATTATTATAAGTATTGTAATTATAATTATTAATATTAGTATCCTAATAAGTAATACTATTACTAAAGGTATTATTAATGTTACCATCATTATTAGTTTATCATTCTAGTACTACTATTATTAATATGATTATGATTATGATTAGGATTATTATTATTGTTATTATAAAAATAATACAAGGTATTGCTACTTTTACTGATATCAGTATAAAAATCATTTTTTTCTTCTTCTTTATAATTATTAGTACTAATATTATTATTATTAATATAAGTGCTATTTTTAACAATATTGTTATTACTTTTAGTATCATCAAGATCAATACAGTTATTATTATTAGTAAATAATTATTATCAAAACTATCATTTTTATTACAGATAAATATTTTGTACCTAAAAACATACTTAATATATGTATTATAATTATATTAATAGTTTATATACTATATATCAAACATATTAACATTATTTATATAATTACTTATATATAACAAACTAATGATTTATTTTAATATAATACCAACCATATATATATATATATATATATATATATATATATATATATATATATATATATATATATATATATATATATATATATACTAGTTTAACTAAATATATAGGTATTAAACATTTTAAATATATATACAACATAAATATAAACAACATATAATTTAAGATATAATATGAGTATTTGTTTTAATGGAATTTAACATAAATTCTATATAACTAAAAATATATATAAACAATATATAAAGGAAATTATGTGATTCCATTAAATGCATTAATAATTATACAAATGATATAGGTTCATGAATCCGAGGTCAACCCTATACTTGTTCAATGTCGATCTATGTATTTTTACTACAAAATACATTAGGTGAGTTTTATTAATCCCCTTTTAAATGCTTTTGCAATATATATTTTTGGGACTGAGAATACATGCGTTGTTTTTATAAATGCTTTACGAAATAGACACAAGTAATCGAAACTACATTCTAAGATTGGATTATCTAATCGAATATGCCCTTTTTATTTAGTCTGGTAATCTAAGAATT
Source organism: Rutidosis leptorrhynchoides (assembly GCF_046630445.1). Classification (NCBI taxonomy): domain Eukaryota; kingdom Viridiplantae; phylum Streptophyta; class Magnoliopsida; order Asterales; family Asteraceae; genus Rutidosis; species Rutidosis leptorrhynchoides. The sequence continues at coordinate 352,122,196 of NC_092333.1, read as the reverse complement.
AGGGAACAGACACCCTAATTGACGCGAATCCTAAAGATAGATCTATCGGGCCCAACATGCCCCATCCAAAGTATCAGATGCTTTAGTACTTCAAAATTTATATCATGTCCGAAGGAGGATCCCGGAATGATGGGGATATTCTATATGCATATTGTTAAGGTCGGTTACCAGGTGTTCAATCCATATGAATGATATTTTTGTCTCTATGCATGTGACGTATATTTATGAGAAATGAAAATCTTGTGGTCTATTAAAATTATGAAATGATTATTATTGTTATACTAATGAACTCACCAACCTTTTGGTTGACATTTTAAAGCATGTTTATTCTCAGGTATAAAAGAAATCTTCCGCTGTGCAATTGCTCATTTTAAAGATATTACTTGGAATCATTCATGTCATATTTCAAAATACGTTGCATTCGAGTCGTTGAGTTCATCAAGATTATTATTAAGTCAATTATAGTTAGATATTATAAAATGGTATGCATGCCGTCAACTTTCGATGTAATGAAATATTGTCTTGTCAAGAACGAATGCAATATTTGTAAAATGTATCATATAGAGGTCAAGTACCTCGCGATGTAACCAACTGTTGTGAATCGTTTATAATCGATATGGACTTCGTCTGGATGGATTAGGTCGGGTCTTTACAGTTGGTATCAGAGCGGTGGTCTTAGCGAACCGGGTCTTGCATTAGTGTGTCTAACTGATAGTCGTTAGGATGCATTAGTGAGTCTGGACTTCGACCGTGTCTGCATGTCAAAAGTTTTGCTTATCATTTCGTGTCAAAAATTACCTACTTATCATTCTTAGAGAATCACTTGCTTATCATCCTTAGTCTAGACACATCTTATTGCATTGATTGCATGATGAGTGTATAGACAAAAATTCATATCTTAACATATCTGCTAATTCATATCTTTGCGTATCTGTTATTGTAAACTTTGCCTGACATTTTCTGTAGATTCCTCCGTAACTTATGGGATTTTAGTATTATATATGCATATGTAAATTATGTATTGCAGGGTACTAATCTACATCCTATAATCTATTTCTTATCGAAAATCCTTTATCTGATCGTACGAGATGAATCCCTCAACCAGTTCGAATTCCTCGGATTCCGACAGCTATTCCGATATGGAGTTTCACCTAAGCTCCGAAACCTAAGCTCCGAAAGCAGTGTCACTAGAATGAATCAACCAATCATCTATCCCCAATTCATCTGATGAGATCATAGTCGACTTAATTAATGGAAACGAGAAGAAGGCGATGCTTTCCATCAACCAAATTTCCCTCTTGGCAGTGAACCTGAAACACTCACCGGCGAACCTATTCGAAACATTATCTTCACTCTCATTTCCTGGATACTACGCAACGACTATATGATATCTAAAATTCTGAATCTTATTCATTCGCTCGTTCCGACCGACAATCATCCTAAAATGTACCAGCTTCAGCAACATCACCGGCACCAACAGTACCATCAATAACAGCACCAGTACCACCAACAATCCATGCTTCAATATCATCATCTGTACTTTGAGTATGATCTTCGTTCTACGTATCGTTCTACCTCTTTTATCTTCGTTCGACATGACGAATATGTAATCTCTAAAATTTTAGAGATTTTTTATTCTAGTTCCAACCGAAAAGCAAATGAGTTTAATATCATATTAACTCATTAAATTCATGAATACATCTCAAGAAAATATATATGTATATATGTTTTCACAAAGATTGTAATTAAAAATTTTTTCGTACAAACTGTTAATGGTGAAAATATTTTAACGGGTAGGTAATACCCGAGGAGTATTTAGGTTTCACATTAATAAGTTACACGGTACATTCTGTCAATCTAATTCAACAGTCATTTACTATCTTACTTACATCCACCGATATACAAATCCGTTCACCACAGAATAACCATATTCATCCAATTTCATATTTGGATTTTGATTTATCAGAATCTAACAAGTGGCATAATGAAAAAATAATGGACACAATAAAAATTGATTAGAAACAGACTAATTGACAATATAAAATTTTATTAAGAAACCACGCTAACAAAATCCTAGCTAACTGTTCCTAACTAACTGTTAATTCCATATTACATTTTATTTGTAGCAATTTAATTATCGCAGTTTATTTATCGCAACTTATATTCTCACAATTTTATTTATCGTTATTTAATTTCTGTTATTTACTTTACGCATTTTATTTATCGTCATTTAATTTCTGTATTTATTTTTCGCACTTTAAATATCGGGACATGTATACAAGGTTTTGACATATCATATCGACGCATCTATATATATTATTTGGAATCACCATAGACACTCTATATGTAGTAATGATCGAGTTCTCTATACAGGGTTGAGGTTGATTCTACAATAATATATATAGTTTGAGTTGTGATCGAGTCTGAGACGTATACGGGTCACGACACGTATTAATTAATTCGAATATTATATATTAAACTATATATATGAATTATTGAACTGTCAACTGTGGACTATCGACTGTGAACTAATAAGATTGGACAATTAAAAATGAATTAAAATATTGATTATAACATATGAAACTAAACAATTCTTCAAATTTGCCACTTGATTTCATCTTAAATCTCATTTGTATCTTGACAATTACAATCTGCGTTCAAACCTTTCATGATTCTTGAAAACACCTCAATCGATAGGATGAATCAACCGCACTTTATCTACGGAAGGAAAGATTTATGCATATAGTTATGCACCTGAGAAACTCTCGACAACTGAGTAAAATTTTAACACGTAGCCGCGTTAGATCCTTTGGCATTTATTAGCAAAAATAATTTTGCGATCCCTTTTCAAAGTAGCCAATTTTGTCACAGCTCCAGCAATTCAACTTCGACTTTTCATTCGAAGTAACCTTACTATAATCCTGATATATATACGATTACCCTTTTGATATCGGAGAATTCTTTTATATTCCACCATATTACCAGCAGATGTACCAGCAACCTCGTTGCTTCTTGGCTTAGATCTCTCTGAAAAATCATTATATTTATTCATTGAAACCCTATCATATACTCATTCGCATCTTGTAACGAGAACTGCCATACCAATTACCGGGAATCAGCAATCAGTACTTTGAAAACTCACATTATATCTACATCAACAGTTATATGTATGACATTTATCTCTTAGAATTATGATCTCTCATTCTGAAATTCTGAAAAGCACTCAGTCACAAATCAATACTATGAACGTCGAAAAAGTTGAATAAAGCAGCAGAAACCATAGACAACCGTAAACGACCTTAATCATCGGAAGTTTGATGATAAAGAATAGTATGTTGGAAAAGCTCAGAAAAGTTGAAACTGAAAAACGGATTGAGCTAACCACGAAGGAGAACAAGGACAAATACAAGGACCAAACCCTATATTCAAAGAATCCAGGTAATTCTGGATCCGATGAAATCTTCAACAAATATCTTGCTCCGTACTCATATTAAAATCTTGCGGAAAAATCTTTCTTCATTAACCATCGAACTTAGAAATTCCAAAATATCATCATCAATATCTTCGATATTTCTGAGGATATTTTCATAAATATTCTCGCCCGAAATTATATACTTCTTCGTGCTTCCTGTGTATCATTATATTGGAAACATTAAAGAGAAAATTTTGTACCAAAAAGCAGATTATGCGAAACTATGAAGAAAGACGTGGACAAATCACAAAGAATAAGTTTGACTTCAAAGAATCCAAATGATTCAATGTCTACTAAAGTCTTTAGCGAATATTTTGCTCGTTACTCTAAACCCTTGCAGACAATAGTCTCCATCAATCTCTGATCTTAGATATTCAAAGATATTATCGTATCTTTCATTATAAACATCCTCCATATTTCTGAAGATATTTTTATAATTATTCTTATCTGAATTCATTAATCTCTTCGTGCTATCAGTGTTACATCATATAGAAACTGCTAGTTTCTATATTATGTAAACTTTCGAGTCTAAAATATGAATGTTTTTGAAGTAGTGTTGGGAACTGATGCACGAGTTAGTATAATATAATGACACTTTAAATGGAACATGATGATTCACAGATTATAACGTCATCATGTGTCATGTTACATAACTCTTTCATTCTGATTAATTTTTTTACATATCAAGAAAATATATTCTTGATAGTTCTATTCTCAGTGATTCTGGTAATTTGACAAATCAAATCGTGTTATTACGTTCTTTCTTGTTTAGAACATTAAGCTCATTCGAAACTCCACACCTATGAATTCTGGATCGTTACTTGCAAAAAGAAAATAAAAGCATGAAGTTTCGAAATAGAAAGAGGGTATAAATCGCAGCAAATCAGAGAGAGCATTAACTGTGAATAACAATGATTATAGAAGACAAAAACAAGTACTCCAAAATATAATAGAAAATATAAAGCCCAATGACAACACGGAGGTTTCAAACCGTGGATATTAATACGAATAGCAATATAAATACACGGTAGAATTAAGAATAGTATTCCCCAAGGTAAAAGTAGAAATAAGCAGATTCTTCTGGTGGAAGTTGGAAAAGGAGAATGATCGTTACGATAGTAAGGGTGAGGACAAGGATTAGAACTGGATTAAGCATTTTCAGAATCTTTTGGATGTACGAAACAAGAAGGAATGTATTTGAATAGTGAGAGTAATGGAACGGAAGAGTTTAATTTATAATGGAAATATCAGACAGGGTAATCGAAGCAAATCACCGTATTTAATTATAGAGATCTTAATTTCCTTATTCGTCGCAGAATCAAATCTTTTAGATCTCGAAGATTTTCCTTTAAATCCTTTGAATTCCGGAATTCAACCCTAACTCTGTCAAAAGTTAAGACGAATCTTTACTTTTCCTATTTCAATCTTTTGTGATAGCTTCACTCGTACGCTTCGAGTAATTGAATAGTTTTATCCAAATTATTCAATGGTGATAAAACTCTAAATATCAACTCATATTCATCATGAAAACATTTTTATTGTTAGCCATGACCATCTCACTCAAATTTCGGGACGAAATTTCTTTAACGGGTAGGTATTGTGATGACCCGGGAATTTCCGACCAAATTTAAACTTTAATCTTTATATGTTTCCGACACGATAAGCAAAGACTGTAATGTTGAGTCTCGAAAACTTTGAAATTTATATTCATGTAATCAATTACCCTTTGACCATGACCGGCGATTCACGAGCAATTGTGTGTAAATATATATGTAAATATATATATAAATTCTATACATAAATAATGTTTTATATATATATATATATATATATATATATATATATATATATATATATATATATATATATATATATATTGTAATTAATAGATATTAAAGATTCAATATATATAATAGCTTATAAATATTATATAATTAATAAAATGTATTGTAGTAGTTATATTAAAAATTTTATCATTTCTTTCATGATTATTATTGTTAGTATTAATATTAATTATTTAAAGTATGGAGTCTAACATAAAATATATTTATAAAATTTAATATGTATAATTTATTATATTATTAATATCATTAATAATATTAATATTAGTATTATAACTAATATTATTATCTATATCATTTATAAGACTATTATTATCATTTTTATTATCATTGTTGTTATTAATAATTAAACTTATTAAAAACTATCATTATGGTTAATATTAATATTATCATATTATTATTTATTATTAAACTCTTTATCAAAAATACTAATGTTACTAATAAAATTATTATTTGTATTATTAATAATATTAATATAATTATACTAGGTAATTATAAAAATAAAGAATTTGATATTTAATTACAAATATATAAATAAGACATATAAATATGTACATATATAAAATACTATTATAAATACACATACGGTCAGGTATATATATACAGATTAATGCTTAAATAAATATAGAGTGAAATACGCATTTTTATTTATAAGAATCTAATTCTGTTATAAATCATAATCAAACTGTATTTGATTTGCAATTACTATTGTTAATTATTGAAATTAAAATTCAAAACAAGCCAAAATCAATTGGGAGTCGATCTTTCTTTATCAGATTGAGTTTATTCTTCTGTACTTCCTGTCTGTAGAATTGTACCCGATGACACAAATTTCTCCATGCAAACAACTTGATCAATAGCAATCATACGAATTTGTTACACTTCACTATCTCCTTTCCATTTTGTCTTTTTTCTTCTTGGATGGTATCTCTTTGTCGAGAGTACAATTTATCTTGTGATTCGATTAAGCTTGTGATAAGAAACGATTCATTCAACTCTCGGTCATCTTCACACTTCATCACTAAAAACCCTTATGTTCTTCCTTTCCTGTTTCTTTCTCTAAATCAACACAGCTACACCTACATCACAGATTTGTAAATATATATATATATATATATATATATATATATATATATATATATATATATATATATATATATATATATATATATATATATATATATATATATATATATATATATATATATATATTACTAATACTTACAACATATTTATGTATGGATATATTTACATACTTCTTCACCAGCTTCTTGTTTTTTGTCGATATAACCCAAGAAAACAACCATGTTCACCTTTACCAAACTCTCCTTCCGTTTCACTTTCAAAATAGAACCGAGAACCACTAATTCATCACCTAATCTCACCATCAAACTTTTATCATCTATTAGTATTTAGGTCAGACCCAAATTGCAACTCAAACACCACAACAATCTCGCCATTTCTTCTCTCTCTCTAATCTTGTTGATAACTAACACCAATGCCACCTCTCCTATCCCTATATCACCGATATTATTAGGGTTTTCTGCATCCTAAAATGTCACCATTCTCATCAACACAACCACTGTTAAAATAACCCAAAAACCCTACTCTCTCTCTCTCTTCTCTCTCTCTCTCTTCTTCATCTATCTCCCTCTCCTTCTTTCTCCTTGTTTTTTTTTTCTTTTCGTGAACAATCAACTATCACCATTACAACCACCACAACTACTACTTCTTTCTCCTATTTTCTGTTTCACCTGCAAATAATCGATGTTGCTACCATAAAAGATGTCACGAGCTGCTGCTGGAATTGTCTGTTGATTAATCTATGAACGCCGATACATAAAGATGAATGATAGTGATTAAATGAATCAGGGTAATACCATACGCTGTGTGCCTGTGTAACTGTAGCTGCGTATTTTTTTTATGATTGAAAGAACATTGAATAGGTGATGATAATATAATATAAGGGTAAGGATAAAGAGGTGATGTACTGTTTAGCAATTACTTGTGTATCTAATTGTTGGCTGCTGGTCGATGGGATCCAGCTGGATACAAGCACCGAAAGTTGTTTTGTTGTATGTTCCTTTATCAAACCCCACTTGTGCCAATTAGGGATAAAGAGATTGTCGACATTTTTTTTCTGCTTCCTGTCAAACTCGTAACCAGGCTCGAAAGTATTCAGGCTACCAGATCACAAGTGACGGGCTGCTAGACAAATTTAAATGGGCTGTCGATTTATAGTTGGGCCGAAACCCAAATCAAATGGTACCATTGCTGTGTAATTTTCAAAGAATAAGAAGGGAAAAGAAATAAATAATACAGGTTAAAAAGAATTCGATTGTAGTGTTAATCAGAAAAGCAGAAGTAGACTGACAGTTGGGTGTGTGGTTCAGGAACGAGAGGTCTCGGGTTCGAACCCGATTCAGGGCAATTCTTTTTATGACGACTTTTAAAAGGGTATATATTTCTAGTTTATTTTCTAATTATTATTATTATTATTATTATTATTATTATTATTATTATTATTATTATTATTATTATTAATTATTATTATTATTATAATTATTATTGTTATTGTTATTATAAGTATTATAATTATAATTATTAATATTAGTATCCTAATAAGTAATACTATTACTAAAGGTATTATTAATGTTACCATCATTATTAGTTTATCATTCTAGTACTACTATTATTAATATGATTATGATTAGGATTATTATTATTTTTATTATAAAAATAATACAAGGTATTGCTACTTTCACTGATATCAGTATTAAAATCATTTTTTTCTTCTTCTTTATAATTATTAGTACTAATATTATTATTATTAACATAAGTGCTATTTTTAACAATATTGTTATTACTTTTAGTATCATCAAGATCAATACAGTTATTATTATTAGTAAATAATTATTATCAAAACTATCATTTTTGTTACAGATAAATATTTTGTACCTAAAAACATACTTAATATATGTATTATAATTATATTAATAGTTTATATACTATATATCAAACATATTAACATTATTTATATAATTACTTATATATAACAAACTAATGATTTATTTTAATATAATACCAACCATATATATATATATATATATATATATATATATATATATATATATATATATATATATATATATATATATACTAATTTAACTAAATATATAGGTATTAAACATTTTAAATATATATATATATATATATATACAACATAAATATAAACAACATATAATTTAAGATATAATATGAGTATTTGTTTTAATGGAATTTAACATAAATTCTATATAACTAAAAATATATATAAACAATATATAAAGGAAATTATGTGATTCCATTAAATGCATTAATAATTATACAAATGATATAGGTTCGTGAATCCGAGGTCAACCTTATACTTGTTCAATGTCGTTCTATGTATTTTTGCTACAAAATACATTAGGTGAGTTTCATTAATCCCCTTTTAAATGCTTTTGCAATATATATTTTTGTGACTGAGAATACATGCGCTGTTTTTATAAATGCTTTACGAAATAGACACAAGTAATCGAAACTACATTCTATGGTTGGATTATCTAATCGAATATGCCCTTTTTATTTAGTCTGGTAATCTAAGAATTAGGGAACAGACACCCTAATTGACGCGAAAAATAAAGATAGATCTATCGGGCCCAACAAGCCCCATCCAAAGTATCGGATGCTTTAGTACTTCGAAATTTATATCATGTCCGAAGGAGGATCCCGGAATGATGGGGATATTCTATATGCATATTGTTAAGGTCGGTTACCAGGTGTTCAATCCATCTGAATGATATTTTTGTCTCTATGCATGGGACGTATATTTATGAGAAATGAAAATCTTGTGGTCTATTAAAATTATGAAATGATTATTATTGTTATACTAATGAGCTCACCAACCTTTTGGTTGACATTTTAAAGCATGTTTATTCTCAGGTATAAAAGAAATCTTTCGCTGTACAATTGCTCATTTTAAAGATATTACTTGGAATCATTCATGTCATATTTCAAAAGACGTTGCATTCGAGTCGTTGAGTTCATCAAGATTATTATTAAGTCAATTATAGTTAGATATTATAAAATGGTATGCATGCCGTCAACTTTCGATGTAATGAAATATTGTCTTTTCAAGAACGAATGCAATATTTGTAAAATGTATCATATAGAGGTCAAGTACCTCGCGATGTAACCAACTGTTGTGAATCGTTTATAATCGATATTGACTTCGTCCGGATGGATTAGGTCGGGTCTTTACAATATGAAGACCATAAACACAAGTTTTGATCTTTATAACAAAATAATGAGATCATAAGTTAGGAAACTTAGATCCAACAAAAGATATGAAGATTCAAGCTAGAAAGCTTGCATCTTGGTTGTTCTTGAAGATCTTGAAGCATAAATCTTGGATCTTTAAGTTACATGAAGATTACAAACACAAGTTTGAATCTTTATAACAAAATAACAAAATTAAAGTTGAAAGATATAGATCTACAAAGTAGGTGAAGATTAAAAGCTAGAAAGCTTGAATCTTCCATGTTCTTGAAGGATTCAAATCTAAGTTTGAATCTACAAGATGTAATCAAGATCAAAGCTAAAAAGCTAGACCCATGATGATGATGATGATGAATTTGTGAGAGAGAGAGAGAGAGGAAGAAGAAGAAGAAGAAAAATCAATACTTACACTTTTAGAGAGAGAAAGAACTAGAGAAAGAATTAGAGAGTGGGTGTGTGTGAATTACAAATGAAAGCAAGTGTAAAATGGATTGAATAAGGCTTGTATTTATAGGTGAATGGGGGTGTGGGAGGGGGTGTTTGGCCGTGATTTTCATGGGGGGACAAGGGAGACCAACTTTTGCTTTTTGGTTAATGGTTGTCTAAAGTTGGTGCTTATGTTAGGATCCCATGCAACATTAAGGATAATACTTGATACAAATGCTAGCATGTTCCCTCTAATAAATGGACATTTGTCTTACTTATTAATGGGTCACTAGCTATTAATAATTAGGCTAATTAAATAGTCCACTAACTAGTGTAGGGTGGGCTAAGGCCCAACAAGGTAGAAAGTCCAACAAGACTAACTAGTAAGCATAAGTAAATTACTACGCGTACTTAAGCATCTAAAAACCCAAGTAATTATTATTATAAAATAATAATTAAGATTTCGTAGTCATAATATTCCAATTACGACAAAAGTTAAACGTGTACGCAGTACGCAGTTTGTTCGTAATGTCAAGTGACACTAACGGTCATAAAGGCTTCCGGTGATCAAGTTAAGTATCCTACGTAATCAAAGGCACGTTTTAACATATAAATGAAAGTAATCCACGTGTAGTAAGATTCCAGAGTATAAAATAGCATAGTACACACAAATACACAGTTTTGCGAAAGCACAAAGCATGAAAGCAAGTCGAAAAAGTCGGGTCGTTACAAAGATATAAATATATTTTAGTATAATCAGATATATAAATATTATTATTAATACCATATAGAAATAAATACTTAAATATATAGTATTAACATAACATACATACATACATACATACATACATATATATATATATATATATATATATATATATATATATATATATATATATATATATATATATATATATATATATATATGCATAACATTCGAAATAACGAATACATTACTATTTTAAATAAATAATATATAACTAATATATACAAACTGGTTTGATTATTATTATATGTTAATTATAGGTTTTAATATATATAATTGATATAGGTTCGTGAATCCGAGGCCAACCCTGCATTGTTCAGTATCGTCGTATGCATATTTTTACTACAAAATATCGTATTGTGAGTTTCATTTGCTCCCTTTTTAAATGCTTTTGCAATATATATTTTTGGGACTGAGAATACATGCGCTGTTTTTATAACTGTTTTACGAAATAGACACAAGTAATCGAAACTACATTCTATGGCTGGATTATTAAACCGAATATGCCCCTTAGTCTGGTAATCTAAGAATTAGGGAACAGACACCCTAATTGACGTGAATCCTAAAGATAGATCTATTGGGCCCAACAAGCCACATCCAAAGTACCGGATGCTTTAGTACTTCGAATTTATCATGTCCGAAGGGAGTCCCGGAATGATGGGGATATTCGATATGCATCTTGTTAAGGTCGGTTACCAGGTGTTCACCATATGAATGATTTTTATCTCTATGTATGGGATGTATATTGAAATATGAAATCTTGTGGTCTATTAAAATGATAAAAATGATCGATTATGATAAACTAATGAACTCACCAACCTTTTGGTTGACACTTGAAAGCATGTTTATTCTCAGGTATGAAAGAAATCTTTCGCTGTGCATTTGCTCATATTAGAGATATTATTTGGAGTCATTCATGACATATTTCGAAAGACGTTACATTCGAGTCGTCGAGTTCATCAAGATTATTACTAAGTTAATTATAGTTGGATATATTATGAAATGGTATGCATGCCGTCAACTTTCGATGTAATGAAAGTTTGTCTTTTAAAAACGAATGCAATATTTGTAAAATGTATCATATATGTGATGCCCCGTACAAAACCATCGTGTACGAATCATCAACAACAGGATCATTACAAGGTCAAATACTATATGCTGTTTCAAAACAAGTTTGCATTCATGAATAAAGGTGACGTTTTAACCAACGTCAAATGTTTAAAAACCAAAAGTATGCTTCTACGAATAGCAAGAAATAATAGTACGTGACCCATAGGTCGTTACAAATACATCGCTTCAAAAGTAATATAGTTTGAATGCAAATTAAACGTTTCATGCAGTGACATCTCTAATAAGCGCAGCGGGTGTCTACAAAGCATGACTAGTACAACAGCGGAAGCAAGCAAACCTTAAGCACCTGAGAAAAACATGCTTAAAAACGTCAAAATAAAGGTTGGTGAGCTATAGTTTAAGTATAACAGTAATGTAATGTAGGCCACGAGATTTCAGTGCTGCAAACAGCGTTTCAAAACAGTATGATAAAGTATATGTTTAACCGTGGGCACTTGGTAACTAACTTAACATTTATCACCCCCTAAAAGTACACTTGGCAAGTGCGTATGTTTACGAAGTATTAAACACCCGTTAAATGCTAGCGCTACTAGTCCGAGTGAGGATGTCAAACCCTATGGATCCATATCTAAGATTCGCGTTCACCGGTTCAAAGACCAATGACTAAACGTTACCGAGCTAAGGGAAAGTTTATGCCGTTGTATAACCCACACATATATAAAGTTTAAGTACTCGTGCCTAGTATGTAAAACATAAAATGCCCATGTATTCTCAGTTCCCAAAATAGTAAAAGTAAAAAGGGATGCTATAACTCACAGTGGAAAGTAGTAAAAGTCGATACGCGAAAAGGTAAGCAAAGTGGTTGGTCCGAAAAGTCCTCAACCTAAGTCAAAAGTTACTAAGTCAGTAAATCGTTCCCAAAGGTTTAAATGTATGTAAATTAGGTCTTAAGTACCATCATCATTCATCGTTAAACAAAAAGTGTAAAGTAAGTTTTAAGTCAAGACTAGGGTTTGAAACAAAGGCTGAATTCGTTCAGTCGTCACGGCCTCTATACAAACTGAAATGAGGTGAGACCAGTGGCCATAGCTCCATATATGAGTCCCCTAGAGACTGACCAATTTCCAGAACCAAAATCGTCTTTGTTTGACCGTGGTGACAGTTTAAGTTCGAGTAGGTCAGAAATTTCAGCACAACGTTAATAGGGTGTAGTGACTTTCGGGAGACCATAGATCCTAAACCGTAACTCGGATTAAGACGAGGTCTAAACGAAAAATCATCTAATCGAACCGAAATAACTGAAAATCAACTTTATAGTAGCCCATGTAGTCTGATCAGTTCCAAAAACAGTAAGAAATGTGTTCCAGTGGATTCTTGGTGCTTGATGCTCATCACGGTTCTCATCCTTGATGCGTATAGCTTCAAGTGTACAACTCGTTGATGGGTTTGCATCATCTTAACCAAGGTTTGACCATCATAACACTAGTGTAAGTCTAAGATAAGTAGCACAACTCACTTAAGAGTTGTATGTAGTTTGATGAACCAAAGTTACATCAAAATCTTAGATCCGACACATACATGAGTTATAAAAGTAATATAAAGCTATAAACTCGTAAGTAAACTTAATAATCAAGATTATAAGTTGTAGAACTTAGATCTTAGTTAGATCTTAAAGATCCTAGACTAGAAAGTCTAGATCTAGTGTTCTTAAGTTAGATCCTAAGTTATAGAACTTGGATCTACACTTTAATGAAACCATAATTTATGAAACTTAGATTTTCATCTTGAAAAGTGTATGTAAGCTCATAAGCTCTTGTTTACAACAAAATTAGAAGACCATAAGCTATATAAACTTAGATCCAATACAAGTGTATGAAGTTATAACTAGAAAATTATACTTCCATGTTTTTGAACTTACAAAGTTAACTTTGGTTCAAGAAAATATGAGATCAAGATTAACTAGTAACACTTGACAAAAATAACAACATCACAACTTTAAATAAATGAAATGAAGAATTAAATTAAAGTTACAAGTATTATGTTCATGTTTGCTTCATACTTGAGAAGATTCAAATCAAAGTTTGAATCTTAAGAAAGTAAGCTTCAAGTCTACAAAACATGAACACAAAGAAGATCATCAAGTTTATGAACTTTAGATCTTGAAAACATTTAAGTATAGAACCATAAACTAACAAGTTTAGGTTCTTGTTCTTGTTCTTGTTCTTGGTTCTTCATCAAATAAAGGATGGAAGACAACAAGATTTATGAAGATACAAACTAACAAGTTTGATCTTTAATTAACAACAACAACAACAAGTAACTAGTAATTGATGATGATGGAACTTGAATTTAAAAGAAAGAAAAGAAAGAAAATAAGTTTATCACTTACAAAGTTTTGAGAGAAAAAGAGATGAGAGAAAGTTGAGTGAAAGTGTTGTAAGTAAGTGTGTGTTAGAATGAGATTCAAACAAGTGTATAAGTAACAAATAAAAAGAAAAATATGGAACTTCCCATGCCATCCCCTAAAGTTGACGGTTTGGAGAAAAAAAAAAGGAAGGGTCCAAATCTACTTTCAAGTATGGGGGAATGGTTTATGCTTAGAATGGTAATAAAGCTAAATGTTGTGGGAAAAAGGAGTTTAAGTATACAAGTAACTAAATTCCTTACTTATGTTAATTAATCCATGCTTTCATTAATAAATCACTAGATTAAAAGATGGGCTTACTAGTCCATTAAGTGTGTAGGGTGGGCTTCCAAGTCCATTTCCAATAATAAAAGCTCAAGTCCAAGTAAGTATGCAATTAATCAAATAAAGCCCAAGTAATTAACTAGTAACCTTAGTTAATTAAAATGATTAATAATAATTAATCATGAATGTAAATAATATTCGAAAATATTATTCGTGAAGAGTACGTGCGTCACAAAGACAAGTCAGGCCATGAAAAGTTAAATACGGTAACAAGTAACACGTATAAGAACACGTTTATTAAAACGCAAGCATTAATAATGAATTATTAATAAATAAACGTTGGAAAATCCAGGGTCGTTACATTACCCACCTGTTAAAGAAAATTTCGTCCTGAAATTTTAAGCTGAGGTAGATGGAGGAGTTGGGAAAAGGTGAGGATACTTCTGCATCATTTGGTCCTCTCGTTCCCAGGTAAACTCAGGTCCTCGTTTGGCATTCCATCGTACTCGGACGATCGAAATCTTGTTGTGTTTCAAAGTTTTGACCTCACGGTCCATAATTTCAAGAGGCTCTTCCACGAAGTGGAGTTTGTCGTCAATCGTAAGTTCCTCCAATGGTATGACATGTTTCGGTTCAGCAAGACACTTCTTCAAATTTGATACATGAAAGGTAGGATGAACTGAGCTCAATTGAGTTGGAAGATCCAAACGGTAAGCAACGGGTCCAACACGCTCCAAGATTTCAAAAGGACCAATGTATCACGGGTTTAACTTTCCGCGTTTTCCAAAACGGATCACACCTTTCCAAGGCGCGACCTTCAACATTACATGGTCACCCACGTTGAATTCAAAGTCTTTACGTTTAAGGTCGGCATAACTCTTTTGGCGATCACGGGCCGTCTTAAGTCTCGCTTTAATTTGGACAATCTTCTCAGTTGTTTCATGGACTATCTCGGGTCCAGTGATTTGCGTTTTGCCTACTTCGGCCCAACAAATAGGTGATCGGCACTTGCGGCCATACAACGCTTCAAAAGGTGCGGCATTAATACTCGAATGATAACTGTTGTTGTAAGAGAATTCGGCTAGTGGCAAATGCCTTTCCCAGGCCTTTCCAAAATCAATGACACATGCACGTAACATGTCCTCCAAAGTCTGAATCGTGCATTCACTCTGATCGTCAGTCTGTAGGTGATACGCAGTGCTCATGTTGAGACGAGTTCCCAAGGCTTCTTGTAAAGAATGCCAAAATTTGGAAGCAAAACGGGGATTGCGATCTGAGATGATCGATAAGGGTACACCATGACAAGATACAACCTCTTTGATGTATAGTTGAGCGAGTCTCTCCATCGTATTAGTTTCCTTCATGGCTAAGAAGTGTGCAGATTTGGTAAGACGGTCAACGATAACCCAGATGGTATCGTATCCGCCCACCGTCTTTGGTAGCTTCGTAATGAAATCCATCGTTATCCTTTCCCACTTGCATTGTAGGATTTTCGGTTGCTGAAGTAACCCAGAGGGCCTCTGATGTTCGGCCTTAACTTTCGAGCAAGTCAAACACTTACCAACATAAGTTGCAACGTCCTTCTTAAGATTGGGCCACCAATACTGTTCCTTAAGATCGTGGTACATTTTTCCGGCTCCTGGATGAATCGAATATCTCGACTTGTGGGCTTCATCTAGTATGAGGCTCCGTAGATCTCCATAAAGGGGTACCCAAATCCTTCCGGCAAAATACCGAAGTCCTGTATCCTTAACCTCGAATTGCCAGACGAGAATGTTCAAGTGTTCCTGAGATATATTCTCCCCCTTGAGAGCCTCATCTTGGGCTGCTCGGATCTGGCTATTGAGGTTCGAATGAATGGTGATGTTCAGTGAACGAACATGAAGACGTGTCATCCTCTCCTTTCAGCTCAAAGCGTCAGCTACAACATTGGCCTTGCCAGGGTGATAACGAAGTTCACAATCATAGTCGTTCAGCGTCTCGATCCATCGACGCTGTCTCATATTCAGTTGCTTCTAATCAAAGATGTGTTGGAGGCTCTTATGATCGGTGAAAATAGTGCTCTTTGTTCCATAAAGATAGTGTCTCCACAGCTTTAATGCAAAAACAACGGCTCCAAGCTCGATATCGTGAGTAGTGTTATTTCGCTCGTGAATCTTCAGTTGTCAGGAGGCGTAAGCGATAACCTTTGTTTGTTGCATCAGTACACAACCAAAACCACTTTTCGAAGCATCACAATAAACGACGAAATGGTCACTATCTTCAGGAAGTGATTAGATAGGTGCGGTGGTTAACTTCTTTTTCAAGGTTTGAAATGATGATTCCTGTTCGGGTTCCCAAATGAACTTCTTCCCTTTGTGAGTCAGGGCGGTCAAAGGATGCGCAATCAGAGAGAAACCTTCAATAAATCTTCGGTAGTAACCGGCGAGGCCTAAAAATTGGCGGATATGAGTCGGAGTAGTGGGGGTCTCCCACTTGCTGATAGCTTCAATCTTTGCGGGATCTACTTTGATACCCTGGTCGCTCACAACATGACCCAGAAATTTGACTTCCTTCAACCGAAACTCACACTTGGAGAACATTGCATAAAGTTGCTCTTGTCTCTAGAGTTCAAGCACTAGACGAAGATATTGTTCATGTTCTTCTTCGCTTTTTGAAATGTCCCGTTCTTATTGATTAAAAACGTTCCATATTAATTGATTTCGTTGCGAGGTTTTGACCTCTATATGAGACGTTTTTCAAAGACTGCATTCATTTTTAAAACAAATCATAACCTTTATTTCATAGATAAAGGTTTTAAAAAGCTTTACGTAGATTATCAAATAATGATAATCTAAAATATCCTGTTTACACACGACCATTACATAATGGTTTACAATACAAATATGTTACAACAAAATAAGTTTCTTGAATGCAGTTTTTACACAATATCATATAAGCATGGACTCCAAATCTCGTCCTTATTTAAGTATGCGACAGCGGAAGCTCTTAATAATCACCTGAGAATAAACATGCTTAAAACATCAACAAAAATGTTGGTGAGTTATAGGTTTAACCTATATATATCAAATCATAATAATAGACCACAAGATTTCATATTTCAATACACATCCCATACATAGAGATAAAAATCATTCATATGGTGAACACCTGGTAACCGACATTAACAAGATGCATATATAAGAATATCCCCATCATTCCGGGACACCCTTCGGATATGATACAAATTTCGAAGTACTAAAGCATCCGGTACTTTGGATGGGGTTTGTTAGGCCCAATAGATCTATCTTTAGGATTCGCGTCAATTAGGGTGTCTGTTCCCTAATTCTTAGATTACCAGACTTAATAAAAAGGGGCATATTCGATTTCGATAATTCAACCATAGAATGTAGTTTCACGTACTTGTGTCTATTTTGTAAATCATTTATAAAACCTGCATGTATTCTCATCCCAAAAATATTAGATTTTAAAAGTGGGACTATAACTCACTTTCACAGATTTTTACTTCGTCGGGAAGTAAGACTTGGCCACTGGTTGATTCACGAACCTATAACAATATATACATATATATATATATATATATATATATATATATATATATATATATATATATATATATATATATATATATATATATATATATATATATATCAAAGTATGTTCAAAATATATTTACAACACTTTTAATATATTTTGATGTTTTAAGTTTATTAAGTCAGCTGTCCTCGTTAGTAACCTACAACTAGTTGTCCACAGTTAGATGTACAGAAATAAATCGATAAATATTATCTTGAATCAATCCACGACCCAGTGTATACGTATCTCAGTATTGATCACAACTCAAACTATATATATTTTGGAATCAACCTCAACCCTGTATAGCTAACTCCAACATTCACATATAGAGTGTATATGGTTGTTCCGAAATATATATAGATGTGTCGACATGATAGGTCGAAACATTGTATACGTGTCTATGGTATCTCAAGATTACATAATATACAATACAAGTTGATTAAGTTATGGTTGGAATAGATTTGTTACCAATTTTCACGTAGCTAAAATGAGAAAAATTATCCAATCTTGTTTTACCCATAACTTCTTCATTTTAAATCCGTTTTGAGTGAATCAAATTGCTATGGTTTCATATTGAACTCTATTTTATGAATCTAAACAGAAAATTTATAGGTTTATAGTCGGAAAAATAAGTTACAAGTCGTTTTTGTAAAGGTAGTCATTTCAGTCGAAAGAACGACGTCTAGATGACCATTTTAGAAAACATACTTTCACTTTGAGTTTAACCATAATTTTTGGATATAGTTTCATGTTCATAATAAAAATCATTTTCTCAGAATAACAACTTTTAAATCAAAGTTTATCATAGTTTTTAATTAACTAACCCAAAACAGCCCGCGGTGTTACTACGACGGCGTAAATCCGGTTTTACGGTGTTTTTCGTGTTTCCAGGTTTTAAATCATTAAGTTAGCATATCATATAGATATAGAACATGTGTTTAGTTGATTTTAAAAGTCAAGTTAGAAGGATTAACTTTTGTTTGCGAACAAGTTTAGAATTAACTAAACTATGTTCTAGTGATTACAAGTTTAAACCTTCGAATAAGATAGCTTTATATGTATGAATCGAATGATGTTATGAACATCATTACTACCTTAAGTTCCTTGGATAAACCTACTAGAAAAGAGAAAAATGGATCTAGCTTCAACGGATCCTTGGATGGCTCGAAGTTCTTGAAGCAGAATCATGACACGAAAACAAGTTCAAGTAAGATCATCACTTGAAATAAGATTGTTATAGTTATAGAAATTGAACCAAAGTTTGAATATGATTATTACCTTGTATTAGAATGATAACCTACTATAAGAAACAAAGATTTCTTGAGGTTGGATGATCACCTTACAAGATTGGAAGTGAGCTAGCAAACTTGAAAGTATTCTTGATTTTATGTAACTAGAACTTGTAGAATATATGAAGAACACTTAGAACTTGAAGATAGAACTTGAGAGAGATCAATTAGATGAAGAAAATTGAAGAATGAAAGTGTTTGTAGGTGTTTTTGGTCGTTGGTGTATGGATTAGATATAAAGGATATGTAATTTTGTTTTCATGTAAATAAGTCATGAATGATTACTCATATTTTTGTAATTTTATGAGATATTTCATGCTAGTTTCCAAATGATGGTTCCCAAATGTGTTAGGTGACTCACATGGGCTGCTAAGAGCTGATCATTGGAGTGTATATACCAATAGTACATACATCTAAAAGCTGTGTATTGTACGAGTACGAATACGGGTGCATACGAGTAGAATTGTTGATGAAACTGAACGAGGATGTAATTGTAAGCATTTTTGTTAAGTAGAAGTATTTTTATAAGTGTCTTGAAGTCTTTCAAAAGTGTATGAATACATATTAAAACACTACATGTATATACATTTTAACTGAGTCGTTAAGTCATCGTTAGTCGTTACATGTAAATGTTGTTTTGAAACCTTTAGGTTAACGATCTTGTTAAATGTTGTTAACCCAATATTTATAATATCAAAAGAGATTTTAAATTATTATATTATCATGATATTATGATGTACGAATATCTCTTAATATGATATATATACATTAAATGTCGTTACAACGATAATCGTTACATATATGTCTCGTTTCAAAATCATTAAGTTAGTAGTCTTGTTTTTACATATGTAGTTCATTGTTAATATACTTAATGATATGTTTACTTATCATAATATCATGTTAACTATATATATAACCATATATATGTCATCATATAGTTTTTACAAGTTTTAACGTTCGTGAATCACCGGTCAACTTGGGTAGTCAATTGTCTATATGAAACCTATTTCAATTAATCAAGTCTTAACAAGTTTGATTGCTTAATATGTTGGAAACATTTAATCATGTAAATATCAATCTCAATTAATATATATATAAACATGGAAAAGTTCGGGTCACTACAGTACCTACCCGTTAAATAAATTTCGTCCCGAAATTTTAAGCTGTTGAAGGTGTTGACGAATCTTCTGGAAAGAGATGCGGGTATTTCTTCTTCATCTGATCTTCACGCTCCCAGGTGAACTCGGGTCCTCTACGAGCATTCCATCGAACCTTAACAATTGGTATCTTGTTTTGCTTAAGTCTTTTAACCTCACGATCCATTATTTCGACGGGTTCTTCGATGAATTGAAGTTTTTCGTTGATTTGGATTTCATCTAACGGAATAGTGAGATCTTCTTTAGCAAAACATTTCTTCAAATTCGAGACGTGGAAAGTGTTATGTACAGCCGCGAGTTGTTGAGGTAACTCAAGTCGGTAAGCTACTGGTCCGACATGATCAATAATCTTGAATGGTCCAATATACCTTGGATTTAATTTCCCTCGTTTACCAAATCGAACAACGCCTTTCCAAGGTGCAACTTTAAGCATGACCATCTCTCCAATTTCAAATTCTATATCTTTTCTTTTAATGTCAGCGTAGCTCTTTTGTCGACTTTGGGCGGTTTTCAACCGTTGTTGAATTTGGATGATCTTCTCGGTAGTTTCTTGTATAATCTCCGGACCCGTAATCTGTCTATCCCCCACTTCACTCCAACAAATCAGAGACCTGCACTTTCTACCATAAAGTGCTTCAAACGGCGCCATCTCAATGCTTGAATGGTAGCTGTTGTTGTAGGAAAATTCTGCTAATGGTAGATGTCGATCCCAACTGTTTCCGAAATCAATAACACATGATCGTAGCATGTCTTCAAGCGTTTGTATCGTCCTTTCGCTCTGCCCATCAGTTTGTGGATGATAGGCAGTACTCATGTCTAGACGAGTTCCTAATGCTTGCTGTAATGTCTGCCAGAATCTTGAAATAAATCTGCCATCCCTATCAGAGATAATAGAGATTGGTATTCCATGTCTGGAGACGACTTCCTTCAAATACAGTCGTGCTAACTTCTCCATCTTGTCATCTTCTCTTATTGGTAGGAAGTGTGCTGATTTGGTGAGACGATCAACTATTACCCAAATAGTATCAAAACCACTTGCAGTCCTTGGGAATTTAGTGATGAAATCCATGGTAATGTTTTCCCATTTCCATTCTGGGATTTCGGGTTGTTGAAGTAGACCTGATGGTTTCTGATGCTCAGATTTGACCTTAGAACACGTCAAACATTCTCCTACGTATTTAGCAACATAACTTTCATACCCGGCCATCAAAAATGTTTCTTGAGATCCTTGTACATCTTCCCCGTTCCAGGATGTATTGAGTATCTGGTTTTATGAGCTTCTCTAAGTACCATTTCTCTCATATCTCCAAATTTTGGTACCCAAATCCTTTCAGCCCTATACCGGGTTCCGTCTTCCCGAATATTAAGATGCTTCTCCGATCCTTTGGGTATTTCATCCTTTAAATTTCCCTCTTTTAAAACTCCTTGTTGCGCCTCTTTTATTTGAGTAGTAAGGTTATTATGAATCATTATATTCATAGATTTTACTCGAATGGGTTCTCTGTCCTTCCTGCTCAAGGCATCGGCTACCACATTTGCCTTCCCCGGGTGGTAACGAATCTCAAAGTCGTAATCATTCAACAATTCAATCCACCTACGCTGCCTCATATTCAGTTGTTTCTGATTAAATATGTGTTGAAGACTTTTGTGGTCGGTATATATAATACTTTTGACCCCATATAAGTAGTGCCTCCAAGTCTTTAATGCAAAAACAACCGCGCCTAATTCCAAATCATGCGTCGTATAATTTTGCACGTGAATCTTCAATTGTCTAGAGGCATAAGCAATCACCTTCGTTCGTTGCATTAATACACAACCGAGACCTTGCTTTGATGCGTCACAATAAATCAAAAAATCATCATTCCCTTCAGGCAATGACAATATAGGTGCCGTAGTTAGCTTTTTCTTCAATAACTGAAACGCTTTCTCTTGTTCATCATTCCATTCAAATTTCTTCCCTTTATGCGTTAATGCAGTCAAGGGTTTTGCTATTCTGGAAAAGTCTTGGATGAACCTTCTGTAGTAACCAGCTAGTCCTAAAAACTGGCGTATGTGTTTCGGAGTTTTCGGGGTTTCCCACTTTTCAACAGTTTCTATCTTTGCTGGATCCACCTTAATACCTTCTTTGTTCACTATGTGACCGAGGAATTGAACTTCTTCCAACCAAAATGCACACTTTGAAAACTTAGCGTACAATTCTTCCTTCCTCAATACTTCTAACACCTTTTTCAAATGTTCACCGTGTTCTTGGTCATTCTTTGAGTAAATAAGTATGTCATCAATGAAAACAATGACAAACTTGTCAAGGTATGGTCCACACACTCGGTTCATAAGGTCCATGAACACAGCTGGGGCATTAGTTAAACCAAACGGCATGACCATAAACTCGTAATGACCGTAACGTGTTCTGAAAGCAGTCTTTGGAATATCATCTTCTTTCACCCGCATTTGATGATACCCGAAACGTAAGTCAATCTTTGAATAAACAGACGAGCCTTGTAGTTGATCAAATAAGTCGTCGATTCTCGGTAGTGGGTAGCGGTTCTTGATGGTAAGTTTGTTCAACTCTCGGTAGTCGATACACAACCTGAATGTACCATCTTTCTTCTTGACAAACAAAACTGGAGCTCCCCACGGTGATGTGCTTGGTCGAATGAAACCACGCTCTAAAAGTTTTTGTAATTGGCTTTGCAATTCTTTCATCTCGCTGGGTGCGAGTCTGTAAGGAGCACGAGCTATTGGTGCAGCTCCTGGTACAAGATCTATTTGAAATTCAACGGATCGATGTGGGGGTAATCCCGGTAATTCTTTCGGAAATACATCGGGAAATTCTTTTGCAATGGGAACATCATTGATGCTCTTTTCTTCAGTTTGTACTTTCTCGACGTGTGCTAGGACAGCATAGCAACCTTTTCTTTTTAGTTTTTGTGCCTTCAAATTACTAATAAGATGTAGCTTCGTGTTGCCCTTTTCTCCGTACACCATTAAGGGTTTTCCTTTTTCTCGTATAATGCGAATTGCATTTTTATAACAAACGATCTCTGCTTTCACTTCTTTCAACCAGTCCATACCGATTATCACATCAAAACTCCCTAACTCTACTGGTATCAAATCAACCTTAAATGTTTCACTAACCAGTTTAATTTCTCGATTCCGACATATATTATCTGCTGAAATTAATTTACCATTTGCTAATTCGAGTAAAAATTTACTATCCAAAGGCGTCAATGGGCAACTTAATTTAGCACAAAAATCTCTACTCATATAGCTTCTATCCGCACCCGAATCAAATAAAACGTAAGCAGATTTATTGTCAATAAGAAACGTACCCGTAACAAGCTCCGGGTCTTCCTGTGCCTCTGCCGCATTAATATTGAAAACTCTTCCGCGGCCTTGTCCATTCATGTTCTCCTGGTTCGGGCAATTTCTAATAATGTGGCCTGGTTTTCCACATTTATAATAAACTACATTGGCATAGCTTGCTCCGACACTACTTGCTCCGCCATTACTCGTTCCGACACCATTTGTTCCTTTCGTTCTATTAACCCCTGGTCCGTAGACCTCACACTTCGCCGCGCTATGACCATTTCTTTTACACTTGTTGTAAAATTTGGTGCAGAACCCCGAGTGATACTTTTCACACCTTTGGCATAGCTGTTTCTGATTGTTGTTGTTGTTGCGGTTATTATTGTTGTTGGGATGATTATTGTAGTAGTTGTTGTTGTTGTTGTTGGGCCGTTTGTTGTAGTTGCGATTGATGTTGCGATTGTTGGGATAATTGTTGCGATTGCTGTTGTTGTTGTTTTGGTGATTCTTATCACCATTTTCCTCCCACTTTCTTTTAACTTGCTTCACATTGGCCTCTTCAGCAGTCTGTTCTTTAATTCTTTCTTCAATCTGGTTCACTAGTTTGTGAGCCATTCTACATGCCTGTTGTATGGAGGCGGGCTAGTGTGAACTTATATCTTCTTGGATTCTTTCCGGTAATCCTTTCACAAACGCGTCGATCTTCTCTTCCTCATCTTCGAATGCTCCCGGACACAATAGGCACAATTCTGTGAATCGTCTTTCGTACGTGGTAATATCAAATCCTTGGGTTCGTAACCCTCTAAGTACTGTCTTGAGCTTATTGACCTCGGTTCTGGGACGGTACTTCTCGTTCATCAAGTGCTTGAATGCTGACCACGGTAGTGCGTACGCATCGTCTTGTCCCACTTGCTCTAGATAGGTATTCCACCATGTTAACGCAGAACCTGTGAAGGTATGCGTAGCGTACTTCACTTTGTCCTCTTCAGTACACTTACTTATGGCAAACACCGATTCGACCTTCTCGGTCCACCGTTTCAATCCGATCGGTCCTTCGATTCCATCAAATTCCAAAGGTTTGCAGGCAGTGAATTCTTTGTAGGTGCATCCTACACGATTTCCTGTACTGCTAGATCCAAGGTTATTGTTGGTATGTAGCGCAGCCTGTACTGCGGCTATGTTTGAAGCTAGAAAAGTACGGAATTCCTCTTCATTCATATTCACTGTGTGTCGAGTAGTCGGTGCCATTTCCTTCAAAATAGTCAACTGGAACAAGTTAATCATACAGAATATTAAGAGTAGTTAATAGTATTTCGTAGCATAATATGAACTCATTTATAAAAGCTTTTTCTTCATATTAGCGTTTTATAAGTTTAAATTCGGGTAGTACCTACCCGTTAAGTTCATACTTAGTAGCTAATATACAATTCAACTACTACAATTCTATATGAAAAACTGATTATAATAATATTTCGCGTTCAAACTTTTACACAATATTTTACAAACTTACAATACCGCTTATTTTACATATAGCATGAAATATAGCACACAATAAATTTGATACAAGATGGTTGTGAAGATAATTCTAGCTAGTAAACAAGTCGTTCAGCAAAGGCAATAAAGACACGTAATTCATACGTCCAGAAACAAGTCATGCATTTTGGTTTTACTAGGATTACTTCCCATCCTTGGTCTTGTGGAACATAACCGTTATGGCCGTTGATAAGACAGCGTGTTGTAACGTCGTCAAAGGGACGAGGGTTATGTAATGTCCAACAGTCCCGTAACAATCTAAAAACCTCATTTCTTATCCCAATTACCGACTCCGTCACTTGTGGGAACGTTTTGTTTAATAGTTGTAGCCTGATGTTCTTGTTCTCACTTTGGTGAGAAGCGAACATTACTAATCCGTAAGCATAACATGCTTCTTTATGTTGCATGTTAGCCGCTTTTTCTAAATCACGAAGTCCAATATTCGGATATATTGAGTCAAAATAATTTCTTAACCCATTGCGTAAAATAGCATTTGGGTTCCCCGCAATATATGCGTCAAAGTAAACACATCGTAACTTATGGATTTCCCAATGTGATATCCCCCATCTTTCGAACGAAAGCCTTTTATAAACCAAGGCATTCTTGGAACGTTCTTCGAATGTCTTACAAACTGATCTCGCCTTAAATAGTTGTGCCGAAGAATTCTGACCGACTCTAGACAAGATTTCATCAATCATGTCTCCGGGTAGGTCTCTTAAAATATTGGGTTGTCTATCCATTTTGTGTTTTTATACTGTAAAATAGACAAGAGTTAGATTCATAAAAAAATACTTATTAATACAAGCAATTTTTACATATATCATAAAGCATAAGCACACTATATTACTTATATTACACCACACGAATACAACTATCTTATTCCGACTCGCTTGTTTCTTCTTCTTCGGTTTTGGTTCGTTTTTCCAAGTTTCTAGGGATATATGATGTTCCCCTAATACGAGCCGTCGTTATCTACATTGGTTTAGAAAAACCTGGTGGTTTAGAGGTTCCCGGGTCATTGTTACAACTTAAGGACTTCGGGGGTTGACGATACATATACAGTTCATCGGGGTTGGAATTAGATTTCTCTATTTTTATGCCCTTTCCCTTATTATTTTCTTTTGCCTTTTTAAATTCAGTAGGGGTAATTTCTATAACATCATCGGAATTCTCGTCGGAATCTGATTCATCGGAGAATTGGTAATCCTCCCAATATTTTGCTTCCTTGGCAGAAACACCATTGACCATAATTAACCTTGGTCAGTTGGTTGAGGATTTTCTTTTACTTAACCGTTTTATTATTTCCCCCACCGGTTCTATTTCTTCATCCGGTTCCGATTCTTCTTCCGGTTCCGATTCTTCTTCCGGTTCCGACTCTTCTTCCGGTTCCTCTTCGGGAACTTGTGAATCAGTCCACGAATCATTCCAATTTACATTTGACTCTTCATTATTATTAGGTGAGTCAATGGGACTTGTTCTAGAGGTAGACATCTATCACATAATATCAAACGCGTTAAGAGATTAATATATCATATAATATTCACATGTTAAAAATATATAGTTTCCAACAAAACTTGTTAAGCAATCATTTTTCAAGTAAACACGGTCGAAGTCCAGACTCACTAATGCATCCTAACAAACTAGATAAGACACACTAATGCAAAATTCTGGTTCTCTAAGACCAACGCTCGGATACCAACTGAAATGTCCCGTTCTTATTGATTAAAAACGTTCCATATTAATTGATTTCGTTGCGAGGTTTTGACCTCTATATGAGACGTTTTTCAAAGACTGCATTCATTTTTAAAACAAATCATAACCTTTATTTCATAGATAAAGGTTTTAAAAAGCTTTACGTAGATTATCAAATAATGATAATCTAAAATATCCTGTTTACACACGACCATTACATAATGGTTTACAATACAAATATGTTTCAACAAAATAAGTTTCTTGAATGCAGTTTTTACACAATATCATATAAGCATGGACTCCAAATCTCGTCCTTATTTAAGTATGCGACAGCGGAAGCTCTTAATAATCACCTGAGAATAAACATGCTTAAAACGTCAACAAAAATGTTGGTGAGTTATAGGTTTAACCTATATATATCAAATCATAATAATAGACCACAAGATTTCATATTTCAATACACATCCCATACATAGAGATAAAAATCATTCATATGGTGAACACCTCGTAACCGACATTAACAAGATGCATATATAAGAATATCCCCATCATTCCGGGACACCCTTCGGATATGATATAAATTTCGAAGTACTAAAGCATCCGGTACTTTGGATGGGGTTTGTTAGGCCCAATAGATCTATCTTTAGGATTCGCGTCAATTAGGGTGTCTGTTCCCTAATTCTTAGATTACCAGACTTAATAAAAAGGGGCATATTCGATTTCGATAATTCAACCATAGAATGTAGTTTCACGTACTTGTGTCTATTTTGTAAATCATTTATAAAACCTGCATGTATTCTCATCCCAAAAATATTAGATTTTAAAAGTGGGACTATAACTCACTTTCACAGATTTTTACTTCGTCGGGAAGTAAGACTTGGCCACTGGTTGATTCACGAACCTATAACAATATATACATATATATATATATATATATCAAAGTATGTTCAAAATATATTTACAACACTTTTAATATATTTTGATGTTTTAAGTTTATTAAGTCAGCTGTCCTCGTTAGTAACCTACAACTAGTTGTCCACAGTTAGATGTACAGAAATAAATCGATAAATATTATCTTGAATCAATCCACGACCCAGTGTATACGTATCTCAGTATTGATCACAACTCAAACTATATATATTTTGGAATCAACCTCAACCCTGTATAGCTAACTCCAACATTCACATATAGAGTGTCTATGGTTGTTCCGAAATATATATAGATGTGTCGACATGATAGGTCGAAACATTGTATACGTGTCTATGGTATCTCAAGATTACATAATATACAATACAAGTTGATTAAGTTATGGTTGGAATAAATTTGTTACCAATTTTCACGTAGCTAAAATGAGAAAAATTATCCAATCTTGTTTTACCCATAACTTCTTCATTTTAAATCCGTTTTGAGTGAATCAAATTGCTATGGTTTCATATTGAACTCTATTTTATGAATCTAAACAGAAAATTTATAGGTTTATAGTCGGAAAAATAAGTTACAAGTCGTTTTTGTAAAGGTAGTCATTTCAGTCGAAAGAACGACGTCTAGATGACCATTTTAGAAAACATACTTCCACTTTGAGTTTAACCATAATTTTTGGATATAGTTTCATGTTCATAATAAAAATCATTTTCTCAGAATAACAACTTTTAAATCAAAGTTTATCATAGTTTTTAATTAACTAACCCAAAACAGCCCGCGGTGTTACTACGACGGCGTAAATCCGGTTTTACGGTGTTTTTCGTGTTTCCAGGTTTTAAATCATTAAGTTAGCATATCATATAGATATAGAACATGTGTTTAGTTGATTTTAAAAGTCAAGTTAGAAGGATTAACTTTTGTTTGCGAACAAGTTTAGAATTAACTAAACTATGTTCTAGTGATTACAAGTTTAAACCTTCGAATAAGATAGCTTTATATGTATGAATCGAATGATGTTATGAACATCATTACTACCTTAAGTTCCTTGGATAAACCTACTAGAAAAGAGAAAAATGGATCTAGCTTCAACGGATCCTTGGATGGCTCGAAGTTCTTGAAGCAGAATCATGACACGAAAACAAGTTCAAGTAAGATCATCACTTGAAATAAGATTGTTATAGTTATAGAAATTGAACCAAAGTTTGAATATGATTATTACCTTGTATTAGAATGATAACCTACTGTAAGAAACAAAGATTTCTTGAGGTTGGATGATCACCTTACAAGATTGGAAGTGAGCTAGCAAACTTGAAAGTATTCTTGATTTTATGTAACTAGAACTTGTAGAATATATGAAGAACACTTAGAACTTGAAGATAGAACTTGAGAGAGATCAATTAGATGAAGAAAATTGAAGAATGAAAGTGTTTGTAGGTGTTTTTGGTCGTTGGTGTATGGATTAGATATAAAGGATATGTAATTTTGTTTTCATGTAAATAAGTCATGAATGATTACTCATATTTTTGTAATTTTATGAGATATTTCATGCTAGTTGCCAAATGATGGTTCCCAAATGTGTTAGGTGACTCACATGGACTGCTAAGAGCTGATCATTGGAGTGTATATACGAATAGTACATACATCTAAAAGCTGTGTATTGTACGAGTACGAATACGGGTGCATACGAGTGGAATTGTTGATGAAACTGAACGAGGATGTAATTGTAAGCATTTTTGTTAAGTAGAAGTATTTTGATAAGTGTCTTGAAGTCTTTCAAAAGTGTATGAATACATATTAAAACACTACATGTATATACATTTTAACTGAGTCGTTAAGTCATCGTTAGTCGTTACATGTAAATGTTGTTTTGAAACCTTTAGGTTAACGATCTTGTTAAATGTTGTTAACCCAATATTTATAATATCAAAAGAGATTTTAAATTATTATATTATCATGATATTATGATGTACGAATATCTCTTAATATGATATATATACATTAAATGTCGTTACAACGATAATCGTTACATATATGTCTCGTTTCAAAATCATTAAGTTAGTAGTCTTGTTTTTACATATGTAGTTCATTGTTAATATACTTAATGATATGTTTACTTATCATAATATCATGTTAACTATATATATAACCATATATATGTCATCATATAGTTTTTACAAGTTTTAACGTTCGTGAATCACCGGTCAACTTGGGTAGTCAATTGTCTATATGAAACCTATTTCAATTAATCAAGTCTTAACAAGTTTGATTGCTTAATATGTTGGAAACATTTAATCATGTAAATATCAATCTCAATTAATATATATATAAACATGGAAAAGTTCGGGTCACTACACTTTTGGAGTAGATGAGGATATCATCTATGAAGACGATAACGAACATATCTAGGTATGGCTTGTAGACACGATTCATGAGGTCCATAAACACGGCAGGTGCGTTGGTTAAACCGAATGGCATCACGAGAAACTCATAATGACCATAACGGGTTCTGAATGCAGTCTTCATCACGTCGCTCTCTTTCACCCTCAACTGGTGATAATCGGATCGCAAATCGATCTTAGAGTAAACGCTCGATCCATGTAGTTGATCAAAAAGATCGTCAATTCGAGAAAGAGGATACCGATTCTTGATCGTCAATTTGTTGAGTTCGCGGTAGTCAATACACATGTGGAATGATCTGTCTTTCTTCTTCACAAATAAAACAGGTGCGCCCCAAGGCGAGAAACTTGGTTGGATAAATCCGCGGTCTAGCAGTTCTTGTAATTGGCTCTGCAACTCTTGCATTTCGGAAGGTGCGAGTCGATAAGGTGCGCGAGCTATAGGTGCAGCTCCTGGCACTAAATCGATCTGAAACTCTACTGCTCTCGGCGGCGGTAATCCAGGCAATTCTTCTGGGAAGTGTCATACCCCCAAATAGGGCCGGGGAAATATGACTTCACAATATCACAACACAAGTATGTATAAACGAGAACGACTCTATATGAGACGTTTTAATTAAATAATGTATTAGAGCAGCGGAAAGTATTAAGTCGTTACAATTGTAACTTAAATGTTTTTATGCAATAATATGAATGTATAAATGCGGACTACAAAAAGCAGCAAAGTCCAAATAGCAAATAATCTTTAGCAATCTTCACCTGAGATAAAACATGCTTAAAAGTGTCAACCAAAAAGGTTGAGTGAACAACATAGGTTTAATATATATAGTTTTAGGCCACAAGATTTAGTTATCAAAAGTAAATGCTGAAGTTATGATATCGAGACATAAACAAAGTTACCCCTGGACACCTTGAACTGTCAGTGTCGTTTAATCATTATTATGTAACCAAAGACCAACGGTCAAATGGTTAGAGACGTCACTCTCAATAGCTCTATTCACAATAACTAAGCTTTCCAAAATTCCAGTAATTAACGATATCATGGTAGGGATTTAGCATGAATCAAAGCATGTCAGCACAGTTAAACAGTTTGCGGGTACTTGTTTCTAAGCGTAAAACAGTTTAAAAGCAAGCATGTGTCTCACCCCAAAATTCAAAATAAGTAATAGAGAAACAGTTAAAAAGTGGGGCTATGAAGTTCACCTTAATAGCAGGTAGATATTCCACGCAAATAGTAAGAACGAAGAATGTAATCGGAGATCTCAACCTAGAGATATAATGTTTAATTAGTTAATGTCTAATAGACATAAAGTTTGTTTATTAATATAGCAAACTATATTAACAGTGACCGTTTTCGAGAAAGTTATATTTATATAAGTGATAATATACTTAGTGTACTTAAGTGTTACTATATAGATAAGTGTATAGGTTATACTAATAATAGTATTATTAGTCTTTAATTAACTATTATGTATACTTATCTTTATATGTTACATATATAAATATACTTTTATGTGATACATACATATATATATATACACACACTTATTACTTTTTCTTATTATTTACTAACGTTATAACTTACATGATACACATTCATACATACATACACACATACATATACATACATATATACACATACATATACACGTATGTATATATTTACATATACACACACACATATACATACAGTGTATACATTCACATACGTACGTATGCAAGCATGCATGCATGTACCTTCTGTATCATTGCTTATTAACTAATCTCGTGCACATGAAATCATAACCTAATTATCATAACCTTAAACTAATAACTTTAACATAAAATCATAAGTTTTTAATTACAACCTTCAACTAAACTTGTAAGCCTTATTCAAATACTTCGTGTATAACCACAATCATTATTCAATTCTCCTAACACTAATCATATTAATCATAATCAATACATGATATTTATTACTAGTTCAACTCATATTCATAATCTAACTTCATGATCATAATCTTCATCTTCAACTATTATTACTAGCTAGCTTATAACTCAATAACCCTAATCTTTCATAATCAATTCCTTTTCATACTCTTTATCTTATTACTCATTAACCAAAGCTCATAAAATCATAATCTTTAACCTTACAAATTGCTCATACTCTATGTCATTATTCATATTCTTATAATCATATTCATTATCATTAATTAACCTAGTGTCTTATTAACCTATAATCATGATCATACATCTTTTATCTTTTAATCTTATTACATGAAATCATAACTTTTATTCATTAAGCTTTATCATTCAATAACTTACTTGATATAATACTTATAACAAAATTCTTAATTATGACTTAATAAGTAATTAAATTTAGAACAAGATTAACTAGGGTTTAGGCTACCTTAGGGTTTAGAGATCAAGACTTGTGATGAGGATGGTGATGCGAAATCAGTAAACAGAAAACAGCAGCAGTTCAGCAACAATCCACGACCCAAAACACAGGTTTTCTTGACCCGTTTGATCACGACAGAACCAGCAGGTTTAGCAGCAACAGACGCAGCACTTGGATGGTTTGAAGGGTTGTTTTGGTTCGCGAATTCAGCAGGAAAACAAGAGGGTTTACAGCAGCACAGTCGTAGTAACAAAATCGACCCAAAACAAGTGCTTCTTGGGTCTGACTTGCTCGACAGAAGACAGCAACACAGCAGCAAAATTTATCGACCTTGGAGGCTGTTTTTAAAGGTAAAACAGGAGCTGAAATAGCAGTAGGTTAATGGCGAATTGCAGGAGGGTTGAAGGTGATAATTGTCGACTAAAAGAGGCTGTGATGGTTGACGTATGCAGCAGGTTTTTGTAGGTTTGTTTAGTCGACAAAAGAAGACTGGATGTGGTGTTTAGTCGATAGAAAAATAAAGGGAAAGCAGGCTGGAAAAGTCGACAGAAAAATAGAGAGAAAGCAGGAGAACTAGTCGACTATGTGCAATTTTTTTTTTTTTTTGGTGAATAAACTTGGAAAAACTTGAGAGTATTTATAGGTTTGTAGGTTTTCTAATTACATTCAACTTGCTTGGAGATCAAGATCAATAGTTTGTATTAGACTAGGATTATGAAGACTTAGTAATCAAGTTATTAATCTTTTTTTTTAATCCTTCCAGCCGTTTTACTTGTTACATGTATTTTTTTTTTACGAAATTACATAATTTATTCAAGTATTTTATATTTTTTTTGTATATTATTATTATTATTATTATTATTATTATTATTATTATTATTATTATTATTATTATTATTATTATTATTATTTAGGGTTACATTTTATTTAATTACATTTTATTTAATTATTAACCCCTAACTTTTATCAATTTTTAATTTGGTTCTAATTTGTTTAATTTATATAATATTACAATTTGTTTAATACATTTAGTTTATATAACTGATACATTTATTATATATATATATATTTTTACTGCAAATGTATTATTTATACATTTTATTTTGATCATAACAATAACATTAATAATAATAATAGTTATTAGGGTTTGGGTTTAATATTTAATATTAAATGGTATTAGGGTTTAGTATTTAATGTATAGGGTTAGGTTTAGGGTTTTGAATAATGTTAGGGTTTTAGTATTAATTACGTTATTTATTATATCCGGATAACAACCCTAATGCTAATATACAGAGTATGTCATTGAAACCCTAAGGGCAACTTGGTAAATTCAGAATGGAAATTTGAGGGTTGTTATAGGAAGACATCGAAAAATTCGTTCACAATTCGTACGTCATCCACGCTCTTCATCTCAGTTTCTAACGTTTTCACATGTGCCAAAACTGCAAGACGTCCTTTCTTCATGATCTTTTGCGCTTTCATGCAATTAATGAGATTCAGTTTCGAGCTATATCTCTCTCCGTAAATAATCAGCGGCTCACCGTCTCCGTGTGGTATACGAAGAGCTTTATCTCTACAGATAATGTCGGCCCTTATCTTGGTCAACCAGTCCATACCGACAATAACATCAAAGCTTCCCAACTTAATGGGTATCAAGTCAATCTCAAAATCTACACCAGCTATGTTGATAATAGTTCCTCGGCTGATTTGGTCAACTTTCTCAAGTTTTCCATTGGCTACCTCTACAAGCATACTCTCCTTTAAAGGAACTAATGACCAATTTATCTTAGAGCAAAAGTGTCTACATACATAACTACTATCGGCACCAGTATCAAACAGAACAGAAGCTAATAGACTGTTGATAGTGAATATACCTGTCACCAAGTTGGGGTTCTCACGGGCATCCCTTGCATTTACATTGAAAGCTCGCCCACGCGGTGGTCCGCCGTCCTTTCGCTTGTTGGGACACTCATTTCTGAAGTGGCCCGTCTGTCCGCATTCATAACACTTTCTCGGTCCATTGGGGTTCGACTTCCCAGTCACGGTGGTGATCTTGTAGTCCTTGCCAATATGCCTGGTCCTTTTGCATTTTTTACAAACAACGTTACAGTACCCGGTATGGTGCTTGTAGCACCTCTTGCACTGCGGCAGACTACCCTTGTAGTTGGAGTTCGAGCTAGTGTTCGGATTGGGATTCCCACCGTTGTTGTGCCTCTTAGTGGGGGCTTGATCATAGACTCTCCCCTTGTTGTTGTCCCACTTACGCTTATCACTACTACCCGATTCGGATTTTTCCTTCTCCGGTTCATCGCTGATAATTTGGTTCATTAAGGTGTGCGCCATGCGAATTGCTTCCGGGACGTTAGGTGGCTTAGACGAGGTGACACTTCCCTTAATGAACTTAGGAAGTCCCCACAAATACCTTTCCATACGCTTAAACTCTGGGGTAACCATGGTAGGACACATCAGGGCTAATTCCAGATACCTACGGTTGTAACCATCGAGATCGTTTCCCACAACCTTCAACTGCATAAACTCAATCTCCATTTTCTGGATCTCTGTCCTAGGGCAGTATTCCTCAATCATGGCCCCCTTAAACTCTTCCCATGGAGTGGCATACGCCTCATCAATACCCTTTGCTTGAGCCAGAGTTTTTTTACCAAGTTAGTGCGCCGTCTGACAGCGTACATGAAGCATACTTAGTTTTGTTCGCCTCTGAGCAGTTACTAACTCGAAACACAGATTCTAATTTCTCAAACCACGTAGTGAGACTAACTGGCCCCTCAGTTCCACTAAAGTTGTGGGGCTTGCAGCTTTGAAACTCTTTGTATGTACATCCATTACGAATGGGCTGGATAACCGGTGGTGGTGGAGCTTGGGGGTTCATTTCCGCTAAAGCTGCGGCGACTCGTTCATTGATCATTTCCTCGATTTGGGCTGCGGTGGGTGTTGATCTTCCGTTGGCCATTGATGTTCTAAACAAAATTTTTGACTCAAGTCAAAATCCAGTATTCAAATAGTAATAATACAGTATATGTTAACCAGCATGGAATCAACACAACACATGCTAATTAAATAACGCAAATAGATTCAGATACCATAAAGTCATCACACAGTAATGTAAATAGAACACTGTTCAAGAATTAAACAACACAAAGTTCCATTCATTAATAATAATAAGTTGCATACATCCGCATAGGTTCGTACAATACATAAGTGAAGCATAAAACTACAAATGAGATTACATAATGAAATCTACTACAAAAGCCCTAAGGTGATGGTGGGTGAAGGATGTCCATTATGTGGGACATCTGGTCCTCGAGCTCAGTTACCCGAGCACGGAGGATCTCCACTTCCCTCATCAATTCCTCGACGGAGGGAGATGGTGGGGCAGGCGGTGCTGGTGGTGCTGGTGGTGCTGGTGGTGCAGACGGTCCGGCTCCAGAAGTAGATGCTGCGTAACGGTAAGGCTTACGCACAAACAGATCAGCAGGGTAAGGCACAAGCCGCTTACGGGCGGTAACTCTAGTCCTCAGTCCATGTGTGTTAACGGATGATCTCCCTCCGTTAACCCCAGGAATGACAGTACCGTCGAAACAATACCGCTTCTTTGGAGGGGTAGAGGGTGGCTGCACGGGTGCCTCATCAGGGTCCTCATCGGAATCCTTGTCACTGGATTCGTCGGAGGATGAGTCGTCGGATGATGAGTCGGCAGATGATGGGTCGTCTAGATCGGCTGGGGGTGGCTGCACTGGTGGCTCTCCTCGGGGGCCATCATCAGTCGGTATCTGAAAGGCGGGATCGGCACGAGACGTCCATCAAGAAGGCGTCGGCACCAATGGTTATACTCATTACGGACTGGACCTTCCCCAAGTTCCGCGGAAATCACAGCACCACCGAAATGGTGCTGTAGCTCCGAGGGTCCTGGGACAAGTGGAGCTGGAATCTCCTGTAGGTCCTCAGCTCCATCTGAGGTGACCACTGGGTCGGGTGCATGGCTACTGGCTCCAGAGGATGAAGCGCCAGAGTCACTGGAGGGTGTCGATGACGGGATCTGATAATCGGCAACAATGGCAGGCGAAGTGGCGGACGAGTCTGAGTCGCTCTCCAAAACAATAACAGGTGGAATATCCGACATCTGAACAAGGAAAAATAACTTTTTCCATGTCAGTAAGTCATAAAGCAAGCACGTATAAGGCAAAGTAACTAAGTCAGTATAGATCATGTATAACAGTAAGTAGCATGGCAATAACAACAAATCGTACAGAAGTATCATGCAATCGAAAGCAGATAATATCATGCAGTAGCGAAAGCAAGTAGCAGTATACGACATATAGCAGTGAAAGTAAACAGCAGCACGCAGTAAGTTCTGCAGAAACAAGTAAACTAGTAAGTTGTAGATTAGTCCTATTAATGAATCCTACTCGGTCGGGTCCAGACTCACTAATGCAACCTAATTCCCTACAACCAATGCTCTGATACCAAATGTGATGCCCCGTACAAAACCATCGTGTACGAATCATCAACAACAGGATCATTACAAGGTCAAATACTATATGCTGTTTCAAAACAAGTTTGCATTCATGAATAAAGGTGACGTTTTAACCAACGTCAAATGTTTAACAACAAAAAGTATGCTTCTACGAATAGCAAGAAATAATAGTACGTGACCCATAGGTCGTTACAAATACATCGTTTCAAAAGTAATATAGTTTGAATGCAAATTAAACGTTTCATGCGGTGACATCTCTAATAAGTGCAGCGGGTGTCTACAAAGCATGACTAGTACAACAGCGGAAGCAAGCAAACCTTAAGCACCTGAGAAAAACATGCTTAAAAACGTCAACACAAAGGTTGGTGAGCTATAGTTTAAGTATAACAGTAATGTAATGTAGGCCACGAGATTTCAGTGCTGCAAACAGCGTTTCAAAACAGTATGATAAAGTATATGTTTAACCGTGGGCACTTGGTAACTAACTTAATGTTTATCACCCCCTAAAAGTACACTTGGCGAGTGCGTATGTTTACGAAGTATTAACCACCCGTTAAATGCTAGCTCTACTAGCCCGAGTGGGGATGTCAAACCCTATGGATCCATATCTAAGATCCGCGTTCACCGATTCAAAGACCAATGACTAAACGTTACCGAGCTAAGGGGAAAGTTTATGCCGTTGTATAACCCACACATATATAAAGTTTAAGTACTCGTGCCTAGTATGTAACACGTAAAATGCACATGTATTCTCAGTTCCCAAAATAGTTAAAGTAAAAAAGGGATGCTATAACTCACAGTGGAAAGTAGTAAAAGTCGATACGTGGAAAGGTAAGCAAAGTGGTTGGTCCGAAAAGTTCTCAACCTAAGTCAAAAGTTACTAAGTCAGTAAATCATTCCCAAAGGTTTAAATGTATGTAAATTAGGTCTTAAGTACCATCATCATTCATCGTTAAACAAAAAGTGTAAAGTAAGTTTTAAGTCAAGACTAGGGTTTGAAACAAAGGTTGACTTCGTTCAGTCGCCACGGCCTCTATACAAAGTGAAATGAGGTGAGACCAGTGGCCATGGCTCCATATATGAGTCCCCTAGAGGCTGACCAGTTTTCAGAACTAAACTCGTCTTCGTTTGACCGTGGTGACAATTTAAGTGCGAGTAGGTCAGAAATTTTAGCACAACGTTAATAGGGTGTAGTGACTTTCGGGAGACCATAGATCCTAAACCGTAACTCGGATTAAGACAAGATCTAAATGGAAAATCATCTAATCGAACCCCAACTAAGTGAAAATAAACTTTCCAGTAGCCCAGGTAGTCTGATCAGTTCCAGAAACAGTAAGAAATGTGTTCCGGTGGGTTCTTGGTGTGCTTGATGCTCATCACGGTTCTCATCCTTGATGCGTATAGCTTCAAGTGTACAACTCATTGATGGGTTTGCATCATCTTAACCAAGGTTTGACCATCATAACACTAGTGTAAGTCTAAGATAAGTAGCACAACTCACTTAAGAGTTGTATGTAGTTTGATGAACCAAAGTTACATCAAGATCTTAGATCCGACACATACATGAGTTATAAAAGTAATATAAAGCTATAAACTTGTAAGTAAACTAAATAATCAAGATCATAAGTTGTATAACTTAGATCTTAGTTAGATCTTAAAGATCCTAGATTAGAAAGTCTAGATCCAGTGTTCTTAAGTTAGATCCTAAGTTATAGAACTTGGATCTACACTTTAATGAAACCATTAATATGAAACTTAGATTTTCATCTTGAAAAGTGTATGTAAGCTCATAAGCTCTTGTTTACAACAAAATTAGAAGACCATAAGCTATAGAAACTTAGATCCAACACAAGTGTATGAAGTTATAACTAAAAAATTATACTTCCATGTTCTTGAACTTACAAAGTTAACTTTGGTTCAAGAAAATATGAGATCAAGATTAACTAGTAACACTTGACCAAAATAACAACATCACAACTTTAAATAAATGAAATGAAGAATTAAATTAAAGTTACAAGTATTATGTTCATGTTTGCTTCATACTTGAGAAGATTCAAATCAAAGTTTGAATCTTAAGAAAGTAAGCTTCAAGTCTACAAAACATGAACATAAAGAAGATCATCAAGTTTATGAACTTTAGATCTTGAAAACATTTAAGTGTAGAACCATAAACTAACAAGTTTAGGTTCTTGTTCTTGGTTCTTCGTCAAATAAAGGATAGAAGACAACAAGATTTATGAAGATACAAACTAACAAGTTTGATCTTTAATTAACAACAACAACAAGTAACTAGTAATTGATGATGATGGAACTTGAATTTAAAAGAAAGAAAAGAAAGAAAATAAGTTTATCACTTACAAAGTTTTGACAGAAAAAGAGATGAGAGAAAGTTGAGAGAAAGTGTTGTAAGTAAGTGTGTGTAAGAATGAGATTCAAACAAGTGTATAAGTAACAAATAAAAAGAAAAAAATGGAACTCCCCATGCCATCCCCTATAGTTGACAGTTTGGAGAAAAAAAAAAGGAAGGGTCCAAATCTACTTTCAAGTATGGGGGAATGGTGTATGCTTAGAATGGTAATAAAGCTAAATGGTGTGGGAAAAAGGAGTGTAAGTATACAAGTAACTAGATTCCTCACTTATGTTAATTAGTCCATGCTTTCATTAATAAATCACTAGCTTAAAAGATGGGCTTACTAGTCCATTAAGTGTGTATGGTGGGCTTCCAAGTCCATTTCCAATAATAAAAGCCCAAGTCCAAGTAAGTATGCAATTAATCAAATAAAGCCCAAGTAATTAACTAGTAACCTTAGTTAATTAAAATGATTAATAATAATTAATCATGAATGTAAATAATATTCGAAAATATTATTCGTGAAGAGTACGTGCGTCACAAAGACAAGTCGGGCCATGAAAAGTTAAATACAGTAACAAGTAACATGTATAAGAACACGTTTATTAAAACGCAAGCATTAATAATGAATTATTAATAAACAAATGTTGGAAAATCCAGGGTCGTTACAATATAGAGGTCAAGTACCTCGCGATGTAACCAAATGTAATGTATTCATCCAGATGGATTAGGACGGGTCACGACATGTGGTATCAGAGCGGTGGTCTTAGCGAACCAGGTCTTGCATTAGTGTGTCTAACTGATAGTTGTTTAGATGAATTAGTGAGTTTGGACTTCGACCGTGTATGCATGTCAAAAGTTTTGCTTATAATTTCGTGTCGAAAATTACCTGCTTATCATTCTTAGTCTAGACACATCTTACTGCATTGATTGCATGAATAGTGTGTAGACAAAATTCATATCTTAGCGTATCTATTATTGTTACCTTGC
This sequence comes from Rutidosis leptorrhynchoides, assembly GCF_046630445.1. Classification (NCBI taxonomy): domain Eukaryota; kingdom Viridiplantae; phylum Streptophyta; class Magnoliopsida; order Asterales; family Asteraceae; genus Rutidosis; species Rutidosis leptorrhynchoides. Next base: position 352,081,550 of record NC_092333.1, on the reverse strand, counting down.
CTGACAGCTTCCGTAGATTCCTCCGTAACTTATGGGATTTTAGTATTATATATGCATATGTAAATTATGTATTGCAGGGTACTAATCTACATCCTATAATCTATTTCTTATCGAAAATCCTTCATCTGATTGTACGAGATGAATCCCTCAACCAGTTCGAGTCCCTCAGATTCCGATAGCTATTCCGATATGGATTTCCACTCGAGCTCTGAAAGTAGTGTAACTGGAATGGATCAACCAATCAATCATCACCAATTCTGGATGAATTGGAGATGGGTTCGTAGCCTACTTAATCATTGGAGACAAGAAGAAGGTGATCCCTTCCATCCACCATATTGCCCACTTGGCAATGAACTTGAAGCACTTACCGGCGAACCTGTTCATGATACCATTTTCTCTCTCATTTCTAGAGTATCCCGTTACGATTATTTACTATCTCATATTCTAGATCTTATTCATCCACTCGTCTGAACCGACAATCATCCCGGTGTAATAGAAGAAGTCAACGAGCTTCGCGCCCGAGTTGTAGCTTTGGAAAATATGGTGCAAAACATACCAGCTTCGGCAATATCACCGGCACCAACAGTACCATCAGTAACAGCACCCGTACCATCAACAATCCATGCCTCAACATCTCATTCTGTACCTCGAGTATAATCATCGTTCTACGTATCGTTCTACATCAATTATCTTCGTTCTTCATGGTGATTTTGTAATCTCTAATGTTTTAGAGATTATGTACTCTAGTTCTAACCGTAAATCAGATGAGTTTAATATCATATTAACTCATTAAATCCATGATTACATCTGAAAAAAATATATATGTATATATGTTTTCATAAAAGATTGTAATTAAAAATTCTTTTGTACAAACTATTAATGGTAAAAATATTTTAACGGGTAGGTAATACCTGAGGAATATTTAGATTTCACATTAATAAGTTACACTGTACATTCTTCGAATCTGATTCAACAGTCATTACTATCCTACTTACATCCACAGATATACGAATCCGTTCATCACAGAATAATCATTTTCATTCAATTTCATATTGGATTTTGATCTATCAGAATCCAACAAGTGGCATAATGAAGAAAACATTGGACAAAATAAAATTTGTTAGAAACAAACAAATTAATTATGAGAAATTTTGTTAAGAATCCACGCTAACTAATCCTAGCTAACTGTTCCTAGCTAACTGTTAATTCCTTATTATATTTTAATTATCACAATTTATTTATCGCCATTTATATTCTCGCAATTTTATTTATTGTCATTTAATTTCTGTTATTTACTTTACGCACTTTATTTATCGTCATTTAATTTATGTTATTTTTTACGCACTTTAAATATCGGGACACGTATACAAGGTTTTGACATATCATATCGACGCATCTATATATATTATTTGGAATAACCATAGAAACTCTATATGCAGTAATGTTTGAGTTAGCTATACAGGGTTGAGGTTGATTCTACAATAATATATATACTTTGAGTTGTGATCGAGTCTGAGACATGTACACGGGTCACGATACGTATTAATTAATTCGAATATTATAAGCTATATATGAATTATTGGACTGTTAACTGTGGACTATCAACTGTGGACTACTAACATTCGACAATTAAATGAATTAAAATACTGATTATAACATATGAAACTAAACAATTCTTCAAGTTTGCCACTTGATTTTATCATAAACCTCATTTGTATCTTGACGATTACGATCTGCGTTCAAATTTTTAAAGATTCTTGAAAACGCCTCAATCGAGAGGATGAACCAATCGCACTTCATCTACGGAAGAAAAGATTGATGCATATAGTTATGCACCTGAAAAACTCTCGGAACCTGAGTAAACGTTTAACACGTATCTATGCTAGCTCTTTTGGCGTTGTTATTACCACAAATAACTTGCAATCCCTTTCCAAAGTAGCAAATTTTGTCACAGATCCAGCATGTCAACTTCAATTTTTCGTTCGAAACAACCTTATTATAACCTTGATATATATATGCGTGCTCTTTTATTGTTACCGAGGAACCTTTTATATTCCACCATATTACCATCAGCGTTTAATCATCTAAAAACACAATTCTCTTGAAACCACCTCGGATTGATAACCGATGATTCAGATATAGTAGCATTAAATGCAGAGGAAACAGCAAAATCGTAGATGGTCTAAACGGCCAAAAGTTTGATAATAAAAAATGAAATGTTGGGAACGCTTGATAGAAAATTTGGTACTGAAAAACAGATTGAGCTAACCATGAAGGAGACCAAGGAAAAATACAAGGACCAAACTCTATATTCAAAGAATCCAGGTCATTCTGGATCCGATGAAATCTTTAGAGAATATCTTGCTCCGAAGTCATGTTAAAATCTTGCGGAAAATTTTCTCCATCAAATCTTCGAACTTAGAAAATTCCAAAATATCATCATAAATATCATCGATATTTCTGAGGATATTTTCATAAATATTCTTGTCCGAAATTGTTTATCTCTTCGTGCTATCCGTGTTACATCATAAAGGAAACTATTTTAGTTTCTAAAGTTCTTTGAAATTCGAGTTTAAATTATGAATGATTTCTGGAGAGGTGTTGGGAATTGAAGCATGAGTTAGTATAATATAATGACGTCAGGCCAACGTGGTTATATTACAGTAAGTCATGCTGAAATTTCTAATGGAACATGATGATGGTTCACAGATCTTACCCTCATCATGTGCCATGTTACATAACTCTTTCATTCTACTTAACCTCTAAACATATCAAGAAAATATTTTCTTGATGGTTCTGTCTTTCCCGTAACTTCTGGTAATTCAACAAATCAAATCGTGCTATTACCTTTTCTTTCTGTTTAATATATTATAATCATTTGAAACTTCATACCTACAAATTCTGGACCATTACTTTCTTCACTTGAATTCGAGAAGAGAAAACAAAGACATGAAGATCCGACATCTAAGGGAAAATATAAAGCCCGACAACCGCACATAAATTACAAACTGTGTATATCAATGCGTATAGCAATATAAAGACACGGGAGAATTAAGAACACTATAACCTCAAGGTAATAGTAGAAGTTAACAGATTCCTCCGGAGGTAGATGAAAAAGGAGGAAGACAGAAGCGATTGTCCAAAGAAGGACAAGGATCAGTACTGGATTAAGCATTTTTATAATATTTAGAAGTATGGATTAAGGAAGAAAGTATAGGAATGGTGAGAATAATAAAACGGAAGAGGTAAATTTATAATGGAAATATCCAACAGAGCAATCGAGGCAGATGATCGCATTTAATTAAAGAGATCTTAATTTCCTTAATCACTGACGAATCAAATCTTATATAGATAATGAAGATTTTCTTTGAAATCCCTTGAATTCTGGAATTCAACCATGACTACGTCAAAAGTTAAGACGAAACTTTTCACTCTTTTGTGGCAGCTTCACTCGTACCATAATCGAATTGTTTTATCTATATTAATCAAAAATGATAAAACTCTATTTATCAACTCATATTTGTCATGAAAATATTTTTTTGTTAGCCATGACAACCTCACTCAAATTTCGGGACGAAATTTCTTTAACGGGTAGGTACTGTGACGACCCAGAAAATTTTGACTAATTTTAAACCAAACTCTCGATACGATATTATATTTTTGACACGATAAGAAAAGTCCGTTCGGTTAAGTCTCAAAAATTTTTGAACTGTTTCATATATTCATTTGACCATTGACTGTTTACGACGATTCACGAACAATTAATTGTAAATAGATATGTATATATAATAATTCAAAATATAATATTATATTATTTAGTTATTAGAATTAATTTTGTAAAATAAAATAATATAAGATAATTAAATCTATAATTAAATTAAATCTATATACATATAAGTAATACATAGAATATTAATATTGAATGATTGTAATAACCATTAGTCATTTCGATTGATATTAAACAAGTAAGATGCGAGCTCGCGAGTGTATTAAACCAAATAATGGACGAACCTTTTTAATCACATTTTTACACACATAATGACTGAAATAAATAATGATAATTAATATAAAAATTTGGAATTTTTTTCGTAACCTTTTATCCGCCATTGATTTTCAACAGGACACGAAATATTGCTCTGTAATTTGGACGTCGACTGAAACAAGACAAAAGTTAGACTACTAATTTCATACTATTAAATTCTATTAGTTACACGTTTATTTTTTTTTCCATCAACTTGCCTATATGATTAATTATATTATGAGATTAATTGACATAATCATGTACAGACACAAACCTTCAACATCCATTGGTTCATTCATTTTCACCCGTGATTAAAATCACTAAAGGAGAATTTATTTTTCCTTGTCTCCCATTATCTAATTCTGTTTCTTGTCTTATCAAAACCACAACCAACTTGTATATGCATGGACATATATGGATACGCAGACATATGCACAAAACATAAATATAATTGACTCTCATAAAAACCAAGACTTAAACACCATCCTCATTTCTTTCTACGGCTGCACACTATCGGCCATTTTATTCACCTTCATCACCATGAAAGCCATCGTGATCCACCAACTAGACATCCCCTTGATCATCTCCCATCAACACGAGCCACCTTCATCATCATCTCAAGATATTATTTTCTGTTTCTTTTCGAATCATCACAACTCACCACCAATTGAACTGTCATCACTTTCACAATCGACACCACCTAGTATCACCCAAAACAGTTATCTTGCTATTTGACTTATGTTCCTGTGAATCGAAGACTCATAACAGAATCATCACCACACCTTAAATATCCACCACCCTCATCATCATTCTCGCTACTAATTTCTGTTCTTGTTCGACTAATAACCACAAACCGGCACCTACTACCAAAACCATTCCTGTCATCAAGCCAACTGAAAACCCAAGATCATAACTATAACCATGACCACCTTCGAACAACCCCACAATCGAATCACCATCACTGCAATCCCTTTGCACCACCACGGTTCACCATCCATCACCACCTTGTCTCTCTCTATCCATCTATCTATTTTCTTTCACATTATGATCTTGTTATAATACCAAACGAAAACCACCTACTGCTAGTCTGTTCTTTTACGGTTTCCTTTGTGAACACCACAACAAAACCCCACTTGTTACCATCTGATTAAGCGTTACTTGTTGGGTGGTGTTCTAATCGAACCCAAAACAGAAACCATGGTATTACCATTGGGTTTTGTTGCAGAAAACCCTCACGAAACCAACTATTTTGCTGCAATTCGAAGGACTTAAGGAAGCTACGACACTCGATTGATATCTACTTCTATTCCTGTTTTTCTCCCGACATCGACTCCCTCACTAAACTGAATTTTTTTCCGTTGTATTGCAAAACGAAACCCAAAACACCACTACAATCCTACGTAATCTGCTGCAGTTATTTTCGATACTTCTGTTTGCAACCGTCGGTAAACCATCTTCAAACATTACTATTTTCATAAATCCATCAATGACCATCGAACCCTACTGTTTTTCCCTACTTGCTAATACGATGCCTATTTTTTTTCTTTTCTGTACCAATCGATGAAAAAGGGCAGCCAAAGTTAAAGTGGTTTTATAGCTGTAATCAACTACACCCACTTGATAAAGTGGTAGGGTTACTATGGGATATGCTCGGCCTTTTTTTTTAAAACCAGCGAATTATACCGAAAACCTTTAAGGTTATTTGGATTAAATACTTGCTGGACTTGTTTAATATTTTTGGGCTACTCTTGAACCATAGAAAAGCCCAATCGTTTTTGTTTGAACCGAGACTACTGCAGTCGTTTTATGTTACATCGACGGTGGAATAATACTTGGTGACAAGTAATGAAGATTATGAAACTGTGATGATAGGAATATGATGATAAAGATGACGGATACGATGAATCAAAACCCAAATTTTTGTTCTTTCTTTTCAATCACTATAACTATGGTAGTGACAAATAAAGTGGTACATAAAGTCATGAAAATGATATCGATGATGATGATGATGTTACTGTGATAATGAGATGATGAAGATACTATGTTGATAATATGATATCGTTTCCGAGACTAGTTAATCGTTTGGGTTTTAACTTAAGAAGATAAGCCAACAGTTTTGTACATGTTAAATCCTTAAACACGCAAAACATTACACAAAAGTAAAAAACGGTGCAATGGTTTAGTAGCATGTTTGTGGAACGGGAGGTCGTGGGTTCGAACCCGGGCTTGGGCATTTTTTTTAAGGACCACTTCTTTGAGGTAGTATGACTATTACCATTATTATTATTATTGTTATTATTATTATTATCATATCATTATTATTATGAATATAAATGTTAATATTATTAATATTATTACCATTAACATGAATATAAGTATTATATTTATCACTACCATTAAAAATAATTTTTTTATTAAAAACTATCATTTTTATTAGAAGTATCATTTCTATCATTATTAATATTATTTTCAATACAGTTATAAACATAAAGGTTATAGATACAAGTATTAATATGAAAAGGATTAAGTTATAATGAATTATTAATAAAAGTATTATTATCATTGATATTGATATTATTATTATTATTATTACTTCATTATAGTATTATTATTACTACAAATAAAATGACTAGTATTATTATCAAAAATTAATATTATCATCATTAAATCTAATTATTATTATTATTATTAACACTATTTTAATATTATTAAAGTCATTATTTTAACAAACCAAAAGTTATTTATATAACAATATATCTAATACATATATAATAACTATATAAATATTACACACTATTTTGCTTAAAAATAAAATGTTATCATTTATTATTATATAATATTAATTAAGTTACATATAAGATATAAATATATTTTAGTAAATAGATATATAAATATTATTATTAATACCATATAGAAATAAATACTTAAATATATAGTATTAACATAACATATATATATATATATATATATATATATATATATATATATATATATATATATATATATATATATATATATATATATATATATATATACACACATAACATTCGAAATAACGAATACATTACTATTTTAAATAAATAATATATAACTAATATATACAAACTGGTTTGATTATTATTATATGTTAATTATAGGTTTTAATATATATAATTGATATAGGTTCATGAATCCGAGGCCAACCCTGCATTGTTCAATATCGTCGTATGCATATTTTTACTACAAAATATCGTATTGTGAGTTTCATTTGCTCCCTTTTTAAATGCTTTTGCAATATATATTTTTGGGACTGAGAATACATGCGTTGTTTTTATAACTGTTTTATGAAATAGACACAAGTAATCGAAACTACATTCTATGGCTGGATTATTAAACCGAATATGCCCCTTTTTAGTCTGGTAATCTAAGAATTAGGGAACAGACAGCCTAATTGACGCGAATCTTAAAGATAGATCTATTGGTCCCAACAAGCCCCATCCAAAGTACCGGATGCTTTAGTACTTCGAATTTATCATGTCCGAAGGGAGTCCCGGAATGATGGGGATATTCTATATGCATCTTGTTAAGGTCGGTTACCAGGTGTTCACCACATGAATGATTTTTATCTCTATGTATGGGTTGTATATTGAAATATGAAATCTTGTTGTCTATTACAATGATGAAAATGATCGATTATGATAAACTAATGAACTCACCAACCTTTTGGTTGACACTTGAAAGCATGTTTATTCTCAGGTATGAAAGAAATCTTCCACTGTGCATTTGCTCATATTAGAGATATTACTTGGAGTCATTCATGACATATTTCAAAAGACGTTGCATTCGAGTCGTCGAGTTCATCAAGATTATTACTAATTCAATTATAGTTGGATATATTATGAAATGGTCTGCATGCCGTCAACTTTCGATGTAATGAAAGTTTGTCTTTTAAAAACCAATGCAATGTTTGTAAAATGTATCATATAGAGGTCAAGTACCTCGCGATGTAACCAAATGTAATGTATTTGTCCAGATGGATTAGGACGGGCCACGACACATATATATATATAAACACAAGTGTTATGTGGGTTCAACTCCTTAGCAAATTATTATACTTATTTTTATAACAGATAAGAATAAGAATATTATATATTGTTTTGAATCTTGTTTGTCTGGTTCTATTATAAGATAAGAATTGGGCATTTAAAGTAAGTTTGTGAGATAACTAGATAATAAACACTTTAAAATAAACAAGAAACAACGTTAAACACTCCCTACTGCCCTTCAAAAATTGTATATAACACGTTTAATAATAGCAATTTGATGGTCACGTAAGTGTTTTGACTTTTCCTAGATGATTAGGTATTTTTTAATCAATACTCTGTATTAGTATTGCAGGTTGTTAGGCTGTAGCTTGAATTTGATTGAAGAAGATGGATGGAAAAATGGTCAGTCCTCACCACATGATCTTTGGAACCACCATGGATGTAATTATCATAAGCCTAGTCATGTGAAGTGTTAGATGGCGACAAGACCAGCATGTGTTGCGTCATGAAGAAACGTTTGTCTGGTTTGGTTCAACAAAACACTATTTTTGTTTAGCTTCCATATAATAGAGATACTATAAAAACTTAATCTGAAATTCATTGTTTTTAAAAGGATTACTTTGCAATTTTTAGTGCAAATTTTTTCTATTTTGGCCTGTTGGATTTTTTATTTTTTCCCCAAACCCTTCATATTTTGACCCAAAACTTTTATATTTTACCCTAAAACTTTCGTATTTTGTCAAAAAAAAAAAAAAAATCCATGAAAACTTCCATGCATTCTTCTATCATGTCGTGAAAAATCGCCATCATGCACCTTTGAAAGGTTGCAGGGGCGTTGCAAAGTCCAAATGGCATGCGTTTGTAAGCAAAAGTACCATAAGGGCACGTGAATGTGGTTTTCTCTTGGTCCTCGGGTGCTATTGGAATTTGAAAATATCCGGAAAAACCATCAAGAAAACAATAGTAACTATTTCTGGCTAATCTTTCCAACATTTGATCAATGAAAGGTAAGGGAAAGTGATCTTTTCTGGTGGCGTCATTTAATTTTCTATAATCAATACAAACACGCCATCCTGTTACAGTCCTAGTAGGAATAAGCTCATTTTTTTCATTTGTGATGACAGTCATGCCACCCTTCTTAGGTATGCATTGAACTGGGCTTACCCATGGACTATCAGAGATTGGATATATTAAACCTGCATCCAGCAGTTTAATAATTTCTTTCTTAACAACATCTTGCATATTAGGATTTAGTCTTCTTTGGCGTTGCACATACGTTTTATGACCTTCTTCCATAAGGATTTTATGTGTGCAATACGAAGGACTTATTCCTTTAATATCATGAATTTTCCATGCAATGGCTGGTTTATGAGCTTTTAGCACAGAAATGAGTTGAGATTTTTCATTTTCAGTAAGAGAAGACGATATTATTACAGGTAATTCAGACTCACCATGTAAATAAGCGTATTCCAAATGGTTTGGAAGTGGCTTTAACTCTAATGTCGGTGGTTCTTCTATCGATGATTTGTATCGATATCTGTCTTCCTCTTTTAGCATTTGAATTTCTTCTGTTCTTGGTTCATATCCATTAACCATAAGTGTAGCTATCATTTCAGTTTCATCAATTGGTTCAGTTCCTTCTCCTAAAGAACATTCTCCTGTTCCTTGTAATTCTGAAAATTCTTCTAACAATTCTGCATGTGATTATATAGTTTGAATATAATAACATGTATCATCTGCAGATTGCGGTTGTTGCATGGCTCTATCAACTGAAAAGGTAACACTCTCGTCCTCTATACTTAGGGTCAGTTTCTTACCGAACACGTCTATCATTGCTTTAGCCGTGTTTAAGAATGGTCTTCCTAATATGAGAGGAACTTGAGAATCTTCTTCCATATCCAAAGTAACAAAATCTACTGGAAATACTAAAGTACCAACTTTAACTAGCATGTTCTCCATTATCCCTCTAGGATATTTTACTGATCTATCTGCTAGTTGTATACTTATTCTTGTTGGTTTCAATTCTCCAAGGTCTAGTTTAGTGTATAATGAATACGGCATTAAATTTATACTAGCACCTAAGTCTGCCAATGCTTCTATTGAACTAAGACTACCCAGAAAACATGGAATTGTGAAACTTCCTGGATCAGATAGTTTTTCTGGTATCTTATTCAACAGTACTGCAGAACAATTAGTATTCATAGTAACAGCCGAGAGTTCTTCCATTTTCTTTCTATTTGTGATTAGATCTTTAAGAAATTTAGCATATCTAGGCATTCCTGAAATCACATCAATGAAAGGAAGATTGACATTTATCTGTTTAAACATATCCAAGAATTTGGATTGCTCGGCTTCAAGTCTCTCTTTTCTCATTTTACTCGGGTAAGGAAGTGGTGGTTGATATTGTTTAACATAAGGTTTAGCCTTAACTGTGTTATCTTCATTAACCTTTTCAACTACCGGTTCTTTTTCCTTATCTTGATCAGATTGTGGTTCTTGTGGAGTAGGAATAGCTTCATCAGAAATTTCAGGTATTTCAGGTAGTTTAAGTGTAATACCACTTCTTGTGGTAATGGCTTTAGCTGTTGCATTTCGGGGGGTTAGCATTTGTATCACTAGGTAGACTTCCCGGTTTTCTTTCACCTATTAACCTTGCTAGGTTGCTTACTTCTTGTTCCAGATTTTGAATAGAAGCTTGTTGATTTCTAAATGCTTGAGCATTTTGTTCATTCGTTTGTTTCTGAGATGTGAAAAATTGTGTTTGAGAATCAACTAGCTTCGACATTATATCTTCTAAATTTGGTTTTTTTTCATCAGTTTGTGGTGGTTTGTTTTGAAAAACAGGTCTTTGCTGGTTGTAAGTATTATTGGATACTTGTTGATTACTAGGACCTTGTTAGTTGTTGTATGGAACATTTCGGTTATAATTCTGATTTTGATTGTAGATTGGTCTTGGCGGTTGATAATTATTCTGATAATTATTTCCAGGCCTTTGGTTTATGTATGAAACATTCTCTCTTTGTTCCATTGTTAGTTCAATACTGAGACAATATTTTGTCAAATGTGGTCCTCCACACTGCTCACAACTAATTCGTATTGAGTGGATATCTTTAGTCATCTTTTCCATTCGTCTCTCGACAGCATCTATCTTTGCGGAAATGGAATCTAAGTCATGGCTAGAATCGGCTCTAGCTGCTTTAGATGATCTAACGATATCTTTTTCTTGGTGCCACTCATGTGAGTGGGATGCAGTGTTATCAATAATTTTGTAAGCATCAGTTGCGGTTTTCTTCATAATGGAACCACCATCTGCTATATCGATGTCTTTTCTTGTTGTGATGTCGCATCCTTGGTAGAATATTTGTACTATTTGACAAGTGTCTAAACCATGTTGCGGACATCCTCTTAATAACTTTCCAAATCTTGTCCACGCCTCATATAAAGTTTCATTTGGCTTTTGCGTGAACGTTACAATTTCTCCTTGAAGTCTTACGATTTTAGATGCCGGAAAGAATTGTTTAAGAAATTTTTCAACTAAAACGTCCCATGTATCAATCGCCCCTTCAGGTAATGATTCTAACCAATATTTGGCTTCTCCCTTTAAAGTTCAAGGAAATAACATGAGATATATCTGTTCATCCTCCACTTCTCTTATTTTAAATAGAGTACAGATCCTATTAAAAGTACGAAGATGTTCATTTGGATCTTCCTTCGGCGCACCACTAAATTGACATTGATTAGTTACCATGTGTAGGATTTGTCCTTTGATTTCATAATCTGGCGCATTAATGTCTGGTTGAGTAATTGCATGACCTTGGCCAGTGCGTTTAGCTCGCATTCAGTCTTCCATACTTAGAGGTTCCAGATTTTCCATGATTGAATTTGTTGAATCTGAATCACTATAGGATTCTGATTTAATGGTTGGTTCCTCGACAATCTCCGTTTGAATGATTGGTGGTTCCGGAGGAAAGATTAATGGTTCAGGATCTCGAAATCGTCCCTGAATATTCTCCGGATTCTCAATTGTGAGGTCGGGTTCAAAAAATGGATTATCGAAAATTTGAATTGGAGTACTTGGTCGACTGGATGACGATTCTAAAGAAAAATCAACGGCGACAATATTTGCTAGATGTCTTGATCGAGTTACAGGTGGTGAACGTACAAAAGGTGGTGAACGTTTTGCTCGGTGCATTCACTGAATATCCTATTAGTTATAGAAATAAGAAAAATTATATAAGTTATCAAATTAATAAACTTTTCTAATTTTGCCCACGTTTCGAATAGCTAAAAGATGCAGCAGAGGGGTAGGATTCGTTTGGTCTCAATATAATTGAGTACTGTTTGGCTCCAATAACCCGGTCCACGTACAAATCCAACTATTACTACGAACCAGAAAATTTTGATGTCTATCAATTTAACCACTTAAAATAATTTTTCGTTTTGAAATTTTAGAGAAGAAAAAGAAAAAAAAAATCTATGTCCTAAAAACTAGAATGTCGAGAAATAAGAAAGAAAAAGAGCGCGTCGAAAAACGTCGAAAAATAAAAGGGTCGAAAAATAATAGGCGTCGAAAAATAAAAATAAGAAAGTAGTGCGTCGAAACTTAAAGAGGAACTAAAAACTAAGAATTAAAAGTTGCATCTAAAAATATTAAAGCTTAAAAGAAATACTATATCCCAAAACGGCAATAACTTAAAAAGGTACTAAAATATAAAAACGGCGTCGCAAAATTTTAAAGCACCTAAATCTTAGTCTAAAGAAAAAGCACTTAAGGGATTTTACGGCAAAGCCTAAAAATCTAGAAATAAAAATAACTATGGCAAAAACTATAACTCAGAATTAAATACGAGTGAAAAATACAAATATTACGCTCAAACAAATAAAAATAAATAAAAATATAAAAATAAACTTAAAGTTGTAAAAAGTACAATTTTTATAAAAATATTATTTTTATATTATTTATTTTATAAAACTATTAATTTTATAATTTATTAAAACTTATTAAACATAATAATACAAATTAAATAAAAACTAAACTAAATAATTAAATAACTTAAAACCTAATTAGGGTTTAATTAAATAATAATAATAATAATAATAATTACGTAATGATTGCTGTTTTTAGTCAATTAGGACGTGTCAGACAGGGCCATGCGATCGCATGGTCCTCACGTTGAAAATCCATGCGATCGCATGGAGTATGGTTTTGGGCCAGGTTCTGGGCTGTAACAGTACTAGGCCTCAAGTGTTTTTTTTTTCTGTTTTAATTTTCTGTTTTATATTTATACAAAATATTTAAATAAAACTTATATTTTTTTAAACTAAAATAAAAATAAAGAAACTTTATAAAACTTATATGTTTAACAAACTCTTAAAAATACTTAAATTTTGTTTTTCTTTATATATATTTGTACAAAAACGTATTTTTATAAAAGGAAACTTAAAAATTAATAAAAATCTTTTTTTTTTATATAGCGTTGCGCTTCCGGCGTTTAAGCAAGAAAGTCCCCGGCAGCGGTGCCAAAAATACTTGATGTGCGTAGAGGTGTATATAAAATAGTTATAATTTTTACAAGAAAATACTATTAAATATGATACAATTTTACACAAGATATTTATTTATTTATAGAATGGATATACCTAAACCTTGCTACAACACTTATAGGCAGTGTACCTAATCGTATAGTAGTGTAGTTTTTAGTAAGTCCGGTTCGTTCCACAGGGAAAATTAAACAAGCTTAACGCTATATTAGTTTTAAATTTATAAAAATACAATATATATATATATATATATATATATATATATATATATATATATATATATATATAAGTAATATTATTATTATAAAAGGGGGGTTTTTACCGTTTAATGACCGGTTTGTCGATTTTAAAACTTTAGTCGCAGTTAAAACCTAATGTAAAATATTAAAAATAAATACAACTTAATTTAAAACGTAAAGTAAATAACGATAATGAAATTGCGATAAATAAAAGTGCGATAATTAAAAAGTACGATAATTAAAAGTGCAATTAAATACAATGACAATAAATAAAAGTGCGATAATTAGAAGTGCAATTAAATATGAAATAAAAGAATTATGCTTATTTAAACTTCCATAATCATGATGTTTGACGTGTTGATTTTTAGTTTATTCCCATGGGTTAATTGTCTTTTGTCCTAGATTATTTAATATGTCCGTCTGGTTTTTGTCCCTAACAGTCCATCGGTCATAAATTTAAAATGCGAGTGTCCTCGTCAAATCATCATTATATCTGAAGTCAAATATTCCAACTAATTGGGGATTTAAACTATAACTACACCAATTTTCCTTGTATATAATTCACCCCTGTTTTAATAAGTCCATTGACTATTAATCCATTCCCGTGTCCGGTTAAATGAACGATTATTAGTACTTATAAATATCCCGCCCATCGTGTCCGATCGAGTGTATATGGTTATTTATAGGTACGTCCAATTGTAAATCTTTATATTAAATTAACAAACTATCATTTAATTAAACAAATATAAAGCCCATTAATAGCCCATAGTCTAATTTCCACAAGTGTCGTTCTTTTGTCCAAACCCTAATTATGGTACAAATCCCAATTACCCAATTTTAGTATTTAGCCAAACATCACGATTACTTCGGCATTAAATAAGCATAATAATAACTTAGCTACGAGACATTAAATTAAAAATAACATTAATCATAACTTACAGTGATTAAAAATAGCGTAGCGTTACACGGACAGAATTTTGACTTACACCCTTACAACATTCGCTAACATACCCTTATTATTAGAATTTAAAATTAAAATTAAAATATATATATATATATATATATATATATATATATATATATATATATATATATATATATATATATATATATATATATATATATATATATATATATATATACACGTGAGTGAATGAGAAGAGAAAAAGATGTGTAAAAGATCGCTCAAAACTGCGAAATTTATAGGACCAGACCTGTCACCTACTGCCATGCGATCGCATGGCTTTTTGCCTTCCAGGCCATGCGATCGCATGGCCCTTTTTCCAGCTCACATGTTGTTGTTTGCATTCTGCCGACGGATTTAATAAATAAATATAATATATAAATAATTATTAGAATTACTTAAATATTATATTATATTTATGTGCATAGTTGACTTGTAATTTTTAGTCCGTTGCGTCGAGCGTTGAGAGTTGACTTTGGTCCCGGTTCCGGTTTTTCGAACGTCCTTACGTACAATTTAATATCTTGTATTTTGCGTTTCGCGTCTTGTACTCTTGTAATTTTAAGACGTTTCTTATCAATAATTGGAACCACTTTGATTGTACTTTGTACTTTTGAGCTTTTTGGTCGTTTGCGTCTTCAATTTGTCGAATCTGTCTTTTGTCTTCGCCTTTTATTATTTAAACGAATATCACTTGTAAATAGAACAATTGCAACTAAAAACTTGTCTTTCTTGATGGATAATGCTATGAAATATATGTTCGTTTTTAGCATTATCAGTAATAAAGCCATGGGGTGGGTTGTCTATGTGGCACAAGCCACACCCATTTTAATGGGGCAATGCTGCGTGAGTTAAAGGGCGTGGGATGAAGTGGGTTGGAATCTCACACCAAAAGTAACGGATGTGGATTTGATTTATTAATTAAATTTTATATTATATTAAAATACTTTTCTAAAACTTTCTTTTATTACTTTACCAATTACATCTTAACACATGATCATAATACTCCTCACTCACACTAAAAAATCACACCATTACTCTACACCAAAAACTCACACAAACATTAGTCCACACCAAGAACTCACACTACCTAGTCGTCCAAAAAGTGCAACAACAAAAAAACTCACATCACCAACTCACGCCCCTCACCATTACGTCTAAAACCCACCAGCCATAACACAAGAAAAGTAGGCGTTGCTTGGTTGCCACCTAGATCCCACGTCGGGGTAATCTAGCGTAACAAACAGTCTAAGACCACTGCAATACAAAAGTAATAAGAGAACAAAATAAGTACAGTAACTACTGAGACGGTAGGATTCTGGTAAAAGTTAAATAACCAGTAACACTTGTCCTTATATTTATTTTTTTATTTGTTTTTCTTTCTTCACGATCTCATGATTAACATATATACAAATGAATTCTGTAAAAAAATGTTACATTGCAAGTTCAAGATTACACTCTCAGATTCCTCCTAACTTATAGCTGCTGTAAAAGGCAGTAATGTTGCCGAAAAACAACACAAAGTCAATTATAGCATGACCTAGTAGGAAATATTGATCACATTTGTTAGATCTGATGGTGGCAATTAATAATTAAATTTCACCGTTGCTCACGCTAGGATAGTTGTACCACATGCATCAGGGGCATGTCTTCCATCGTCAAAGACTAGGTTTCCCTTTACAAAGGTGGCCACCACTTTTCCAGTAAGTCTTAAACCCATGTATGCAGATATGCTCTACACAAAGAATTTAGTCAATTTTGACTTTCAGTTTTGACTTTTAAGGTCAAATGTCTTACTTTATGACGCTGGAATACGGGTTTCTTATGCTAACGTTTATTTTTTTCACTAGTACTTGAAAATATTGAATGTAATCGAAATATTTCTCTCAAATTTTATGAAGTTTATGTTGATAATAGTTGCAATTGTTTTGATTTTTGTTGCTAAAAAGGAAAAATAGGAGTAGTCTTGATTGTTTCTCAAAAAGAAAAATCTCTTAATTGTACAAGTTAAAATGTACGAAAGAAATTCAAGATTGTGAAATTCGTACCGGATGCTTAACATGTACAGTATGGTTTTCATCAAGGTCAAACTCCTTTTCTGGTTCCCAGACAACAATATCTGCATGTTTCCCGATCTCAATCGCTCCCTGCAAATGTTTGAACATATCATATACTCATTCTTAAAGATGGGAAATAAGTCAATAAAACTTACCTTTAAATCTAGGCTAGCAAGTTTAGCAGGCTTCTCGCTCCACAGTGAAACTAATTTCTCCAAAGTAATACCATGTTTAAGCCCATATGACCATGTCACAGGAAGAACAAACTGATAACAAATACATAATTTTTGCTCATTAGTTGTTAACCATTACCGTTATGAGCATGAACACAAGTTATGTAACATAAGATCGAGAAAACAACTAACCTGTAACGAAGATATACCTCCCCATGCCCTTAAAAAGTCACCTTCAGCAAATAGTTTGAGCTCCGGTGCAGATGGTGAATGATCTGAGCTTAACATGTCGATATCTCCATCCTACATTTTGATCAAACTTTATTAACATAAATATTTATATTTTGCATCAATTTTAATTAAAAAATCAATTTTTTTTATAATTAATGGACGTCGAACTTACCATCAAGGCCTCCCATAGTTTTTCTTTGTTTAGTGCATCACGGATGGGTGGCGCACACTTGAAACGAGTATCACCATCTGGGATCTCTTCTGCAGAAAAGGCTAGATAATGTGGGCAGGTTTCAACAGTTACTCTATCACCATTACGTTTTGCTTCCTTCACGAAAAATAAAGTTTTTCATAGCCATTTGTTAGATACGTTGCAAGTGTCACCAAATGTTTCTAAAATATTATATGTTAAGAAAGAAATACTTTGATCAACTCTAAAGATGATCTTGAATCAGCCAGATGAACAATGTGAAGATGAGCTCCTTCAGCTGAACTGCCAATTCTAGTGTCTTTTGTTACTGTTAGCAACTCTCGGATCGCCGTTTCTTCCCTAGATGAAAAGCAGGCATTATTAAGAAATACAGCTGCTTTCAATCAAAGCTGAACCAAGTAGGGGATTTATTTATTAGATGATTATATAACAAAATGATAATGCCTAAGATGGCACTAAACTATTGATAAAGTCAAGGTTGCAGATATCACTACTTGGTGAGTACCCGTCCGGGACTTTTTAGGGAGTACTGGGCATCTCAGGGATTAATCGGATGATCACCAAGTTTGACTTTGACCGACTTTGACATAGTTTGACCTTTTTGACCGATCCGAGTTTTGATTGATTATCCAAGTAATCCCGAGTTTGGACAAGTTTGACCGAGTTTGACCAAATTGGACCAAGTACAAGCCGAGTACTCCCCAAGTTGCAAAAACGATTACTGGCCGAGTAATTTCGAGTTCTGCAACACTAGTCACAAAGTTTTGTGCAAGTTTGTCAACTATAATAAGTTGAAAACTGCATTAATGATATAACACCCACATCTATTTATTTTATTCTAGTTGTTAAATGTATGCTTTAGAATATAAAATATATAAAATATATGTGTTGTGTTATATTTAATAATTAATAAATAATAAAAATAGAAGTAGACATACATTGAAGCGGGTCTGGTGTTAAGATATGTAGAATAGGACCGAGGATCATCAACGCCATCTTTCAGTTCAGTTTCTAGTTCTTTCTCCGCATGTACAAGCAAAGGTCTCTTGTACTTAGCCAGTACGGATAGCCCTTCCTATAGATGATTAAAGTACTTAGACATCTATCAAAACATTATTTTAGTCTAATAAAATTAAAACAAATACATATCTTAAAAAAAAAATACTCTAGTACCTTGATATGGCTGGCATCTGTCATCGGAAAGTCGTTAATTCCTGACGGACACATAAAGGACTGAAAATGGAACATAAGTAGAAAACAATGTGAGATATGGCAGAAGGAAAGTTTGAATAATGAGCTAAACTTCTTTTATACCCCTACTTATTGCAAGTAAAACAAAAATGTGGGTTAAAAGTCGGAGGTAAAATTGTGAAGTTAAAAAGCATGATAATGACATTTCTTAAACTGTGTGTTTTTTGTCCATGAAAGGTACTAATTTTGTACCTTCAGACCAAGAGCACCCGCATTGAGAAGATTTTCTAGAACAGTTGCGTTAAATGCGTTTTCGGGTACTAGACCTCCCCAAAATCCTGTGTAAAACAAGTATATGTAAAACTGACGGCAAAAAAAAAAAAAAAATCGCGGTTTTTATTTGTTTGTGGGTTTTGGGAGCTTACCAACATCAACAAATATTCTTCCTTTTGCAGCCTCTATCTGCCATCCAGTATCACATGATCATAAGAAAACGACTTGGAATTTCAATTAATGATCAAGACATAATTAAAAAAAAAAAAAAAAAAACTAAGGTTAGAACAACTGAAATGTAAATTAGCATTCTTTACCTTGAGCTGTAAGGTTTCCTCAGAAACAGTAGATGGAAAACTATTGAGAGGCATATCTATCAATGTTGTTATCCCACCTGTACAACCAAACATGACACATAAAGAGACGTCTCAAAGTGAAGGGAGCCAGAACTTACAAACCTTTACAGTTTGTTTTGTAGAGAAAATTGTATACTTAACAGTAAAATAGGTAAACGTATAAATTTTTCCTGCTCAGGCTACCCAGGAAGGGGGAATATTGTTACCCCAAGATATGCTGCTAGTGAGGTTTGACCCTTTCCCTGATCGGGTATACTTATGGTTGTATATAGAAACGATTTTAAACACCAAATTAACGTACCAGCAGCAGCAGCTTTCGTTCCTGAAGGAAATCCTTCCCATTCAGCCCTTCCGGGATCATCAAGATGAGCATGTCTGTTGTCAACACAGCACAAATTGTGTTTTCAAGTTAAAATTTTAGAAGTTTGCTCCATTTTGATCTTAAAAGTTGACATCTCTGATATTGTTTTATATTAAGAACATTCAAGGATCGATATAATTTTGAAAGAAATCAAGATAACTTATAGAAACATTCTTACGCATCAATTAAACCAGGCATCACAACCGCTTCTCCATAATCAATCACTGGTTCGTTTTTGACCTTGCCCTGCCAATCCTTTTCATCAACCAACGATACGATGCTTCCTCCATTAATCTCAACTGCTCATTTTCAAACTCAATCAACTTAACCATTAAGACCTGAAAGCTACTTGACTTTTCAAAGTCAAACGATTAGTTATGATATACTCCGTAATAGTTAGCATGTTTGATTCATGGCTGCAATGGTGAATCTAGTAGTTCTGATCAAGGTATGCACATGCAATGTGATAATAATATATTTTTTGTATTTTAGTAAATCCCTAAAAGTGCTAATGATATATATATAGGTGTTACTTAAACCTGCGCCGGAAATTATTTCATGTGGTGTGACAATGCGTTTGCTAACGATCCAGTAATGATCATAAGCAAGAAGGCTGCAGCCACTTGACGCAGGCTGTTTCAATAGCATAACAGTGTATATAGATTAGTATACACAACAATTATCAAATTTTTGGCTTCCGAAAAAAATAAAAAAAAAACATTGCAAAGCAATTCTAATACGTTATCTTATAAGAGTATAGCTTTTTACGTCATCTGTTTCCATTCAACGTTTTTTACTATAATCAGTAAATACAATTGCAAAAGATTATAAAGACCCTAACAGTACATTCAAACATCCCTTATGAATTTAATTGAAAATAGAGGTAGATCATGAATAATTTTTGTTATAATATTTCAAGATTTAAAAATGGAACCAAAACATGTTAATGTCATAGACTACCCATTAATGTCAGAATTATGGATCTTTGTGCATGTGACACAGAAAAACACAAAATCAGACTTCCCTCTCACACTCACCACACACAGACAACATACAACACACACACACACGCGCGCGGGGTTGTTATTTTCTGGTGTAGGTGCTTACGGGTGTGAAGATCATTTAAAACTATTCATTTTAATAGAAGAAAAATCAAATCTTTTGTTCAACTTCCAATGGGTTAGGATAGATTTAATGAAAAAGATAAAACGTCGAATCTTTGAAGAAATTTTACGTGATTGATCGGACAATGAATAAAACAGAAGCAACCATTTTCATCATTAAATAGCTAAACTTTAGATGTAACAAATCTAAAAGATTAATGTCAATGGAACCAGTCTTGATATAGTTAACTAAGTAACCTTAAAGTCAGCTAAAACTAAGGTATTTGCAACTTCACACTATACTGAGCTAATAAGCTTCAAATCAACTGAAAACATGGTAAAAAGACTAATAATTTTTAACTGTCAATGGCTTATAGAGTACACAAACAATATGAGACAAAATTGTCACAAACTCATCTGCTATAATTCCTTAAACTAGCCTTATGTGTACACTTTTACCTAAATAAAAATCCAAACCATTAAACTTATATCGAATTAACACATAACGACAATTCTGGAGTTAGGGAAGCAAAAATAACTAATGTGGGCAAGTACACTGAAATACAAGGATCATAATCAGATAATCGGCTGTTATATTAGTTCTTGAATTTATGGGAATCAAATTATGATTACTTTATTATAGTGATAATCAAGATTGGGATACAGTAAGGGCTATATAAAATAAATATTAATAAAATGAGGGGAAAACAAACCTTAGAAGAGGAGTTAAAATTGGAGTAGATGGAGAAAAGCAAATATAGAATCAAGGGTATAAAAGATAATAGAAACCTCCATGTTCCTGATTCCATCTCAACCGGAGTTTTGGCCGGAAAAAGGAAGAATCTTTAACCGGTAAATGAAAGATTGATCACAGTTTAGTGTTGTCAGATAGTGTGGGATTTTATCGTTTTATAGAAAGAAAGTGACCAATGGAAGATGAGTAGATACACACATTTTTGTAAATACAAGTGGTTTTGTGGGGTTATTGGAGTGGGACTTAATAATTTTTTATTTTATTTTTTTTTACAAAAATAACTCAAATCTTCTTAAAATTGAGAACGTTTCAAAAAGAACACACACAAAAATCAAAAGATACAGAGAAAGAGCGAAGAAGCTTAAATCTAGAAAGCAAGAACAATATATTGTAGGAATATTATATACGAAACTGAAACGAGTAATTAAAACCCTAACAAATTACTCAAACAAAATAATCAGATTATAAACATGTATAATAAATAACCAAAATAAGAACGAAAAATTAGAGTGATCTAACCGAATAACCGAAGATAGGATGAACCGGGCTTGTGTTTGACACAATTCCCTTAAACAGATTCGACATCTGTTCCCAGGGTACACCGGTCCGAAGCAGCGTACTGCCGGACTTGACCATTTGCCTGAAAGGTAACCGGAACGAGGAGACCTTGTAGCGGCTGAGAGGAAACTCTAATCATATAAGAATGCTTATATGATTTTTTGGTGTGTATTTCTACAAAGCCTAAGGCCTTAATTTATAGTTGAGACTACAGCCTTAGGTTTGCTCCCACAACCGATGTGGGACAAATACTAGAACTTCTAGATTTGCACCAAACTAGCAATCTTTGTGAATCAATATCTCATTCACATTTAATCCGTTTTGGACACTCCTTAACTCATTTTAAAGCCTTCGTTAAGGACTACAAAACTCACTAAGTAGTTACTAATATATGCCACTCGACCATATAATTATTTGTGTCCAAAGTTTGGTGAAAATAAACATTTTTAACCAATTTTTCCAATAATCCCCCACATGAATGGAGATCGATCTCAGAAACAACAATATTTCGATTAAGTTTCAGCGGTTGAATCTTGCATACGATAAGTAGGTGTTACCCTTTGAACTTTCGCTTGTGAAAACGCACTTAGTCTACTGGCTCTGAGTAGACGGCGATGTCTTTGAACTCGTCTGCCGTTTGTGTAGGCGACAATACGCTTCACACAAGACTCTCCCTGACAACGTCAAGTCCTCATAGTTATGTTCGTTTTGGTCATGAACATTAGCCTGGTTCTGCGAGAGCTTATCAAGTATTGTGCCTCAACAATACCCTTCGAAGCGACCCCACTTCTCTCTCACATAGGTGATTCACCACTGAATGGCTACTGATTAACCACGCATGGTTATTTCGGTTGAATCATTAAAAGCCATGGGCTTATCTATTACATGTCACTTTTAGGAATGGACTAGGAAGTCTACTCATAATTAGTAATCTCCCTTTAAAAGGTGTAGGGGTTGCTAGTTTAGTAATTATCTCCCCCACAGTGACCGTCGCCAGTTCATACAAGTAGGTTGTCCTATTGAACTCAGATCTTGGGATTTCTAGTCAACTGAGTTAGGTTTTCCTTCATATAAACTTAGCCTTTCATGGGCTTCAGTCTCATTCCCACGCACGACTCATATACTAACTCTCTGCTTAAGCCTTTTTCAGCGGATCCGCAACATTATCCTTTCACTTCACATAGTCAATAGTGATAATTCTTCTAGAGATTAGTTGTCGTACTTTATTATGTCTACGTCTCATATTTATTCTTACCATTACACATTGTAATATGAGCTCTACCAATCGCAGATTGGCTATTACAATTTACACATATGGCCGACACCGGCTTAGGCCATCTGGTATATCTTTAACGGATTGACGTAGTCATTCTACCTCTTCACCAGCTTTATCTAAAGTGATGAAATCTGATTCCATCGTGAATCTAGCAATAACCGCTTGTTTAAACGATTTCCACGATATAGTCGCACCTCCAAGTGTAAATACATACCCACTTGTCGCTCTGGAATCATTCGTATCAGATATCTAGTTTGCATCATAGTGTCCCTTGATCACTGCAGGATACCTGTTACTGACTTGACTCTAATGAGATGTATTTAGATTACTCTTGTATCTACTTAGCTTGCTTACAGCATATGCTAAGTTGGATCTAGTACAAACTCATTAGATACATTAGAACGCGTTATCATGTTTCATGTTCTTGATATCAAATACAAGACACCCCCACATTTTAAAGTTATTGTGTTCATTTTACACAACTAACAAGGGTTACTGCTCATCTTTTTAAAGTTTCCCCCACATGTCTTGCAACTTAATATCGTAATCATATATATCTAAATGATTTTAATCAATGAAGCGTTCAAATGCCACACATAAGATTTACATCTTTTGTGATCTATATTTTAACACATTTGAGCAATTCTTAGTCATATTCTAGGTTTGACCTAGAGACATCGAATTTAGAAAACTTAACAAAGTTCTCGCACTCAAATTATATTTCCACATTCGAATTCTTTCAACATAGTGCAATATTAATTGTTAATTGATCTCTGCAAATGATCATTATTAACAAGTCTAAGTCTAGTATTCAATAGACTTCAAGTCCAAAGCATGAGAATATAAGACGCATCATTCATGTTCTCTATAGCTTTTCTCACAAGGAATGTCATACCATATCCCTTGTATCATGAAAAAATCGACTTCATACACTTAAACACCGCCTTAAATATACCATTTAAGAGGGTTTTGAATATCACGTATATCTTTTTATACATTCAGTGTATGTCATTTATCGAGGATATTCCTTTAATTCTATTAGTTCCTCTTGAACTATGTGACGCCCCGTACTAAATCAACATGTACGGACCATCAACAACAGGATCATTACAAGGTCAAACACTATATGCTGTTTCAAAATAAGTTTGCATTCATAAAATGAAGTGACGTTTTAACCAACGTTAAATGTTTAACAACCAAAAGTATGCTTCTACGAATAGCAAGCAATAATAGTACGTGACCCATAGGTCGTTACAAATACATCGTTTCAAAAGTAATATAGTTTGAATGCAAAATGAATGTTTCATGCAGTGACATCTCTAATAAGCGCAGCGGGTGTCTACAAAGCATGACTAGTACAGCGGAAGCAAGCAAACCTTAAGCACCTGAGAAAAACATGCTTAAAAACGTCAACACAAAGGTTGGTGAGCTATAGTTTAAGTATAAAAGTAATGTAAGGTAGGCCATGAGATTTCAGTGCTTCAACAGCGTTTCAAAACAGTATGAAAAGTATATGTATAACCGTGGGCACTTGGTAACTAACTTAACGTAAATAACACCCCCTAAAAGTACACTTGGCGAGTGCGTAAGTTTACGAAGTATTAAACATCCTTTAAATGCTAGCACTACTAGCCCGAGTGGGGATGTCAAACCCTATGGATCCATATCTAAGATTCGCGTTCACCGGTTCAAAGACCAATGACTAAACGTTACCGAGCTAAGGGGAAGTTTATGCCGTTGTATAACCCACACATATATAAAGTTTAAGTGCTCGTGCCTAGTATGTAAAACGTAAAATGCGCATGTATTCTCAGTTCCCAAAATAGTTAAAGTAAAAAGGGATGCTATAACTCACAGTGAAAAGTAGCAAAAGTCGATACGCGGGAATAGTAAGCAAATGGTTGGTCCGGAAGGTCCTCAACGTAAGTCAAAAGTTACTAAGTCAGTAAATCGTTCCCAAAGGTTTAAAAGTATGTAAATTAGGTCTTAAGTACCATCATCATTCATCATTAAACAAAAAGTGTAAAGTAAGTTTTAAGTCAAGACTAGGGTTTAAAACAAAGGCTGAATTCGTTCAGTCACCACGGCTTCTATACAAACTGAAATGAGGTGAGACCAGTGTCCATGGCTCCGTATATGAGTCTCCTAGGTACTGACCAATTTCCAGAACCAAAATCATCTTCGTTTGACCGTGGTGATGGTTTAAGTGCGAGTAGGTCAGAAATTTCAGCACAACGTTAATAGGGTGTAGTGACTTTCGGGAGGCCATAGATCCTAAACCGTAACTCGGATTAAGACGAAGTCTAAACAGAAAATCATCTACTCGAATCGAAATAACTGAAAATCAACTTTCCAGTAGCCCAGATACTCTGATGAGTTCCAGAAACAGTAAGTAAATGTGTTCCGGTGGGTTCTTGGTGCTTGATGCTCATCACGGTTCTCATCCATGATGCATATAGCTTCAAGTGTACAACTCGTTGATGGGTTTGCATCATCTTAACCAAGGTTTGACCATCATAACACTAGTATAAGTCTATGATATGTAGCACAACTTACTTAAGAGTTGTATGTAGTTTGATGAACCAAAGTTACATCAAGATTTTAGATCCGACACATACATGAGTTCTACTAGTAATATTAAACTACAAACTTGAAAGTAAACTAAATAATCAAGATATTAAGTTGTAGAACTTAGATCTTAGCTAGATATTAAAGATTCTAGACTAGAAAGTCTAGATCTAGTGTTCTTAAGTTAGATCCTAAGTTACAAAACTTGGATCTACACTTTAATGAAACCATAAGTTATGAAACTTAGATTTTCAACTAGTAAAATGTATGTAAGCTTGTAAGCTCTTATTTACAACAAAATTAGAAGACCATAAGCTATAGAAGCTTAGATCCAACACAAGTATATGAAGTTATAACTAGAAAGTTATACTTTCATGTTCTTGAACTTACAAAGTTAACTTTTAGTTTCAAGAAATATGAGATCAAGATTAACTAGTAATACTTGACCAAATTAACAACATCACAACTTTAAAGTACATAAAATGAAGAGATAAATTAAATCTACAAGTAATAAGTTCATGGTTGTTCATACTTTAGAAGATTCAAGCCAAGGCTTTGATCTTTAAGAAAGTAAACCTTAAGT
Organism: Rutidosis leptorrhynchoides; assembly: GCF_046630445.1. Lineage (NCBI taxonomy): Eukaryota > Viridiplantae > Streptophyta > Magnoliopsida > Asterales > Asteraceae > Rutidosis > Rutidosis leptorrhynchoides. The sequence goes on along the minus strand of NC_092333.1, from coordinate 352,055,065 downwards.
TTACAAACGTGAACACAAGTATGATAATGAAACTTATGAACATTAAATCTTTAAAACATTTAGTGTAGAACCATAAACTAGAAAGTTTAGATTCTTGTTCTTGGTTCTTCATAAAACAAAAGATGAAAGTAACCAAGATTACATGAAGATACAAGTTAGAGAACTTGATCTTTAACAATAACAAACAACTACAAGTAATTAAACAACAAACAAGAACAAGTAATGATGATGAATATGGTTCGGTTTTCATGGGAGAAAAGAGAGAAAATTAAAGCCTTGTTACTTACAAGTTGAGAGAAAAAGAGAGTGAGAGAAGTTGCAAGTAAGTTGTGTGTGAAAAATGAAATGAAACTAGTGAATAAGTAACAAAGTAAAAAAAAATTGAACTCCCTCTACACCTCTCAAGGCCGATGGTTTCAACAACAAAAGAGGCAAGGTCAAAATCTACTTTCATGCATGGGGAGATGGTGTGAGCTAGAAGAAGTAATAAACTTAAATGGTGTGGGAAAGATGTGTAAGTATACATGTAACAAGTCTTTCTAACTAAGCTAATTAATCTAGTTTCATCTTAATGTAATACTTGCATAAAAGTGGGCTTACTTAGTCCATTAAGGAAGTAGGGTGGGCTTCCAAGTCCATATCAAATAATAAAAGCCCAAGTCCAAGTATGTAACAAATTAAATAAATAAAGCCCAAGTAATTAACTACTAACATTAGTTAATTAAAAATGATTAATAATAATTGCTCATGAACGTAAATAATATTCGAAAATATTATTCGTGAAAAGTACGTGTGTCACAAAGACAAGTCGGGCCATGAAAAGTTAAATACGGTAACAAGTAACACGTATAAGAATGCGTTTATTAAAACGCAAGCATTAATAATAAATTATTAATAATAAAACGTTGGAAAATCCAGGGTCGTTACATTACCCACCTGTTAAAGAAAATTTCGTCCCGAAATTTTAAGCTGAGGTAGATGGAGGAGTTGGGAAAAGGTGATGATACTTTTGCATCATTTGATCCTCTCGCTCCCAGGTAAACTCGGGTCCTCGTTTGTCATTCCATCGTACTCGGACGATCAGAATCTTGTTGCGTTTCAAAGTTTTGACCTCACAGTCCATAATTTCGACACGCTCTTCCACGAAGTGGAGTTTGTCATCAATCGTATGTTCTTCCAATGGTATGACAAGTTCTGGTGGAGCAAGACACTTCTTCAAATTTGATACATGGAAGGTAGGATGAACTGAGCTCAATTGAGTTGGAAGATCCAGACGGTAAGCAACGGGTCCTACACGCTCCAAAATTTTAAAAGGACCAATGTATCGCGGGTTGAGCTTCCCACGTTTTCCAAAACAAATCACACCTTTCCAAGGTTCAACTTTCAAAGTTACACGGTCACCCACGTTGAATTCGAAGTCCTTACGTTTAAGGTCGGCATAACTCTTTTGATGATCACGGGCCATCTTGAGTCTCGCTTGAATTTGGACAATCTTCTCAGTTGTTTCATGGACTATCTCAGGTCCGGTGATTTGCGTTTCGCCTACTTCGGCCCAACAAATAGGAGATCGGCACTTGCGGCCATACAACGCTTCAAAAGGTGCGGCATTAATACTCGAATGATAACTGTTGTTGTAAGAGAACTCGGCTAGCGGCAAATGCCTTTCCCAAGCCTTTTCAAAATCAATAACACAAGCACGCAACATGTATTCCAAAGTCTGAATTGTGCATTCGCTTTGTCCGTCAGTCCGTGGGTGATACGCAGTGCTCATGTCGAGACGGGTTCCCAAGGCTTCTTGCAAAGAACGCCAAAATCTTGAAGCAAAACGGGGATCGCGATATGAGATGATCGATAAGAGCACACCATGATGAGATAAAACCTCTTTTACGTATAGTTGAGCGAGTCTTTCCATCGTATCCGTTTCCTTCATGGCTAAAAAGTGTGCAGATTTGGTAAGATGGTCAACGATAACCCAGATGGTAATGTATCCGCCCACCATCTTTGGTAACTTCGTAATGAAATCCATTGTTATCCTTTTCCACTTACATTGCGGGATTTCCGGTTGTTGAAGTAACCCAGAAGGCTTCTGATGTTCGGCCTTAACTTTCGCGCAAGTCAAACACTTCCCAACATAAGTTGCAACGTCCTTCTTAAGATTAGGCCACCAATATTGTTCCTTAAGATCGTGGTACATTTTACCAGCTCCTGGATGAATCGAATATCTTGACTTGTGGGCTTCATCTAGTATAAGGTTCCGTAGATCTCCATAACGAGGTACCCAAATTCTTTCGGCATAGCATCGGAGTCCAGTCTCCTTAACTTCAAATCGAGAAACGAGAATGTTCAAGTATTCATGAGATATATTCTCCTCCTTGAGAGCCTCTTCTTGGGCTGCTCGGATCTGACTATTGAGGTTCGAATGAATGGTGATGTTCAGTGCCCGAACACGAAGAGGTGTCATCCTCTCCTTTCGGCTCAAAGCTTCAGCTACAACGTTGGCCTTGCCAGGGTGATAACGAAGTTCACAATCATAGTCGTTCATCGTCTCAATCCATCGACGCTATCTCATATTCAGTTGCTTCTGATCAAAGATGTGTTGGAGGCTTTTATGATCGGTGAAAATAGTGCTCTTTATTCCATAAAGGTAGTGTCTCCACAGCTTTAATGCAAAGACAACGGCTCCAAGCTCGAGATCGTGCATTGTGTAATTTCGCTCGTGAATCTTAAGTTGACGAGAGGCGTAAGCGATAACCTTTGTGCGTTGCATCAGTACACAACCAAAACCACTTTTCAAAGCATCGCAATAAACGACGAAATCGTCACTGCCTTCAGGAAGTGATAAGATAGGTGTGGTGGTTAACTTCTTTTTCAAGGTTTGAAATGCTGATTCCTGTTCGGGTTCCCAAATGAACTTCTTCCCTTTGTGAGTCAGCGCGGTTAAAGGACGCGCAATCAGAGAGAAACCTTCAATAAATCTTCGGTAGTAACTGGCGAGGCCTAAAATTGGCGGATGTGAGTTGGAGTAGTGGGGGTCTCCCACTTGCTGATAGCTTCGATCTTTGCGAGATTAACTTTGATACCTTGATCACTCACAACGTGACCCAGAAATTGGACTTCCTTCAACCAAAACTCACACTTGGAGAATTTTGCATAAAGTTGCTCTTGTCTCAAGAGTTCCAACACTAGACGAAGATGTTGTTCATGTTCTTCGCTTTTAAAGTAGATGAGGATATCATATATGAAGACGATAATGAACTTATCCAGGTATGGCTTGCAGACACGATTCATGAGGTCCATAAATACAGAAGGTGCATTGGTTAAACCAAATGGAATCACGAGAAACTCATAATGACCATAACGAGTCCTGAATGCATTCTTCATCACATCGCTCTCTTTCACCCTCAACTGGTGATAACCGGATCGCAAATCGATCTTAGAGTAAACGCTCGATCCTTGAAACTGGTCGAAAAGATCGTCAATTCGGGGAAGAGGATACCAATTCTTGATCGTCAATTTGTTGAGTTCGCGGTAGTCGATACACATGCGGAATGATCCGTCCTTCTTCTTCACAAAAAAAACAGGTGCGCCCCAAGGCGAGAAACTTGGTTGGATAAATCCACGGTCTAGCAGTTCTTGTAATTGGCACTGCAACTCTTGCATCTCGGAAGGTGCGAGTCGATAAGGTGCGCGAGCTACAGGTGCAGCTCCTGGCACTAAATCGATCTGAAACTCCACTGCTGTCGATGGCGGTAATCCAGGCAATTCTTCCGGAAAGACATCGGAAAATTCGTTCACAATTCGTACGTCATCCACACTCTTCACCTCAGTTTCTAACATTTTCACATGCGCTAAAACAGCAAGACGTCCTTTCTTCATGATCTTTTGCGCTTTCATGCAACTAATGAGATTCAGTTTCGAGCTACATCTCTCTCCGTAAATAATCAGTGGCTCACCATCTCCGTGTGGTATACGAAGAGCTTTATCTCCACAGATAATGCCAGCCCTTATCTTGGTCAACCAGTCCATACCGACAATAACATCAAAGCTTCCCAACTTAATGGGTATCATGTCAATCTCGAAATCCACACCAGTTATGTTGATAATAGCTCCTCGGCTAACTTTGTCAACTTTCTCAAGTTTTCCATTGGCTACCTCTACAAGCATACTCTCCTTTAAAGGAACTAACGACCAATTTATCTTAGAACAAAAGTGTCTACATACATAACTTCTATCGGTACCAGTATCAAATAGGACAAAAGCTAATAGATTGTTGATAGTGAATATACCTGTGACCAAGTCGGGGTTCTCACGGGCATCCCTTGCATTTACGTTGAAAGCTCTGCCACGCGGTGGTCCGCCGTCCTTTTGCTTGTTGGGACACTCATTTCTGAAGTGGCCCGTCTGTCCGCATTCATAGCACTTTCTCGGTCCAGTAGGGTTTGTCTTCACGTTCAGTGTGGTGATCTTGCAGTCTTTGCCAATATGCCCAGTCCTTTTACACTTTTCACAGACAACATTACAGTATCCAGTATGGTGCTTGTAGCACCTCTTGCACTGTGGCAGACTACCCTTGTAGTTGGGGTTCGAGTTGGTGTTCGGATTGCTGTTCCTCCCATCGTTGTACCTCTTAGCGGGGGTTTGATCATAGGCTCTCTCCTTGTTGTTTTCCCACTTACGCTTCTCACTGCTAACCTCCGATTCGGATTTTGCCTTTTCCGGTTCATCGATGATAATTTGGTTCATTAAGGTGTGCGCCATGCGCATTGCTTCCGGGACATTAGGTGGCTTAGACGAGGTGACATTTCCCTTAATGGACTTAGGAAGTCCCCACAAGTACCTTTCCATTCGCTTAAACTCTGGGGTAACCATCGTTGGACACATTAGAGTTAATTCCATATACCTACGGTTGTAACCATCAAGATCGTTTCCAACAACTTTCAACTGCCAAAACTCGGCCTCTATTTTCTGGATCTCTGTTCGGGGACAGTACTATTCAATCATGGCCCCCTTGAATTCTTCCCACGGCGTAGCATACGCCTCGTCAATACCCTTGGCTTGAGCAAGTGTGTTCCACCAGGTTAGTGCGCCGTCCTATAGCGTACATGAGGCATACTTAGTTTTGTTCGTCTCTGAGCAGTTGCTTACACGGAACACAGATTCTAATTTCTCAAACCACCTAGTGAGACCAACTGGCCCCTCAGTACCACTAAAGTTGTGGGGCTTGCAGCTTTGGAATTCCTTATAAGTACACCCATTACGAATGGGCTGGTTAACTGGTGGGGCCTGGGGGTTCATTTCCGCTAAAGCTGCGGCTACTCGTTCAGTGATCATTTCTTCAATCTGTGCTGCTGTGGGCGTTGATCTTTCGTTGGCCATTGATGTTCTAAACAAAATTTTTGACTCAAGTCAAAATCCAGTATTCAATTATAATAATACAGTATATGGTAACCAACATGGAATCAACACAACACATGTTAATTAAGTAACGCAAATAGATTCAGATACCACAAAATCATCACACTGTGACGTAAATTGAACACCGTACAAAGATTAAACAACACTAAGTTCCATTCATTAATAAAAGGTTGCATACATTCGCATAAGATTCGTACAATACATAAGTAAAACATGAAACTACAATCGAGATTACATAAAGAAATCTAATACAAAAGCCCTATGGTGATGGTGGGTAAAGGATATCCATCATGTGGGACACCTGGTCCTCGAGCTCAGTTACCCGAGCACGGAGGATATCCACCTCCCTCGTCAGTTCCTCGACAGAGGGAGAGGCTGGTGGAGCAGGCGGTGCTGATGGTGCAGGCAGTGCCGGTGGTGCAGATGATCTGGCTCTAGAAGTAGATGGTGTATAGTGGCAAGGCTTACGGATGAAGGGATCATCAGGATACGGCACAAGCCGCTTACGGGCGGTGACCCTAGTCCTCAGTCCATGTGTGTTAACAAATGGTCTACCTCCATTAATCCCTGGAATAACAGTACCATCGAAACGATACCGCTTCTTCGGCGGGGTGGAGGGTGGCTACACGGGTGCCTCATCAGGGTCCTCATCGGAAACCTCGTCGCTGGAGTCGTCAGAGGGATGAGTCTTCGGATGATGAGTCGTCGGAATCATCTGGGGGTGGCTGCACGGGTGGCTCTGCTCGGCCGGCTATCATCAATCGGTATCTGAAAGGCGGGATCGGCACGAGACGTCCATCAGGAAGGCGTCGGCACCAATGGTTATGCTCATTACGGAACGGACTTTTCCTAAGTTCCCCGGGAATCACAGCACCACCGGAATGGTGATGTGGCTCCGAGGGTCCTGGGACAAGTGGGGCTGGAATCTCCTGTAGGTCCTCGGCTCCGTCTGAGGTGACCACTGGGTCGGGTGCATGGCTACTGGCTCCAGAAGATGAAGCGCCAGAGTCACTGGAGGGTGTCGATGACGGAATCTGAGAATCGGCAACCATGGCAGGAGAGGTGGCGGATGAGTCTGAGTCGCTCTCCAAAATGATAACAGGTGAAATATCCGACATCTGAACAAGGAAAAATAACTTTTTTCATGTTAGTAAGTCATAAGGCAAGCACGTATTAGGCAAACTAACTACCACAGTCTAGATCATCTATAGCAGTAAGTAGCATGGCAATAACGACAAGTATCATGCAATCGAAAGTAGGTAATAGCATGCAGTAGTGAAATCATGTAGTAGCATACGGCATATAGCAGTAAAAGTAAGCAGCAGCATGCAGCAAGTTCCACAGAAACAAGTAAACTAGCAAGTTGTAGATTAGTCCTATTAGGGAATCCTATTCGGTCCGGTCTAGACTCACTAATGCAACCTAATTTCCTACAACCAATGCTCTGATACCAAATGTGACGCCCCATACTAAATCAACATGTACAGACCATCAACAACAGGATCATTACAAGGTCAAACACTATATGCGGTTTCAAAATAAGTTTGCATTCATAAAATGAAGTGATGTTTTAACCAACGTTAAATTTTTAACAACCAAAAGTATGCTTCTACGAATAGCAAGCAATAATAGTACGTGACCCATAGGTTGTTACAAATACATCGTTTCAAAAGTAATATAGTTTGAATGCAAAATGAATGTTTCATGCGGTGACATCTCTAATAAGCGCAGCGGGTGTCTACAAAGCATGAATAGTACAGCGAAAGAAAGCAAACCTTAAGCACCTAAGAAAAACATACTTAAAAACGTCAACACAAAGGTTGATGAGCTATAGTTTAAGTATAATAGTAATGTAAGGTAGGCCACGAGATTTCAGTGCTTCAACAGCGTTTCAAAACAGTATGGAAAGTATATGTATAACCGTGGGCACTTGGTAACTAACTTAACGTAAATAACACCCCCTAAAAGTACACTTGGAGAGTGCGTAAGTTTACGAAGTATTAAACACCCATTAAATGCTAGCGCTACTAGCCCGAGTGGGGATGTCAAACCCTATGGATCCATATCTAAGATTCGCGTTCACCGGTTCAAAGACCAATGACTAAACGTTACCGAGCTAAGGGGAAAGTTTATGCCGTTGTATAACCCACTCATATATAAAATTTAAGTATTCGTGCCTAGTATGTAAAACATAAAATGTGCATGTATTCTCAGTTCCCAAAATAGTTAAAGTAAAAAGGGATGCTATAACTCACATTGAAAAGTAGTAAGAGTCGATACGCGGGAATAGTAAGCAAATGGTTGGTCCGGAAGGTCCTCAACCTAAGTCAAAAGTTACTAAGTCAGTAAATCGTTCCCATAGGTTTAAAAGTATGTAAATTAGGTCTTAAGTACCATCATCATTCATCATTAAACAAAAAGTGTAAAGTAAGTTTTAAGTCAAGACTAGGGTTTAAAACAAAGGGTGAATTCGTTCAGTCGCCAAGGCCTCTAAAAAAACTTAAATGTGGTGAGAGCAGTGGCCATGGCTCCGTATATGAGTCCCCTAGGTACTGAGAAATTTACAGAACCAAACTCGTCTTCGATTGACCGTGGTGACGGTTTAAGTGCGAGTAGGTCAGAAATTTCAGCACAACGTTAATAGGGTGTAGTGACTTTCGGGAGGCCATAGATCCTAAACCGTAACTCGGATTAAGACGAGGTCTAAACAGAAAATCATCTACTCGAACCGAACTAACTGAAAATCATCTTTCCAGTAGCCCAGGTAGTTTGATCAGTTCCAGAAACTGTAAGTAAAGGTGTTATGGTGGGTTCTTGGTGCTTGATGCTCATCACGGTTCTCATCCTTGATGCGTATAGCTTCAAGTGTACAACTCGTTGATGGGTTTGCATCATCTTAACCAAGGTTTGACCATAATAACACTAGTGTAAGTTTAAGATATGTAGCACAACTCACTTAAGAGTTGTATGTAGTTTGATGAACCAAAGTTACATCAAGATCTTAGATCCGACACATACATGAGTTCTACTAGTAATATTAAGCTACAAACTTGAAGGTAAACTAAATAATCAAGATCTTAAGTTGTAGAACTTAGATCTTAGCTAGATCTTAAATATCCTAGACTAGAAAGTCTAGATCTAGTGTTCTTAAGTTAGATCCTAAGTTACAAAACTTGGATCTACACTTTAATGAAACCATAAGTTATGAAACTTAGATTTTCAACTAGTAAAATGTATGTAAGCTTGTAAGCTCTTATTTACAACAAAATTAGAAGACCATAAGCTATAGAAGCTTAGATCTAACACAAGTATATGAAGTTATAACTAGAAAGTTATACTTCCATGTTCTTGAACTTACAAAGTTAACTTTTAGTTTCAAGAAATATGAGATCAAGATTAACTAGTAATACTTGACCAAATTAACAACATCACAACTTTAAAGTACATAAAATGAAGAGATAAATTAAATTTACAAGTAATAAGTTCATGGTTGTTCATACTTTGGAAGATTCAAGCCAAGGCTTTGATTTTTAAGAAAGTAAACCTTAAGTTTACAAACATGAACACAAGTATGATAATGAAACTTATGAACATTAAATCTTTAAAACATTTAGTGTAGAACCATAAACTAGAAAGTTTAGATTCTTGTTCTTGGTTCTTCATCAAACAAAAGATGAAAGTAACCAAGATTACATGAAGATACAAGTTAGAGAACTTGATCTTTAACAACAACAAACAACTACAAGTAATTAAACAACAAACAAGAACAAGTAATGATGATGAATATGGTTCGGTTTTCATAGGAGAAAAGAGAGAAAATTAAAGCCTTGTTACTTACAAGTTGAGAGAAAAAGAGAGTGAGAGAAGTTGCAAGTAAGTTGTGTGTGAAAAATGAAATGAAACTAGTGAATAAGTAACAAAGTAAAAAAAAATTTGAACTCCCTCTACACCTCTCAAGGCCGACGGTTTCAACAACAAAAGAGGCAAGGTCAAAATCTACTTTCATGCATGGGGAGATGGTGTGAGCTAGAAGAAGTAATAAACTTAAATGGTGTGGGAAAGGTGTGTAAGTATACATGTAACAAGTCTTTCTAACTAAGCTAATTAATCTAGTTTCATCTTAAAGTAATACTTGCATAAAAGTGGGCTTACTTAGTCCATTAAGGAAGTAGGGTGGGCTTCCAAGTCCATATCAAATAATAATAGCTCAAGTCCAAGTATGTAACAAATTAAATAAATAAAGCCCAAGTAATTAACTACTAACATTAGTTAATTAAAAATGATTAATAATAATTGCTCATGAACGTAAATAATATTCAAAAATATTATTCGTGAAAAGTACGTGTGTCACAAAGACAAGTCGGGCCATGAAAAGTTAAATACGGTAACAAGTAACACGTATAAGAACGCATTTATTAAAACGCAAGCATTAATAATAAATTATTAATAATAAAATGTTGGAAAATCAAGGGTCATTACAAACTAACTCATTAGGTGTCTCATCCTCAACACCTACATCGTCTATTCTAGATGAACTTCTATGTTCATTTGTAATTTGTAATGTATGGAAATACATTTTCAAAGAATGAAACATTTCCCGATTTTATTATCGAACCTTTGTGTATATTCGAAATCTTGGATTCATGCACAAGGAAGCAATAAGCACTACTGTGTTTAGCACATTTGATAAATATGCAGTCAACAGTCTTTGATCCTATCTTTTATGCCTTAGGTAGGGAACAACTACCTTTGCTAGACACCCTCACATTTTGAGGTACTCATAGAATGGTTTGTTTTTCACCATAAATCGTTTAGGGTTTCATCCATTATCTTTTGAGGTAGCTTACTTAAAGATAATTTGCCGATGGAACGACATCCCCCCACATGTTATGATTTACACCAGAACACAACAACATGGCATTCACCATTTCTTTCAAGATTCAATTCTTGTATTCAGCAATCTCATTCGATTGGGGTAAGTAAGGTGCATTGAATTCATGTTCAATGCCATTTGAACAAAATGCAACATAATCACCACCTCTATCACTGCGAACATTGATTTTCCGTTCAAGTAGATTCTCAACTTCGCTTTTATAAGCAATAAACGAATCTATTGCTTCATCTTTACTTTTCAACAAGTAAATATAACAATACTTCGTCTATCATTAATAAACAAAATAAAGTATCTGTTTCCATTCATCGCTAGAATGGATCTAAAATTACACACATCAGTGTGGATAATATACCAATGGTTTCGGTTATTCGTTCAACCGATAAGAAAGACGATCTCGTTAATTTGACTTCAACACAAGTTTCACATTTATAGAGTATAACCCTTTTGAACATACATTTCACTCTTGGTTAACATGACCTTTTGAACATACATTCAATATTTTTTCTTAAGCCAAACTTGTTTATCAATCATCCGGACACAAGATTCTTTCGAATCTCACGAACACACTGATCAATGAGAGTTCCTTTTCGGAGTTCATTTTCAGAGATTACAATCCCTTGCCATTGATATCATCAAAGGCAGAGTTATCCATTAAGAGATTTTCTCCATTATACATACATGACGGATAACCCCTCTATAAATCTACTTTTCCTTGGTGTTAGAACCAACCAAGTTAACTTCAGAGATCATCTGAAATTTGAAATGAACTAAACTGTCTTATCAAAACAGGAAGTTTCAGTCGCTAAACTGTTTTAACAAAACAGTAAGTACCAGTTGAACTGAACTAAAAGTTACTTTCAGAGATCATCATTCTGAAATCAAGACTGAACTAAACTGTTTAGCAAAACAGAAAGTTTCAGTCGCTAAACTCTTTTAACAAAAGAGTAAGCACCACGTAAACTGTACTAATTAGAGTTTTCAACCCAAAATAAAAGTTTCATTTTATCGTGAAAAAACTGAGTTAAACCAAGCATTTTCAACTCAACTAGGTTAAACCAATCAGGTTTCAACCAAATAGGTAAACCGAGCAGGTTCAACCTAAACAAGTAAACCAAATAGGTTTAAACCCAACTGGGTAACCAAACAGGTATCACTTTAAAACCATTTCAACTCAAACGGGTAAACCGAACAGGTTTCAACCCTACAGTTAAACCAAACTGGTTTAACCACAAACATGTAAACCAAACATGTTAAAACCAAAGGTTTATACTAAATGATTAAACTAAACCGTTTCAACAAAACTGGTTAAACCAAACATGTTTAAGCCTAACTGTTAAACAAACAAGTTTAAATCCGGTTTAATAACAGTCTAAAACTGTTCGAATACTATCCCGAAACAGATCAAAATACAGTTCGAAATCACTCCAAAAACGGTTCGAAGACTGTTCGAATACACATTATAGAACGATCGACTTGCGCACAAGTAATCTGACTGATTCCAACCTAAACCGCGCTCACAATTTGAGCATCATGTTCCCCTTCAGTAACTTGGGAGCAGTTTCAGGCAAGAATCTCGCAAGGTTCAGTCAAGAACCTCGCAAGGTTCAGTCAAGAACCCCGCAAGGTTCAGCCAAGAACCTCGCAAGGTTCAACTTGGTCAGCTAAAAGAACATCTTTTACTGCCAACGATTGAAGTTCATACCCGTAAACTTCTCAGATTTTTCAGCATGAAAAATAACCACGTTAGGAAGTAGTAGAAAAATTAGCAAAACAACGTTGAACTCTGAAATAACTTGATGAACTGAGTCACAAATTATTTCACTCCATAAATTAAATCCACAAATATGTTAATTAATCAAAACATTACGTTTAACAATTGAGTTCACAAATTAAATATCATAACCCGTATGTTCTAATGCGAACATGTATCACATCAACATAAATATGTTACATAAATAAACTCATATGCATGGTCACCAAACTTAAATGATTTCAAACCATGAATGTCCACTAATATCGATAAGTAACACAACCGCAACATATTTATTTTGACATCAATATCCACGTCCTTATATATTCACCAATAATTAAACATACATATGTACATGTATATATTTTGATATAAATATATTTCTCTATCATGCTCATATGTATTTTGAAGGATACGAACAAATTATGTACATGTTTAACCAAATTACGGACAAGCGAACAAATTTGTAATCAATTTGTAATCTATGAGATATATATGTACACGTCATGAAAGGCTAAGTTTATATGAAGGAAAATCTAACTCAGTTGACTGGAGATCCCAAGATCTGAGTTCAATAGGACAACCTACTTGTATGAACTGGCGACGGTCACTGTGGGGGATATAATTACTAAACTATAATCCCTTACACTTTTTAAAGGGAGTTTACTAATTAAGAGTAGACTTCCTAGTCCATTCCTAAAAGTGACATGTAATAGGATAAGCCTAAGGCTTTTAATGATTCAACTGAAATAACCATGCGTGGTTAATCGGTAGCCATTCGGTGGTGAATCACCTATGTGAGAGAGAAGTGGGGTCACTTCGAATGTTATTGTTGGGGCACAATACTTGATAAGCTCTCGCAGAACCAGGCTAATGTTCATGACCATAACGAACATAACTATGAGGACTTGAAGTTGTCAGGGAGAGTCTTGTGTGAAGCGTATTGTCGCCTACACAAACGGCAGACGAGTTCAAAGACATCGACATCTACTCAGAGCCAGTAGACTAAGTGCATTTTCACAAGCGAAAGTTCAAAGGGTAACACCTACTTATCGTATGCAAGATTCAACCGCTGAAACTTAATCTGAATATTGTTGTTTCTGAGATCGATCTCCATTCATGTAGGGGATTGTTGGAAAATTAGATAAAAAAAAGTGTGTTTTTACCAACTTTGGACACTAATTAATATATGATAAATTTATATATATTAATAATCATTTAGTGGGTTTTGTAGTCCTTGACGGGGGCTTTACAACGACCTAAAGTGTGTCCAAAACGGATTAAAGATGAATGAGATATCGAGTCTCAAAGTTGCTAGTTTTGTGCAAAATTAACTTGAAGAATAAGTTAAGTGTTTTTGTCCCACATCGGTTGTAGGAGCAAACCTAAGGCTATAGTCTTCACTATAAATAAAGGTCTTAGGCTTGTAGAAATACACACCAAAAACTAGAGAGCACAAACACAATTAGTTTTTCTCTCTCAGCCGCAACAAGGTCTCCCCGTTCCGGTTACCTTTCAGGCAAGTGTTCAAGTCCGGCAGTACACTGCTTCGAGCCGGTGTACCCTGGGAACAGACATCGAATCTGTTTAAGGGAATTGTTTCAAACACAAGCCCAGTTCAACCCTTCAATTCTGTTAGATTGTCAAATCAGTTAGATCGTTCTATCTTTTTCGTTCTTATTATGATTATTTATTATACATATTGTCTATCTGATTATTACATTTATGATAATATGTATAATAGTTTCAGTTTCGTATATATTTTACCTACATATATACCATCTAACACCGAGCCTCTACAAAAACAAACGAGACCACAAAACTTAGCGACTAAGAAACAAGAAAACAACAACCTAAACCATACTAAGCGACTAAGAAACCACGCAACAACTACAAACTTTATAATGACGTACGTCATGCCACCAGGAACGCAACCAATGATAATGATGTACGTCACACCACCAGGTTCTGAAAGGTTCTAGGACAGGTGGCAGTCAATGATATAGGCTAAATTTTCATTGACTAATCAAAGTGCAATAAGGAATGTCACACCAGCATGATCAATCCCGTAAGTGACAAACCCACATATCTGCCTATAAATTGGTGGGCATTATTCCCAAGAAAATGGGATAAAAAAACCTTAAATCCATAAATTCACCTTGGAGGCTTGAAAAAAATACAAAAGACAACACCAACCCCCACCTCCAATTCCTAAACCGAGAACTGTACAATTTGAGGTTAGGGGACGATTAAGGTCTGGACAAACTTTGGCTTGATCATTTGGCGCCATCCGTGGGACCAAAAATTTCCTCAAATCAAGATGTCCGGTCCTACACTGAACCCAGTCAATTCAGTAAAGCGATATGACCCCTTGTGCCCTAGCGTCGGTAACGACTTCACCACCTCAAGGGGCACATCCATAGGGGACGCTTTTTGGAACGTGTGGATCCATTCAGGCTCTAGTTTGGAGGTAGTTCTGCCCCGCAGTCCTCCCAGCCAGAAGGGTCGATGCCTCTGAGTGGTGGGCTAGGCATCGACATGGGACCATATCTAAGGGCCATCTCAGAAGAGGAGGTAATTCATTAATTAAGGGAAGCATGATATGTGCTTCCATCCTTGCACACTAGCAGTACATAGAGACAAACCGGAGCGTCAAACGAACTACCTAATGAATCTTCCATGTCACATTTGAAATGCTCGGACCTAACAAGACAATGGAAGAAGCGCTCTAGGAACTTATACAGACACTAATTTTGGATGCGCCACCGTCTATGAGGGGCACCAGTCGAACAGCCAAGCGTAGCGAATGGAATGCTCAATAATTGGTATGTGATGATGGGAGGCACCAAAGTAAATAAGCCATTAGAACCTTCCACTGCCTCGAAAAAATTCATAAGAGAAATCATCGCACATCCGTTACCCGTTATGCTTACTACCCCTTTAACCTTGGGAACGTATGAGGGAACGACAGACCTGGAGGATCTCATGCAACAATTCAAACACGCTGTCAATATGCAACATTGGGACGATACTACGGCGTGTCATATGTTTCTCGGGCAGCTTCAGAGCATCGCTCGAGAATGGTTTGCAAAGCTGCTGGCTTTAGGTATAACCAACTTCACTAATCTTAGAATGAAGTTTTGCAGCGTTTCCAGAACTTCAAACGTGCAAAATTGACACCCATGGACACCCATAGGATAAAAGTGAGACCACGCGAGTCGCTATCCAATTTCACTACCTTTTTCATTTCGGAGTGCTAGAAGATCCTAAATCTCCTGAAAGTACAGTATATATCAGCGTTCATAATGGGGATATGTCAAGTACGACATCTATCATTGGTTAAGGCCATGAGAAGAAAGCTTCTGGTAACATTTGCAGACGCTCTGCAGATGGTGAAAGACTATATCAGGTCATAAGAATTTGCAGGCGCAGCCATAGCGGACCATAAGATGGGAGATAGGAATGACCATTACGACAAGGGTGCAGGGCAAAGCAATTCCACCAATCGACACCACAATCATAATGGTGGAGGTAACTACAACTGGTCAGGGAGCAGGGTTGATAATTGTAACTGCTTCCACCCATATGTCCGATCCGGATCGAAAAGGTTATCTGCGGAAGAAGCGGCACAAATCAAATTTTGACGAAACACCAAAGGAAATTTTGGCAACAGAAGAGATCAGTAAGCACTTTATACCTCCAAAGCCTATCAAACCACGTTTCACTTTAAATGAGGATCATTATTGCGTTTGTCATGAAGCCAAGGGGCATGACGCAGACAAGGATGTGATGATCGGAAGATGTAGCAAGTTAAAGATCTTCAAGTGCTAAAGATGCAGTGATCACACATTCAACATCAATATAGAAAGTTACGAATTTGAACATATCTGTGTTGATGAACTTAAAGATTATGGCTATTCTGAATGGATAGAGCCACTTGATATCTTCATATTCAGAAAGTACAAGTTAAAGGAGACTGTAATTGAAGCATTAAGGGGATTGTTTGGTAAAGCAAAAAGTATGTTGATGCCCCTGTTGTTAATGTTGATGCTAAACTTGTGAAGAAGAAGAAGGGAACTGGTACTGGCTCATATTTCACCAGAAGACAATCAATCATCTTGCCACCAGATATTCCAAAGTTTAACATTGAAGATCTCAACGAACTTTGTAACTTGATGCCTGTTAAAGAAGAGGGGGAACACTGATTAAACTAGAATATTGATTCTGTTATTTTATAATCTATATACTATACTAAATGTAATGTATTATTATTAAAGTATAATATGGGTGAGTTTATCTTCAAAAGTATGTCATGTTATTTGATATAGATAACTCAACAAAAGATCCCAGAAAAGTTAATTAAAGGAGCAAATCATCAATTACTTTTCTAATTCCTTTACTGCTAAGCTTTAGTGTTTTTTTCATGCAACATGTTTTGTCATCATCAAATAATGGGAGATTGTTGAGTCCCATAAATAATTAAGGATTTAATTATGATAAAACATGATCATTAATGCTAATTGTAACGTGCAATCAACATAATTTTTCTTAAATATTTCTAAGTGTGTAAACTGCATTGTATGTTGCGTCTTAAGTGTTTATTGTGTTACCTCTACTATCAGCACAAAATAGTTGAAGGTTAATTGGTTCTCGTAAACAGTAGAAGTATGATGCTGGCCCAACAGAAGAAGAACCAGCATAAAACACTTAGAAGAATTATGTTCATCAAAGACATGATTGTTTCCAGTGTAGTCTACATCAAGCGTGTTATTCAACTGACATTAAAGACTAAGTTGAAGAGAAAATTGTTGGTTGAATGTTGGTTAATGAACTAAATGACAAAGTTAAGTATAATGATTAACCAAAGAATATGTTTTGATGATGACACATAAATATGTATAAGCGATGACCGACATCTTAACATAAAACACGCAAGGTCACTAATCCATACGTTATCTTGCAAATGACCAAGTCAAACATAGCTTAAAGAATAGAATTAGAGATTAGCAAAATACACGATCAAAGGTACGGTCGACCGCATAGCCAACCGTAGAACCTCAAACTGAATTGCAACGCAGTTTTGTGAAAACAAGTTGCACGGTCGCCAACACGGTCAACCGCAGTGCGATCGCAGTTTTCTCTCACTTTTGACCCAATTAAGTTTGACTAGTTCCCGACATCTATAATTCATGAAACCTTTCTCAACATGCTTAGAATAGATGCCTTCTCCATACTCAATTGAGTTTTGGTCATAAAAACACTAATCATGGTTAATTACGCCTAATGACATCTTAATGACAAATTAACCAAGATTAAGCATAACACATAAGTGTTAAACAACAACTTGTGGTCTTAAATATTATCTAGACATCCTTAGTATGATCATCAAGTACCAACACACTTAAGCCAATGTCACTAGAGCAATAATTACTATCAAAGATGACCTAGTGATTAATTAAGGCTAAATGAAGAACAATGCTTTCAAAAGACTTGTAATCCTAAAATACACTTAGATACATTTAGGATGGTTACCAAGTCCCAACTAGAGATTGCTCTTCCCTTGTGCATGTGTTGGACATTAATGTATTTTTACACATTAATCATGCAATATGTTATATTGCAAGTAAGTTTGCTAAAAGCTTAAATTATAAGTTGTGAAAATGTTTATATGATTGATCGTAGAGTAACTATCTCTTGGTATGTGTGAGTATTACTTGCTACCTGCTAATATGTTTAATACTCATAAATTTGTCAACTTGATTAATATGCTTGCTATGTGCTTACTAGTTAGAATACTAGAATTCAAGTAACTAACCTACTCCAATGAATTAAGTGTAAAATGGTTCAAAATGGAATTATAGTCAATTGCTTATTTGGTCTTGTCTAAGTAACAAGTTGTGATTGATTATTCAAGTATGACTTAACTTTGATGTCTCTACTCACTTAATGATTCTCTTATAAAGACATCATCTAATTAATCTTTACATAATCTTAAAATGAACATGACTTGTGATTAATTGAAACTAGGAAGTTAATGACATACTGACTAGTCTTTAGAATTGAACCAAATGCATTAATGTGACTAACTAAGTCTTGACTAAACTGAGATTTTCCAAAATATCAATCATGACACTTCTCCAAGAATGTTTGGTTTACCACTATTAGAGTGTTATGTCACTTTCACTCAATAAGACCAAATCTCACACACTTAATGCATATAGTACTTGTATAGGATGTTGGATTTCTTTTGCAGGTGCTAGATGGAGTAAAGGTTCCAAACGTGGTGTTCGAATCTCAGTCAAATATTCATACAACGGATACATATTTTGGACTGGAGCACGCACGGTTGAACCACGGTCGACCGTGCTGGCAACCTTGTGACAACGGCTATTTTTTGAATCCTACTATAAAAGGCAAGCATTGAAGAGCATTTGAAGCTGACTGTTAGTCACTTGATAACAACATGAGTATTGTAGAGGGGGGTGAATACAATTTCTTTCCAAATAACTTAACAGTTAAACCGATTAGTATTCAAGCATGCAAATAAATAGAGTTACAGGTAATTTTCAACAGTTATTCTTTATTGATTGAATCACAAAGAATCACAACTATCCTTGGCGGAATGATAGTTGGTTGATACAGATTACCTAGATTATAGCTAAGAGGTAAACTAACAGCTATTACACGTTTTGACTCTATAAAAATAAATCCACACCACTAGTTGTTACAATAGTGGATACAACAATTTATAGCAGTCCTATTAACCGTGTAATGGTTCTATTTTCCACTGGTACATAGGATGTATGTACTTGTGGAGACAACTATATCAGATAGCATGCTCTCTTCTTTCCTCTTTGGTAGCTATTTGCAGGAACACCCCAATTCGGTTTGGCACCACTATTTGATTAAACAAATAGAATGTTGTGTTCCCTAGGTGATGATAAAGTATAACCCATGTCTGCACATGCGTTAACCTTCTGCATTCCCACGTGATCTTGTAAGGTCACTTGTCAGCCGCTGAAGCGTGTCCTTTTCTGTTCAACTTTGTCTTTGACTTCTGTTAAATAGTACCATTGATGTAGACCACTCGGGAAACGACTATGCTTATAATGGAGCATAGTTGTCTTGTGTAGTGAGCTGCATTCCAGCTGTGCTGGTTCTTCATTGCTGAGCCACTTCATGTTCTTGATTTGCTGAGAACACATCCTGTGCTGATTGAAGAACACTGTCTACCTTGTGCTGGTACACTGAGCAGCAAACTAAACACTCGACACAACAATATCTGCTGTTTAAACATGAACAAACTTGTGCTGACTGCACATAACACTTTAGTGCAAATAAATTATAATTTTATCATAATTAAATCCTTAATTATTTTGGGGACTCAACAATCTCCCCCTATTTGATGATGACAAAACCTATGACATGTAGAGAAAACACTAAAGTCAGCACGGAGGGACCTAATAAAAAATAGGCAGTAAATTTGTCCCTTTTTAAGTTTGTTTTGGGATCTTTTGTTGAGTCATCCATATCTTAGAATTTGATATGATTTGGAAGATAAACGCATTTCACTTTCATTACAACACAATATGTACAGTAATTACAGTAACAGCAGAATGAAAAGTGAATTAAACAAAAGATACAATTTGAGCACACAGGAGACTATATATCTTTATCCTTTTCTCGTTCTTCTTCAGATAGCTCCTCTTGTTTGATTCTCCAGGCTTCAGGGAACAGATAAGGTACATCAGCATGGTCAAATACAGGGATATGGGGAGGTAGAATGATGGGGCCTTTTCCGGTTGGTCCTTCACCAGTGGATTGTTTTACTTTAGGTTTTTGAGAGAGGACTTCATCTACATTCACCACTGGTGCATTCCCAAACCTTGTTGCTTTCTTGAAGAGCTGTTGGAGTTCAGATTTAAGTGTATTTTTGATAGCACTTTCACCTTTACTAATGAAATACTCCAAGATCTCCATCCATTCACTAAATCCAAGGGATCTTAACTCATCATAGTTTATTCATTCTTGAACTTTATTCTCCCTTACAACATTGAACGCTCTTTTTGACCCTCTGTTTACTTTGCTGATCCTGCTGGGATTGGATCTTCTATTCATCACATCACCATACCTACTCCTAAAATAATGATCAGGAAATTCACTGGTTCGAACAGATTCTATAGGAGCAGTAGCAGGTGCTTTCTTAGCAGTTTCCATCTTATCAAATGCCTTATCCTGTTCTTTGACAACGACTTTGGCTAATTCTAGGGACTTAGCCTCTTGCTTTCTATCAGCAACCAATTTGTCTTCTATATCCTGGAGCCTTACCCTCTCAGCGAGTTCAGCATCAGCAGCCTCCCTTCTTTGAATTTTAGCTTGTAGACCCAACAAATAATCGTCGACAGTGATTTTCAGGGATTTTGCTGTTTCAATTATCTTTCTACCCTCTTCAGTTCTCAGGGCAGCACGATACTCCCTTAGATCCATACCCAGCTGGTGAGCCTCTTGAAATTGAGCTTTCTCCTCATCAGTAGAGAGCCTTTAACCACTGTTGTTTAAGTATACACCAATTTCAATGCCATAAGTCAAGCCAGTGATGTAGAGTGGCTGATCAAGGGGATGATGTAGTAATCTAACTTGGCGTATCCTTTCATTGATAACAGCTTGTCTTTGCTCAAGCAATTCCTGTACAGTGATCTCCAGCCGGTAAGCATCTCTTTTATCTGGATTCATTTTAAATAAGTCTGGCTCACCACGGGTAACTGAATCATCTTCTCAAGTTCTGTGTTTACCATGACGTTTTGGGGAAGATGGAGGATACATGATTGATTCACCTATGCCAGATGAACTCACTGGAAACTAATTGACACGATTATCCTTTGTTCTGTTAAAATAAGTAAGGGTCTGGGGAGAGATAGGTGATTGAACAAATAAATGATCTCCACTACCCCAGACTGTAAAGTCAGCAGGATTAATCGTACCATCATCTTGATTAGCACCCAGCTCAACCACCTTGGCTGGGTCTTCAACACTTGTAACACCCAGCAACACACTTCTGGCTGGGTCTTCATTCACAGCACTCCTTGCTGTATCTTCAGTACCAGCTGACTGATTAGTATCAGCTGGTACAACCACCTCAGTATCTTTATCAGCTGCCTCAAATAAGGGTCCTTTCCTTAGGGGCAGATTGTCCCTAGGAGCAGATTTTACCCTTTGTTTATCTATGGGCATGGGTTCAGCTGATGGTTCTTGTGTTGATACTGGCTCAAGTGGAGGCAGGTAGGGAACGATAGCAAGATGCTCCCCCTGAATATCATCATCAATAAGATTGATTGTTTCTGCTGGCTTATGTTGTGTAGTTGGCTGTGCAGAAGATGTTGGGCGAGAAGATGAGCTGGTTTCTAGCATAGCATCTAACCACTTCATAAAAATGTCAGCTCTAACTCCTCCCCCTGACTCAGTAGATGCAATATAATCTTTCATTTCTTCTAGAGTCATCCGTTTGATCCTATCTGCTCACTCAGCATACAGCTTTGCCCTCTTTTTGTCATATTTGACCATGAATTTGGCATTTCTTTTTCGTGCATCCTTTTTGAATTTATCAATGCCAATCAGGTCATCATCAATGTCCCTCTTTTTTGGGGTCAGCCATCTCCTATGCTCAATTCTGTGGCGTTTAAGAGCAACATATACATCCCATTTGACATTGAAGGCATCATTTAATTCTTGCTGTCTCTTCTGATGTCTCTCCATTTTTCTTTTCATTCTTCTTTCAATAGTTTGAGTGACAACAAAAGCTTCAGCAACAGCCAAAGCAGAAACATAATTGGGCTTACTGCCAGAACCAATATCATCCACTGATGTGGCAGACACACTGGGTTGAGATTTACCAGCTGCCTGTACACCAGCTTCAGTATGAGCGTTGCTGGGCTTAGTGCCAGAGTCTTGACCAGTAGAACCATCACCACCATCACCATCACCATCTCTCATTGGTTGTTTTGGAGCCTTTTCATGCTCATGCTCCCCCTCTGATTGTTTTCTCTTTTTGAGTTTCTTTTTAGATTTTTTCTCCCTTTTTTTATCATCAGCAGGGGCAGAAAGGTGAACATGGGAGACCTGTGCATCAAGGTCACTATCTGAATCTGGAACAGAGAATGCAAAATTGTTCCAGTCAGCAACTTCAGGAGTAAGATGGGCACCAGGATCCACGCCAAATTGTCGAAGAAGGAGGTTGGAAGACCTAACTTCATTCCTTGCAACACCCATAGCCATCTGCTCAATCATGGCCCTAACATCACCCTGTAGTGTAGCCAGTCGATGCATATTTTCAACCATTTGAACATAGGCAGAAGCAGGAATCATGTTAGCCATTTGCTGTTCCTGTGAATCTAATCTCTCATGTAGCACCGTATTTTCTTCATTAAGAAAAAGAATTCTGCGATTAGCAGCATCTAAATCAGCTTGAAGACGGGTAATGTCCTCAGTATACTCATTGTGAGAGATGATTCGTTTCTTTAAGTCCTCCTCCTCTTCATGATGTTTGACATTAGCAGCCACCGCAAGATTAGCAAAGGCACATACTTGTTTGAGCTGGGCTTCAATATTGGAAGTAGTAGCTTGCCCAGCATTACGTATGGCTTCAGTCACACTATCAGCAATATCAGTGCGAATGGTGGATTGTAGATCAGGTGTAACCTCGGCTAGTGTCTTATAGACAGCCAGGATGGAGATGTCAACCACCTCATCAGCATTAAATTTAACATAGTTGGTTGAGGGGTGGTCAGAAGTAGCTAACACAGGAATACCTCTGTAGGGTGGTGGAGGTGGAAGGTCAGAATCTGACTCGTCACCATGATCACCATCATTTTTACCTTCACCTGAAGGTTTAGAACCACTGGTATCCTTGTCAGTATCAAGATCAGCATCATCAGTGAGATCCACTGATTTATCTTTGGTACCAGTCACATTATCATGAGTGACTGGTTCATCCTTACCAGTACCTTTATCAGCATCACCATCAGAAGAAGAAGATGATAAGGAAGAAGCTGATGAATCAGAAGGTACTGGTGAATCAGGAATATTCTGCATAACATATTTACCAGTAGAGGGATCTCTGATGAACTTGAGAGGCCTCCATGTACCAGGCCATGGAGAAGTAGTTGGAGCCATGCCAAAAAAATGATAATATGGCTGCTCGTTGATCTGTTCTAAAGTAGCCAGCCTCTCATAAACTTCTTCTCGAGCTGGTTGATCATGCTGAGACAATAGTTCAGTCAACTCCTCGCGAGGCAATTTGCTGGCTGAGACTATGGCAGTTTGAGGATCAATAGTTAGCTGATCCACCAGCAGAGCAACTCTGGGAGTAATAGATGCTCCCCGATAGATGAAGTTAGGGACAACTTCATCAGGATCTGGCACCTGGCACACATAAGGTTTCTTCTCAGCAGAAACAGTAGCCTGAGAAGAGTCAGTAGTGGCAGAAATAGAGGTACCAGCATCCATAACGGGTTTCGTAGAACCAGTAGCAGCGGTAGGTAACTGTGCAGTAGGTGAAGAAGCTGCATCTGCAGCATCTTTAAAGAAAGTATCCGGTGTGGAATCAGAAACATCCAGAATAACACTAGTAGCATCAGTATCCACTGTTGGCTCTTTGGGGACATAGCCAACATAGCCAGCATTAACAAAATCAAGACCCTCCAGAACAGTATTACCCTGTGAACCAGAATCTGATGGAAAAGTAGCACTTTTACCAGCATCCATGATAACATCAGATGGAAAAGTAGCACTTGTACCAGCTTCCATGATAACATCAGATGGAAAAGTAGCACAAGTACTAGCATCTACAATAACATTTTGTGCATCGGTAGCAGCAGCAGACGCAATGTCACCCTTTGGTTCAGGGACAGGTTCATCAAGAAGAACATCCTTGACAATATTGTCAATTACCTTTTTAAGAACAGGAGGATCCACTATGATTTCATCTTCCACTTCAGGTGTAGTAGTGGAAGCAGCAATACTGGGAGCAGTATCACCAGCAGCTGTAGAAGCAATAGTACTAGCATCAGCACCACCAGTAAGAGAAACAGTAGCACCAATACCAGTAGCAGAGGCAGCAATCTGCTCAGTAGGAATAATATCATCTTTACCTTGCTCCCCCTCTGCCTGTTCATCTACCCTGCTAAGAACTGAAACAATAGAACATTTTATGTTAACAACTGTAGAACCAAATAAATTTGACTCAACAATTGCATCTGGTGTTGGTCTCTTAGGACAGACTGGTGATTTGGTCAGCCCTTCGAATGAGACAGAATAAGGTGTCTGTATGTACAGCTGTGACTCTGCTGACTCATTGGCGACACATGTTGACCCATATAGTGTAAGAGTTCTGGCTGGTAATGATGTAGGAGTGAGACTCTTATCATGATCCGAGTAACATAATGGCTGTGCAGTATCCTGAGCTGGTTCAACACGATGAGGACCCAGCTCAAGTTTGCTTTGGGGGTCAGGTATGTGCTCTGCTGGTTGTACTGTCAGCAGAGGATATAGCATTAAGTTCAATTTTGAAAAATGTGGAAGTGTCTGGCTAGAAGAGTATGGGTTACTACTCTTCTTAACACTAGTTTTAAAACCTATCAGCTTAGGAGCCAGGGTTATACCTTTAACTCCTCTTTCATTTTTCAAGTCAGCAGATAAAAGATTTTTAATTATGTTAGAATTTTCTGCTGTTTGGTCTAGAAACGCACCAGGTTCCATAGCCACATCCTTTGCAGGAGCAGCAGTTGAGAATGGTGCAATCTCCCCTATGGTGAGCCTGGAGCCAGCTTTTGCTCATTTGGATTTGCCTGTTACCAAGAAATAGTTAAGCAACGGATTCAAATACTAGAAGTGGATAGTCAGTATATAAGACTAGGGCTGTTCTTTATGATCAGAGAGCACTAGACTCTAATACAACTACTGCTTTACCAGTATGTGAGACGGTGGCTGTACTAGTTGAGGTAGCT
Organism: Rutidosis leptorrhynchoides; assembly: GCF_046630445.1. Lineage (NCBI taxonomy): Eukaryota > Viridiplantae > Streptophyta > Magnoliopsida > Asterales > Asteraceae > Rutidosis > Rutidosis leptorrhynchoides. The sequence continues at coordinate 352,030,005 of NC_092333.1, read as the reverse complement.
GGCTTCTTCCTTTTTACAGCTGGCTTTCACTGAGGTCCCTCCCCCTCAGCTGGTGCAGCACCAGAGGCAGCCGGTTGGTTCACTCCACCTCGAGCAGTAAGATACTCAAGCATGCCTGGTGTCAGGACATTATATGGAGCAGCAGGAGCATCTTTTGGCATTCCCCCTTGTTTTGGAGGCAGGTCGAATGATTCATCAGCAATCTGATGGTAAGCTTCACCCAGCTCATTTTCAAAAACAAGGCTCAAAAACCTTGGAAAGGGGATTAAGTGTGTTCGTTTAGGTGCAAGCACCATTTCCCTTAGCCTTAAGTAAATTTTACCGGCATAATCAATATTTTGATTGAACAGCATCCCATGACCAATCTTCAGCTCAAAATCTGAGCACTGATCAAAGCTCCCGGACTTCTGACTGATGCAATGAGTCAGCAAGCCAAAGAAATAATTCCACAGAGGTGGCATTTGCTTCCTTAAGGGCGTATGAGCCACTGGTCCATCAAACCCTATAATCTCCAGTACCTCTCTTATAAACTCATCACTGGTTGGTGAATTAACGAACGGACCAATGGGTAATTGGAGAGCACATCGGATGGCATCAACAGTGATGGAGCAGGCTAGGGTTTCAGTCACCATGCCACAAATACATGGAACGTTCTGTTGAGTGGTGGCCCGTGGTGGCCGTATACCAGAATCTGGCCAAACAAGCCGGATAAAGATGAGAAGGTACGCCGGTAATAGCTCGAGCCATTGGTGATTGTCTTATGTGATCGATAAGCGTATCATAGCCTAAGTTGGCTTTGGATTTGGGAATTGAAAGGGCATGAGCAGCATTGCCTCTTGATAGTCGAATGGAAGAGTGTTCTGGTGCATTTGCAGCCCTAACAAGGCTTGGGTGCAGGTTGAACAGAGGGCCCTGCACCACTTGTTCTTCGATGACCGGTGGTGGTTGTTGTTCCGGTTGTTGTGGTGCTACCGGTTGTTATTGTTGTTGTTGTTGTGGTTGTTGTTCCTCTATCTGGTTTGAAGCAGGTGGTGATTGATGTTGTTGTTGTTCTACCATTGATGATTTCATAGAAAATGGAAGTATGAATTGATTTGAAGATTTGGGGATTTTTAGAGAGAAGAGTGTGAATTTGAAAACTGAATAACCGAAGGTTATTATGGAAGATAAAACACTCTTTTAACCATTGTGATTGGGTGAAAAAGGCAGGAGAGAGAAAATGACAACTGCCATTAGCAGGCGCGTGGGCAGATGTGATAGACTGGCACACTCGAGGGGACACAGACTGATGATTTGACGTATATACGGCTTGAACACTCATACCTCCCATTCAACATTAAATGCAGCAGGTTTTAATTTTAAAAAAATTTTTAAAAACTACAAAATAAGTTTTGTATTAAATACAAAATACTTTGTTACATTTAATATGTCATGAATTTAATTTAAATCATTGGGAGTAAATGAGTTTCAGATTTAAGGAATCATTTAATTTTGTGAGCTATTTATTATTTCAATTAAAAATATTTTGAGTAACCAAAATATAAAAGACCTTGTTGTGCTGAGTGTTTTACATGTAGGCAGTAAGTTCACAAAAATGACTTACTGGTTTGCCCTACATGTTGTAGAGCCAGCACACCAACAAAAATTGTCTTTTATTTAAAGTTCAAGCATACCCAGCTCAGAGATGAGATAGTTAAAACATTTCTCATCTAAGGGCTTTGTGAATAGATCTGCTAACTGCTGGTCTGTTGAAATAAAGTGTAGCTCCACATCTCTTTTTTGAACATGATCAATTATGAAGTGATATCAAACGTCAATGTACTTTGTTCTTGAATGCATCACAGGATTGTTGGTGATAGCTATTGCACTTGTGTTGTCACAGTAGATTGGAGTCTTTGTAACATGAACACCATAGTCTTTCAGCTGGCTTTGCATCCACAGTACTTGAGCAGTACCACTACCAGCAGAAATGTATTCTGCCTCAGCAGTAGATGTGGACACAGTATTTTGCTTTTTGCTCGTCCAGCTGACTAGCCTACCACCCAGTAACTGGCAACCACCAGTAGTACTTTTCCTGTCTATTTTACACCCTGCAAAATCAGCATCTGAATACCCAATTAGCTCAAAATCCTGGTCTTTGGGATACCTAAGACCACGTTTAGCAGTAGCTTTCAGATACCTAAATATCCTTTTGACTGCTAGCAAGTGTGACTCTTTAGGATCAGCTTGATATCTGGTACAGAGACATGTGGCAAACATAATATCTGGTCTGCTGGCTGTGAGATAAAGTAGGGATCTAATAATACCTCTATATTCAGTGATATTGACTGGTTCACCATTGGGATCAACATCTATTTTAATAGTTGCTGCCATTGGAGTCCCTATATCTTTTAAACAGGCCAGACCAAATTTCTTTAGCATATCTTTGATATATTTATCCCGACTTATAAAAATTCCATCATCAAGTTGTTTAATTTGCAATCCCAAAAAGTATTGCAAGTCTCTTTGTAAGCTCATTTCATATGTCTTTGACATAAGTTTTGAAAAATCTTGACAATGTTTCTCATTTTTAGATCCATAAATAATATCATCCACATATATCTGTACCAGCAAGAGATTACCATCTATCTCTTTTGATAACAGAGTAGTGTCAATTGTTCCAACTTTAAAACCTATACCAGTGAGATACACATGAAGTGTCTCATACCATGCTCTTGGAGCCTGTTTGAGGCCATAAAGAGCTTTGTCTAGCTTGTAGACATGGTCTGGATATTTACTACTTTCAAAATCAGGAGGCTGTTTGACATAAACTTCTTCTTGCAGCTTCCTATTTAGAAATGCAGATTTAACATCCATCTGGAATACCCTAAAGTTCATCTTAGCAGCATACGCCAAGAACAGTCTCATAGCTTCCATCCTAGCCACTGGAGCATAAGTCTCTCCATAATCCAATCCTTCTTCCTGTTTGAACCCTTGAGCCACCAATCTAGCTTTGTTTCTAATCACAATCCCATCTTCATCCATCTTGTTCTTGAAAACCCACTTGGTACCAATGATTTTATTAGTTTCATCATCAGGTTTAGGTACCAATGTCCAAACCTTATTCATATCAAACTGGCAGATCTCTTTTTGCATAGCTCCTGCCCAGCTTGGATCTTTGATTGCCTCATCAGGACATTTAGGTTCAACGGTAGACACAAAATTTCAATGCATACAGAAATTGCTGGTTGCATGCCTTCTTGTTTTAACACCACTAGCCAGATTACCAATGACTTGTTCAATAGGATGCTATTTTGTCCATCTAGTGTTATGAACGGGTGAGCTTGTCGTGGAACACACAGCATCTTGATCATCAGCTGGTTCAAAGGTATGAGCAGCAATTGGAGACAGCTATTCAGTATTAATGTAACCAGTACCAGCTTGTGATCCTGCAGAACCAGTAGACCTATGCTCAAGTTGTAGGACTTCAGTAGAGCTAGTAGGTCCACTTGGTTTACACACAGATGGAACAGAATGTTCCATCTCATCATCAGAGAACCCAGCAACATGGATTGGCGAGGGATTTGCAGCTGGTTCCTCTTCATCGTCAAGAGCTTGCTGAGTAGGCTCTTCAAACAATAACTCTTCATCTTCTTGACTAGAAGATGAGGCTGGGGCAGTTTCATCAAATGTAACATTAATTGATTCTTCAAAACAACCCCTTCTTTTATTGAAAACCCTATATGCCTTTGACATGTTGGAATATCCCAAGAATATACCTTCATCAGCCTTAACATCAAACTTGCCCAACTGATCCCTATTGTTTAGAATGAAACAGGGAGTGCCAAATAAGTGAAGAAATGAGATTGAGGGTTTTCTTCCTTTAAGAACTTCATAAGCAGTTTTCTGATGTCTTTTCACAATTAGAGATCTATTCTGGGTAAAACATGCAGTGTTCACAGCTTCTGCCCAATATGAATTTTTCAGCCCAGACTCAGCTAACATAGATCTTGCTGCTTCAATGAGAGTTCTATTTCTTCTTTCTGCAACACCATTTTGTTGAGGTGTTCTCACAGCAGAAAAGTTCTGTGAAATACCTTTATCATCACAAAATTCTTCTAATGTAGCATTTCTGAATTATGTACCATGATCACTTCTAAGCTGTTTCACCAGTTGCCCATTTAAAAGCTCCATTCTTTTAGTAAAATTGATAATTTCATCAGCAGCTTCACTCTTTTGCTTCAAAAAGAATACCCAGGTGTATCTGGAATATTCATCAACAATAACCAGTGTATACTTCTTCCTACTACAGCTGGCCACATTAACAGGACCAAAAAGATCCATATGAAGTAAATGAAATAGTTTCTAAACAGATGAGATTTACTTTGATTTGAATGAGGCATGGTGATGTTTTCCCTTTTCACAACCAGGACACAGTCTGTCCTTTACATAAGACATGGTGGGTAGCCCAGACACCAAACTTCTACTGGACAATTTGTGAATATCTTTGAAGTTGAGATGTGAGAGTCTCTTGTGCCATAACCATTTCAGGTTGTCTGCTGCCTTCGAATAGAAACAAGTATCAGTTGTTGTGACTGCTGTGTTCATGTCAATTTGATACATGTTTTCATGACGTTTTGCAGTCAGCAGTGGCTTCCCTGTCTTATCAAAAATAGTGCCAATTTTCCTTCTGAATTGGACTATCTTGTTCTTGGTTGTCAGTTGGCTTATGCTGAATAAATTATGTTTAAGCCCAACTACATATGCAACATTTGAGAATGTGACATTCCCATTAGTCAAAGTACCAAAACCCTTTGTGTAACCCAACGAATTATCTCCATACGAAACAACTAGACCATCTTTTTCTTGATAGTCCATCAGTAGGGACTTACATCCGGTCATATGTCTCGAACATCCACTATTGAGATACCAAATTTGCTTGTTTTGAATGCCCTGCACAGTAGCTAAGAGATTAGTTCTTTTTGAGAACCCATCCAAGGATGGGTTCTGGAAGGGTCATCTTTGATGATCTCTTCCTGTCTGCTGGTTTGCTTGAAGAAGCAACAGCAGACGGGGTTGGGGTAAAAGGACACCGGTTGGCTAAGTGAAACTTGCTGCTACATTTGTAGCATTTTCTCACATTTGGTATCGGTGATGGGTCATACACATTGTAAAGAGGATCGGGGCGATGTTTGATTACTGCCCCAATTAGCTGGTCAAGCTTGACTGTCATAATCTCAGTGATAGACAGCTCTTCATTCGAGTCCACTTTTGCTTTTCCCTTAAGGGCAGCTTTCTTCTTGGAACCAGTACCAAAGTCATGACCTATTGCTTTGCCTTTATCATTTGACAAGCCAGCGTGGGAAGTTACTGGCTTGTCTACTGAAGCTGATGAACTAGAAGAAGTTTTTCCTGCTACCTTAGACTTGCCAGTATTACGTTTGACTGGCTTGTCTGCAGCTACTGGTTGACCAGTAAGTTTGTCATCAGCTGGCTCAGCACAATTGGAACTCGAACACGAAGGGGAATTAGTAGGTTTAATTTTTCTAAGATTATTTTCAGTGATTTCCCTTTTGATACGTCTTTCTTTTGGAGTCATGTAGTAGATGCTTGAGGGGTCAGTAGTCTCATCAATTGAGGTACTGGCTTCTCTTGCTCTAACCTCATCCTCCAAAATCTTTTTCATGGCAGGTGGTGGGGACACAATAACAGGTCTAACAAATTTATTTGTCAAGACTTTTTTACCTTTAACTATCTTGGCAAAAGTATTTGGCAAGACAACTTCAGGATCAGTTTCAAGAATTGGGTCCATGAAAGTAACCTCTACAATAGCAGCAGCAGCATAGTCACCAGTAAAGAAAGCTTCAACTTGGGCAGGCACCTGCTCGTTAACACACTTTGCTGTGCGTTGAGCAGATATACACCATGAAGCGACAACCTTTTTAAGATTATCCAGCTGGTTCTTGACTTCTGCTGCCTCAACGTGAAGAGATCTTAAAGCAAAATTTTGTTTTTTGAGTTTTGAAATATCATCTTTCAAGATTTTAATTTCATCATTTTTGCATTTAAGTTTCTCATTCAAAGATTTGTTGTCAGTTTTCAAAACTTATTCACGTTTGCTGCCTCTACATAAGTCAACTCTTAGGTAGTCAAACATTTTGGCTTTTTCATCATCAGTATAAGTTCAAAAATTATCAACCTTATACATCAATTCAGTTTTCCATTGAGGAGAATCTCTTTTCTGATAAGCTTCCCTCATGTCAGCTAAAAACTTGCTACCACTATCATCCTCATCAGACTCCTTGACCTCCTTGGCCATTAAACACAGCTTCTTTTCTGGAGCATAACCAGCACCATCATCATCAGTATCACTATTAGAAGAAGACGAAGAGCTGGTTTCATCCCAATCATGATGCTCAGCAACTAGAACCTTTTCTGGCTTTTTACCCTTCTTATCAGTCTTAGCACTTTCCTTCATCTGAGCTGTTATAGCTTTGTACTTGTTCTTGTACTTTTCAGCTTTTGAGAAAGAGTTAGCATGTGAAGTTGAAGGTTTTCTGGACATGCATTCAGCAACAAAATGTCCAACCTTCCCACAATTATAACACTCAGATTTAGGACCCTTGACTGACTTGCTGCTATACCTAGCACTCGGTTTCTTACTCCTTTTGTATGACTTGCTGGTTCTATTACGATTGAACCTTTTGAACTGCCTAGCCAGCAAAGCCATACCTTCAGCAAACCCTTCTGCATCACTTTCATCATCACTGCTTTCTTCAGACCCAGTACCACTATCCACATCACTCCCAGCTGACTCTTCTTCTGCCAGTATCTTTTGAACCAGTAAAGCCTTTTAAGCTTTCTTTTTAGCAGCAGCAATAAGAGCAGTATCATCTGTCTTAGAAGATTTTGAAGTGGTGGGGGCAGACCTAAAGTTTTCTTTCAAGTTAAGTTCAAATTTAGCCTCTGCCTTCTCATGGTTCCAAAGTGAACTGTAGAGAGAAGACATGTTAAAGTTATTTAGGTTCTGAGTGGTTCTTAAGGGGTCAGTAACAGATTTCCATTTAGTAGGCAGTGAATCAATGAATTTGTTAACTTGTTCAAACTCAGTATAGGTGACATTCAAAGTTATCAGGTCAGCAATTAAGGAGTTAAACCTAATGAAGGTTTGCTTAAGGGTTTCGTTCTTGTAGGCAAAGAACATTTCATATTCACGTTTTAAAGCAATCATTCTGTTCTGCCTAACTTCTCCCATACCCTCATAGGTAACATCTAGATAGTCCAACATAATCTTGGCATTTTCTTTTCACTTAATCAGTTTGAACAGTGGGTTAGGCAAAGTTATGGCTAACAAGGTTCTGATCTTAGGGTCAAGTCCAACACGACGTTTATCCTCAGCATCCCATCTAGAAGGAGTGAGAATAACCTCTCTGCCAGAAACAGCAGGAGTGTCAGTTGTAGCTGGTGCAATACTGTAACAACCCTCACTTTTTGACTTCCAAATTTACTGAATTAACCCTAGGGTTATATGTCTGACTATATGTATTAAGGGTTCTTATATACAATTAAATATTGACCGAATAGTAATTTTTAGTCAACAATGTACGCTTAAATAAATAATATATTATTAATTTATATAATTTGACATAATTTAACTAAGTATATAAACTTTGTATCACTTTTATTATTTAGTTAATGTATTATATATTTAACTATATAATAAATCTAATTATATATAAATGTAATAATATTTACAAACTTACTAAAACTATAGTTTAAAAATTAAAATCATAATTATTATTAAAAATACAAAATACCGAATTATTTATTATTTTTATGCAAAATTTGTATTTATTAATTAAATAAATAAAAAAAATAAAATAAAATATTATTGACAAATATTCTTGGAAAAGCATTAAATCAATTTGTTTATTTATATAAAAAAATCCTTAAAATAAATGAAAAAATAAATAAATAAATAAATAAATAAATTACTTTTTAATTAAAAATTGTAATGGAAAAACTACTTTTATTATTTTATTTTGTGCATTATCCCATGACCTAATATTTAATACTTTTTAATTTTAAAATCCCATTAAGAATTAAAATATTTCTTTTTCTTTTAATTATTTTATTCTTTTTACCTAATTTTTTTAAGTATAAATACCCCTCATTTCTCATTCAAACTCACACCAAAATTTCTCTCATTCTCTCTTTGAAGAATTACTACTAGTAAGTATTCTTTTCTTACTTTTTATTTTTTTACTTTTTACTTTTTACTTTTTTACTTTTTACTTTTTACTTTTTACTTCGGTTATTATTTTTACCGAAATATGTAAATAATGTTATAAATTATATGCAATTAAAAATAAAATAAATAACATGTATACACTATTACTATTACTAGCACCTATAACCTACTACTTATATTGTAACATAAAAACATTTTGAGATATGTATTAGAGATGTATAGATATTCGAACTTTCTTGACGAATGGTTTCTATGAGATTCTAGGCAGAGGGTTTGGATTTCCGATTTAAAGGGTCCTATGACTCAAGCCCCTAGATCTAAATTAGCCATTCGAAGGGAAAGGGGCGATTGGAAGCTTATCTAATACGGCAAGTATCCTAAAATGGAAAACATTGATAAAAGTAGAAACTCTCTAGTCATAGAAACTTGGTAAAATAAGAAACTTTCTAAAAATGAAAACTTTATAAAAATAGTAACTTACTAGGAATAGAAACTTAGTAAAACAAACTATACTTAAACACATACTTAAACTTAAACATGGGAAAAACACTTAACTACTCTTAAATGTCAATAAGTTGACTTTCCTGCTCACTCGTTCAACTCTTTATTCCGAGGAATAATACTCTCTCTACTTACTAAGGTGAATTCATAGCCCCTCTTTATTGCTAGCAAACTTACTTACTTTTGGGGTGAGACACATGCTGGTTTTACTTTTTACAACTTAGACACAAGTACCAAACTACTAAACTGTGATATGTTGGGCTATGACCAGCAAGTCCCTAACCGACAAGTATGAACGATAACTTGTCACGGGGCAAACTTGAAAGTCTAGTCTAAATATCAGTACCAACTGTTAAAACTTGGCTATACCCGGCTATGTCCGACTAAGTCCCTACTGTGATATTTTTAATTGCTGCGGCATTCTTAATTATTGGGGATAGGCCTATCGGGAGTAACGTCCCCTTTACATTTGACCAAGTCATTGTATTACTTAATAATGAAATTAAACCGACAAGGACAGACACAACTTGTCATGGGGCAAACTTGAACGTTTAGTCTAAATATCACGCATTGGCATAACTTTTTGATCCTGCGGGAGATCAACTTTACAAACTAAATCTTGTGGTCTAAAACAACGACAAACTTTTTGTTAAACCTATGAACTTCACTCAACCTTTTTGGTTGACACTTTAGCATGTTTTGTCTCAGGTGCTGTTTGATTCAAGCTCTTATACTTACTGCTTATGTGATGCTACTTGGACATAGGATCAAAGAGATATCGCATTTATTACTTCTTCATGTGAACATTTATGATATTGTTATTCCTGTCAATGTAACGATATTTCATTTTCCGCTGCGTACTCATTAAAGTTAAATTCATCATTTAGTATTGTTCTCGTTTATTATAATATGTTGTTATGTTTTGATATTAGTGACGTTCCTTCCAGACCCTATTGGGAGGATGTTACAGATTGGTATCAGAGCATAACCAGGCTGTTATAGAGAACCAGGATTGCATTTTTATGTGTGCCTTACTTGTTAGCTCGGGTGCCTTAGCAATCTAGGAAACTATAACCTTTCCTGCCTTAGAATTAAAGCACTTAGGATTGCCCCATAATCTTAACGATTATGCTTTAATAAACTTGACTTAAAGATTCTAATCAAAATATCCTTCCTAATGTTAGGATGTCTAATTATCATCAAACGACCAAAATGAATCTTTTCAAGCCAACCGAAAAAGATACTGAAAGGTCTTCCACAGAAAGACCAGTCCAAAGTCCACCTTATGGCTTTGGTGGTCCTCCCTCACCAAATTATAGCCCAAATACTACTCTAAAGTTACATGGGTCTCCTGAATACTATCCAACCCCGAGGAATAAAGACAAGAGGAAATGTCTTGAAGAAACTGGGCCGTCAAAAAAAAGATCCCGATCTCCTTTCTACGATGTAGTTGATGCCAAGTACGAGCTCATGAATCTGCGAAAAACTACCGATGACCTAATTCGCCATATTGCAAGGATCGATTTTCAAATGAAGGAAAAAGACCTAGCGATCAAGAAGCTCATGGAGGAAAATGCTGAACTAAAGAAAGAGATAAAGTTGGTAAAGTATGAAGGTGATAGAAATACCCGATGGGGGAAGCAATCTCTCTCTTGCCTAAGAGAAGATGTTGACCTTAGATTGAAGATGGAGGAAAACCGCGTGAATAATCAACTTTCTATAAGGGACCACAAGTACCATGTAATCAACAATGAAGTTTCTAACCTTTATGATAATCTCGAGTTCCTGCATGAGAAACAAAAGGAGAGGAACGAGAAAGTTGATGAGTTTATGAAGAAGGTGGAGGATGAGAAGAAGAAATATGAAGATTACTTCAATCTTAATATTTCCTAGATTATTTTTCCAATTCCTTGTCTATGTAAAGGCTATGTCTTAAACTATTTCTATTTCCGAATCGTGTAATAAAGGCTTATTTAATGCCTCGTTCTAATAATATAAAGTGTTTTATTAATATCATGCTATATCAATACTTTATTTTATTCATACTTGTGATTGCTCAAACTTATAACTTGTTAAACTTATCAAACATATGTTCACTTTTATGTAGTGACATCATGGTTCGTTCAGCTGCACCTACCGTTAACAACGTTGTGTTAACTACTGAACAATTCCAACAATTACTCGCTGCCGCCCAAGGCAACGCCCAAGCTAATCATGCTAATACTCAACCGAAATCTTGTTCCTACAAGGATTTTTCAAACTGTCATCCTCCTGCATTTAAGGGGACTGAAGAAGCTGTCGAACTAGTCCGTTGGTTCGAGAAGATGGAATCTATTTTCCGTGTTTGCAACTGTGGTGATAACGATCGAGTAAAGTATGCCACTAGCTCATTGGGTGGCAATGCTTTAACTTGGTGGACTGCTCATTCCAAGTCCGTAGGAATTGATAATGCTAATGCAATTCCATGAGATGAACTCAAAAGCATGATGGTCAACAAATTCTGTCCTCGAAGTCAAGTTCAGAAACTTGAAGCTGAGTTCTGGGAACTCAAGGTCAAGGGTACTGACATTGAGAACTATACCAATTGTTATCTGGAGCTATCTACTCTTTGTCCTGAAATGTTTCCTACTGAAGCTAGAAGAATTGAGCGGTATATTGAAGGTCTTCCCGAGGATGTTCAAGGGAATGTTATTGCTGCTGAGAAGGTTACTTTGGATGCTGTGATTCTCATGGCACAAAATCTCATGTTGGCCAAGAGAAGAAGGGCGTCGACCAATAAGCAAGTTGAAACTAAGGGTAATGATGGTAAGAGGAAGTTTGAGCCATCTCAAGGTTCGGCTCAGAATGATAATAAGAAGCCTGCGGATGGTTCAAGATCGAATTATAAGGGTACTTATCCTTTCTGTATTCGTTGTGAAAGGCATCACCCGGGGAAGTGTACTGCAGTTTGTGCATTGTGTAAGAAAGTGGGACACATTTCTAAGACGTGTAAGACTCCTCCGAAGGATAAGGCTATTGTTCTAGCCAAAGCTCCTCCTACATGCTATACTTGTGGAGAGAAGGGACACATTAGTCCGAATTGTCCTAAGAAGAAAGATAATCCCGCTACTGGAGCTAATGCTACTGCTGCGAAGGGTCGTGCGTTTGTTATTACTGCTGCTGAAGCTTTAGATGAAGATGAAGTTATCACGGGTACGTATCTTGTCAATAATTTCTATGCAACTATTTTATTCGATACTGGTGCCGACAGAAGTTACGTGTCTAGTGATTTTTGTACCCTATTTGCTGAAAAGCCTAAACCCTTAGAAACTAAAAGATTAGTAGAAGTAGCCAATGGAAAGGTCATGCAAGTCGATAAAGTCTATAAAAACTGCAACCTAATCTTAGCCGATAAAGAATTTAAGATAGACCTTTTGCCGGTCGAGCTCGGAAGTTTTGACGTCGTAGTTGGAATGGACTGGTTACGTCCATTGAGAGCTGCCATCATGTGTTACGATAAAACCATTCATGTTCCATTGGGAAATGGAGAGACTCTTATCATCCAAGGTGAAAAGAGTGGTTCCAATCTCAATATTATCTCCTGTATTAAAACCCGCAAACATCTTATGAAAGGTTATCCAGCTATTCTAGCCCACGTTAAGCTGATCGAATCGGAAGAGAAGTGTATTGAAGATGTACCAGTGGTTAGAGACTATCCCGATGTGTTTCCCGAAGATCTTCCTGGTCTTCCACCTCCTCGACAAGTTGAATTTCAAATTGATTTAGCTCCCGGTGCTGCTCCTATTGCTAAAGCACCATACCGTTTAGCACCTTCTGAAATGAAGGAACTTTCCAACCAGCTCCAAGAACTATTGGATAAAGGTTTCATTCGTCCAAGCTCGTCCCCATGGGGAGCTCCTATTCTATTTGTTAAAAAGAAGGATGGTACGTTAAGGATGTGCATTGATTACCGCAAACTTAACAAGCTTACTATCAAGAACCATTATCCATTGCCACGTATTGATGATCTATTCGAACAACTTCAAGGGTCAAGTGTTTATTCAAAGATTGATTTGAGGTCCGGATATCACCAACTTAGAGTCAAGGAATCTGATATTCCTAAGACTGCTTTTCGTACTCGTTATGGGCACTATGAATTCTGTGTCATGCCTTTTGGTTTGACCAATGCTCCTGCCATTTTCATGGATCTCATGAACCGTGTCTGCAAACCTTATCTTGATAAATTCATCATTATTTTCATTGATGACATTTTGATCTACTCCAAGAGTGAGAAGGAACATGAGCAACATCTGCGCGTGATTCTTGAACTCTTACGAAAGGAACAACTCTACGCTAAGTTTTCTAAGTGCGAGTTTTGGCTCAAAACCGTACAATTCCTCGGACACGTTGTTGATAGTAATGGAATACATGTTGATCCAGCTAAGATTACCGCTATCCAGAACTGGGAGATACCAAAGACTGCGAAGCATATTCGTCAATTTTTGGGACTTGCCGGTTATTATCGGAGATTCATAAAGGATTTTTCCCTTCTTGCCAAACCTCTTACGAAGCTAACTCAAAAAGGGAAGAAGTTTGAGTGGTCCGAAGAACAGGAATCTGCTTTCAAGATTCTGAAAGAGAAGTTGACCACAGCCCCGATTCTATCTTTACCTGAAGGTACTGACGATTTTGTTGTTTACTGCGATGCCTCAAAGCAAGGGTTTGGTTGTGTTTTAATGCAACGTGAAAAGGTTATTGCCTACGCATCTAGACAGTTGAAGAAATACGAGGAGAACTATACCACACACGACCTTGAGTTAGGTGTCGTGGTATTTGCATTAAAGATATAGAGACATTATCTATATGGTACCCAGTTTATGGTGTACACTGACCATAAAAGTCTTCGACACATCTTTGATAAAAAACAGCTGAATATGAGGCAAAGCCGATGGCTCGAGTTATTGAACGATTATGACTGTAAGATGGAATATCATCCTGGCAAGGCAAACGTAGTTGCTGATGCCCTTAATCGAAAAGACGATGTTAAACGTGTTCGTGCCTTAAACCTGAAAATCAAATCAAATCTTATATCACGAATAAAGCTCAACTGGAAGCTATTAAACCAACACTTATCGAAGGTGAAGGACCTATCGGTTTCGAGAACCAACTCCAAGTGAAAGCTAATGGTACACGGTACTTTGGCAATAGAATTTGGGTTCCTCGCTTCGGTAATCTCCGTGAACTAGTCTTGGATGAAGCGCATAAGACTAGGTATTCTATTCATCCGGGTTCCAGTAAGATGTACCACGATGTGAAGGAATTCTACTGGTGGCCTAATATGAAAGCCGACATTGCTACTTATGTTAGTAAGTGTCTCACTTGTTTGAAAGTCAAGGCTGAACATCAAAAGCCTTCTGGTCTGTTGACACAACCCGATATTCCGCAGTGGAAGTGGGAATGTATCGCTATGGACTATATTACTAAATTGCCCAAGACTTCTAGTGGCAATGATACTATATGGGTCATAGTAGATCGTCTTACTAAATCTGCTCATTTCTTACCGATCAAGGAGACCGACAAGATGGAGAGATTGTCACAACTGTATATCAAAGAAATTCTCTCTCGTCATGGTGTTCCTATATCAATAATATCCGATCGCGACAGTAGATTCACTTCCAGATTCTGGAAATCCTTACAATCTGCTCTTGGAACTCAACTCGACATGAGTACTGCTTATCATCCGCAAACCGATGGTCAAAGTGAACGAACCATTCAAACATTGGAAGATATGCTTCGCGCTTGTGTTATCAACTTCGACAAAGGCTGGGATAGACATTTACCTTTGGTTAAATTCTCTTACAATAATAGTTACCACTCAAGTATTAAGGCTGCACCTTTTGAGGCCTTATACGGACGAAAATGTAGATCCCCACTGTGCTGGGATGAATTAGAGGACAAACAGTTAACTGGTGCTGAAATCATACACGAGACAACCGAAAAGATAGTTCAGATTAAGAAATGAATAGAAACTGCCCGCAGCCGACAGAAGAGCTATGCTAATAAAGGTCGGAAAGATTTGGAATTCCAAGTTGGTGACAAAGTCATGTTGAAAGTATCCCCTTGGAAAGGCGTCGTTCGTTTTGGTAAATGAAGCAAACTAAGTCCGCGTTTTGTTGGACCCTTCAAGATTACTGAAAGGATCGGACCCGTGGCTTATCGATTAGAATTACCTGCTGAACTTAGCAGCGTACACAACGTATTTCATGTCTCGAATCTTAAAAAGTGTCTCGCTGATGACACTCTCGTTATTCCTTTGGATGACATTCGCATTGATGATAAAATGCACTTCATAGAGGAACCCGTAGAAGTCATGGACCAATCTGCTAAACGCTTAAAACAAAGCACCATACCTATTGTTAAGATCCGTTGGAATTCACGACGTGGCCCCGAGTATACCTGGGAACGTGAAGACCAAATGAAACATAAATATCCCCATCTCTTCTCAACCGCTGATGCATCCGAGAAGTCTACCTAAAACTTCGAGACGAAGTTTTTATTAACGGGGAGGTACTGTAACAACCCTCACTTTTCGACTTCCAAATTTACTGAATTAACCCTAGGGTTATATGTCTGACTATATGTATTAAGGGTTGTTATATACAATTAAATATTGACCGAATAGTAATTTTTAGTCAACAATGTACGCTTAAATAAATAATATATTATTAATTTATATAATTTGACATAATTTAACTAAGTATATAAACTTTGTATCACTTTTATTATTTAGTTAATGTATTATATATTTAACTATATAATAAATCTAATTATATATAAATGTATAATATTTACAAACTTACTAAAACTATAGTTTAATAATTAAAATCATAATTATTATTAAAAATACAAAATACCGAATTATTTATTATTTTTATGCAAAATTTGTATTTATTAATTAAATAAATAAAAAAATAAAAAAAATAAAATAAAATATTATTGACAAATATTCTTGGAAAGGCATTAAATCAATTTGTTTATTTATATAAAAAAAATCCTTAAAATAAATGAAAAAATAAATAAATAAATAAATAAATAAATTACTTTTTAATTAAAAATTGTAATGGAAAAACTACTTTTATTATTTTATTTTGTGCATTATCCCATGACCTAACATTTAATACTTTTTAATTTTAAAATCCCATTAAGAATTAAAATATTTCTTTTTCTTTTAATTATTTTATTCTTTTTACCTAATTTTTTTAAGTATAAATACCCCTCATTTCTCATTCAAACTCACACCAAAATTTCTCTGATTCTCTCTTTGAAGAATTACTACTAGTAAGTATTCTTTTCTTACTTTTTATTTTTTTACTTTTTACTTTTTACTTTTTTACTTTTTACTTTTTACTTTTTACTTTTTACTTCGGTTATTATTTTTACCAAAATATGTAAATAATGTTATAAATTATATGCAATTAAAAATAAAATAAATAACATGTATACACTATTACTATTACTAGCACCTATAACCTACTACTTATATTGTAACATAAAAACATTTTGAGATATGTATTAGAGATGTATAGATCTTCGAACTTTCTTGACGAATGGTTTCTATGAGATTCTAGGCAGAGGGTTTGGATTTCCGATTTAAAGGGTCCTATGACTCAAGCCCCTAGATCTAAATTAGCCATTCGAAGGGAAAGGGGTGATTGGAAGCTTATCTAATACGGCAAGTATCCTAAAATGGAAAACATTGATAAAAGTAGAAACTCTCTAGTCATAGAAACTTAGTAAAATAAGAAACTTTCTAAAAATGAAAACTTTATAAAAATAGTAACTTACTAGGAATAGAAACTTAGTAAAACAAACTATACTTAAACACATACTTAAACTTAAACATGGGCAAAACACTTAACTACTCTTAAATGTCAATAGGTTGACTTTCCTGCTCACTCGTTCAACTCTTTATTCCGAGGAATAACACTCTCTCTACTTACTAAGGTGAATTCATAGCCCCTCTTTATTGCTAGCAAACTTACTTACTTTTGGGGTGAGACACATGCTGTTTTTACTTTTTACAACTTAGACACAAGTACCAAACTACTAAACTGTGATATGTTGGGCTATGACCAGCAAGTCCCTAACCGACAAGTATGAACGATAACTTATCACGGGGCAAACTTGAAAGTCTAGTCTAAATATCAATACCAACTGTTAAAACTTGGCTATACCCGGCTATGTCCGACTAAGTCCCTACTGTGATATTTTTAATTGCTGCGGCATTCTTAATTATTGGGGATAGGCCTATCGGGAGTAACGTCCCCTTTACATTTGACCAAGTCATTGTATTACTTAATAATGAAATTAAACTGACAAGGACAGACACAACTTGTCATGGGGCAAACTTGAACGTTTAGTCTAAATATCACGCATTGGCATAACTTTTTGATCCTGCGGGAGATCAACTTTACAAACTAAATCTTGTGGTCTAAAACAACGACAAACTTTTTGTTAAACCTATGAACTTCACTCAACCTTTTTGGTTGACACTTTAGCATGTTTTGTCTCAGGTGCTGTTTGATTCAAGCTCTTATACTTACTGCTTATGTGATGCTACTTGGACATAGGATCAAAGAGATATCGCATTTATTACTTCTGCATGTGAACATTTATGATATTGTTATTCCTGTCAATGTAACGATATTTCATTTTCCACTGCGTACTCATTAAAGTTAAATTCATCATTTAGTATTGTTCTCGTTTATTATAATATGTTGGTATGTTTTGATATTAGTGACGTTCCTTCCAGACCCTATTGGGAGGATGTTACAACTATCAATAGTCTCAGTAGGCACAAATGGACCATCTGTGGCGATACCTGGTATGGGTGGGTCAATAGACTCAAGGTGAAGCATGAATCTTGCCTTCCAAGTTTCATACTCATCTTCATCAAATTTGGGTGGTCTATTGGATGAGCCATTTTCAAGGTAAGCTGTATTAGAATATGCATCCATGAGAGAATTCAGTTCCAAGATATTAATTATCAAGACTGAAGCTCTGATACCATTTGTTGGTCCCTTGATAACAACAGGAGTATTGTAGAGGAGGGTGAATACAATTTCTTTCCAAATAACTTAACAGTTAAACCGATTAGTATTCAAGCATGCAAATAAATAGAGTCACAGGTAATTTTCAATAGTTATTCTTTATTGATTGAATCACAAAGAATCACAACTATCCTTGGCGGAATGATAGTTGGTTGATACAGATTACCTAGATTATAGCTAAGAGGTAAATTAACAGCTATTACACGTTTTGACTCTATAAAAATAAACCCACACCACTAGTTGTTACAATAGTGGATACAACAATTTATAGTAGTCCTATTAACCGTGTAATGGTTCTATTGTCCACTGGTACATAGGATGTCTATACTTGTGGAGACAACTATATCAGAGAGCATGCTCTCTTCTTTCCTCTTTGGTAGCTATTTGCAGGAACACCCCAATTCGGTTTGGCACCACTTTTGATTAAACAAATAGAATGTTGTGTTTCCTAGGTGATGACAAAGTATAACCCATGTCTGCACATGCGTTAACCTTCTGTATTCCTACGTAGTCTTGTAAGGTCACTTGTTAGCCGCTGACGCGTGTCCTTTTCTATTCAACTTTGTCTTTGACTTCTGTTGAAATGTACCATTGATGTAGACCACTCGGGAAACGACTATGCTTATAATGGAGCATAGCTGTCTTGTGTAGTGAGCTGCATTCCAGCTGTGCTGGTTCTTCATTGCTGAGCCACTTCATGTTCTTGATTTGCTGAGAACACATCCTGTGCTGATTGAAGAACATTGTCTACCTTGTGCTGGTAAACTGAGCAGCAAACTAAACACTCGACACAGCAATATCTGCTGTCTATACATGAACAAACTTGTGCTGACTGCACATAACACTTTAGTACAAATAAATTACAGTTTTGTCATAATTAAATCCTTAATTATTTTTGGGACTCAACACTGACCCTCTTACATATTTCAAAAGCTTATTTCCAGAGATCACAAGGGCTCTAATTACTACTCAAATATGATCAAGCAAGAGAAGATTCTATGATCTTATAGATATAGAATTTGATTGTTGTAACTTATTAATCAAAATCATTAATCTTGTGAGTTTACTTAGTGTAATGTATGTCCTAGTATTGTCTTAGGATCATCATTACAAAGTGTATAAGTCTTGTAACTTCAATTAGTAGAAGCATAAGCTAGCTTAGTGATCTACTTCCTTAAAGGGACTTAGGAAGTTGATTAATCTCATTTGGAGATTAATACTTGTCCAAGGTGAAGACAAGTTGATCTAGGTTGGAGTTGATCTTTCAAAGGGATAGAAAGATTACGTTTGTTGTCTACCAAAGAAGTTGAAGACTTGTAAATCGGATCTCCACCGGGTTTGGAGAAAAGTGGTTAGTGAAGCAACAAATCTCGATTAGTGTAATCGGGGAGTGGATTAAGGTGGATTAGTTAACATCCACCAGAACCACTATAAATCCTTGTGTCTATGTTCTTTACTTTACTTCATTCATCATTTTGAACATATACACTACACATATCAAGTTTGAGTTGAACTGGTTGATCATAGTTAATCGAATTTGGTGATCAATCGAAAATATGTTAAAAATGTATTAAGTAACTATTCACCCCCCTCTAGTTACTTACAATTGGTATCAGAGCGGTTGCTCAAATCATTGCTCTATAAACATTTTTGAAAGTGTCAAAATTCGTTTGGTGCAAAAACTTGAGTCAACGATTCTCGGATCAACTCAAACTATGGGATATTTGGAAGAATTGGTGAAAGAAGTACCAATCTTTGATAAGAAAGATATTGATGTGCAGAAATTAAGATTTGAGAATTATATCAAATCCAAATATTACTACTTATGGAGAATAATCAAAGTATGAGACTTTGTTCCACAAGCAAGTTCAAGACTAGTGAAGTCAACATTTCAAAACAATGATATTTTGAAACAATTTGATGCAATTTCACTAATTTATGGAGTTCTTCCTAATGAAGAAAGAATAAAGATAATCTCATGTGAAAGTGCAAAAGAATGTTAGGATTCACTATGCTCTCAAGGAGAAGAAAATTCTAGGAGTTTAAAGGGTAAAAGGGTAATAGAGAATTTGGAGAAGCTTAGAGACTTTGATTTTTAAGAAAAGGGTTTGAATGGAGATGAAGATGTTTGCCTCATGGGTTTTTGGAATGATTTGAATCAAGATGGTCAAAGTGAAGAAGAGGTTGAATCTCCCTTCAAAGAAGATGATGTCTCAAGCATGGATTGCAATGAGGTACATGTATTCTATCCTTCTAATTATGAAGAATTATTAGATGATTACAAGACTATTAAATTTGTGTATGATAGTAGTCGTGACAAAGTAAATCTACTAGAAAAAGATTTACACAAAGTTAGACAACTTAACAAAGTTTTACTTGATGAAAACAACACTTTGAAAAGAAAACTTGAAACGATAACTACTTATGATTCATCAAGAGATAAACTTGAAATGAATGTGTGTCATGACTCTAGCAAACACAAATCATGTAATCAAAGTCCATTGTCTATTATAAAGAAACTTGAGAACATGGGAAAAATGGACCAAGCTAGGAATTCAATGGAAGGGATAAGTCAAGGATTGGGTAACCTTAAAATCAATCAAAACCAATGATCAAAATGTTAAAGAGAATAACTTTTTCAAAAAGACTTTGAATTAATGAGAGGTTTTTCTTACAAATGCAAAATTGCTTTTGAAAAATGATTTTAACAAGATTATTGAAGGAAGCTTACTTGCATTAGGATTGTGTGTTTATATGAAACTATGTATTGCATGCTAAATACAAGATGGATGCGTTTTGTGTATACTATGTGTATGATTGAATATATATATATATATATATATATATATATATATATATATATATATATATATATATATATATATGTATATATATATATATGTATATATATATATATATGTATATATATATATATGTATATATATATATATATGTATATATATATATATATATGTATATATATATATATATACACACACACACATATAACTATAGTATATTACGTGTCATTGATGATTAAACATCGGGAGGATGTAATCATTCAATGTTAGGGACGGAAAACTTGTCCTCAAGTATTCTATAGAACCTAAGAATCGTCAGAACGCGCTCAAAAGAAGTAGAAGTAAAGAAATTGGTGATCAGAAGAATCCACTGCTGAATCACGGCTGACCGCATACACGACCGCAGATTCCTATTCTATACGTTTGGAAATCCTCTCACGGCTGACACCACGATTGACCGTGCTTCGACCGTGCGTGTTCTGATTCTATTTTAAATTAAATAAAACCCTCACTTTTATTTCATTCAAACTCACTTCAAAACATACACACCTTGCACACGGCTGAGGAGATCAACCGCACGAAGAAGAACACGCTAATATGGCCAAAACAGACGGTTTTATTTGTGCGGTGTCATTAGGCCGCGACACGTCAGAATCAGCTACCACGAGGATGAGTAATGGTTTTATTATTTATATTTAGCTGGGGTTCCTAGCTATAACTCACCTACTTGTCTTCTTTTTAACGAGTAAGTGGTAAATATAACTCAGGTACGTATTTTTGTATGTTTGCTCAGTAATGTGGGACAAAAGTGCCTATATAGTTAACCCTAGTGACAAGAGGTGATAGATTAAGATTAACTAAATAGAATAGTTGATGTGTGCAGCAGCGTATACGAAATAGTTATATTTTTATTACGAAATATTATTAAATACGATACAATTTTACACAAGTTATTTATTTATATATATAGTGGATATACCTAAACCTTACTACAACACTTATAGGTAGTGTACCTAATCATACAGTAGTGTAGTTTTTAGTAAGTCCGGTTCGTTCCACAGAGAGCTAGCCAAGTTTAAAGCTATATTTTTAAAACTATATTTGTGTGTATATATATATATATATATATATATATATATATATATATATATATATATATATATATATATATATATATATATATATATATATATATAAGTAATATTATTATTATTATTATAAAAGGGGGTTTTTACCATTTAATGACTGGTTTGTCGATTTTATGTCTTAAGTCGCAATTAAAACCTAATGTAAAATATTAAATATAAAAATAACTTAATTTAAAGTGTAAAGTAAATAACGATAAATAAAATTGCGATAATTAAAAGTGGCATAAATGAAAAGTACGATAAATAAAATTGCGATAATTAAAAATGACAGTAAATAAAAGTGAGATGAGATATAAAATAAATGATTTATGCTTATTTAAACTTCCGTAATCATGATGTTCGACGTGTTGATTTTAATTTATTACCATGGGTTAATTGTCCTTTGTCCTGGATTATTCGATATGTCCATACGGTTTTGTCCATAATAGTCCATCAGTCATAAATATAAAGTGCGAGAGTCCTCGTCAAATTATCCTTATACCCGAAGTCAAATATTCCAACTAATTGTGGATTCGAACTGTAACAAGGTCTTAATACTTTGTTTAATGAATACACCAGGTTATCGACTGCGTGTAATCCAAGGTTTCAATACTTTGTTAACAATTACACCAATTACCCTTGAATGTAATCCACCCCTGTTTCAACAAGTCCATTGACTATTAATCTATCCCCGTGTCCGGTAAAATGAACAATTATTGGTATTTATAGATATCCTGCCCACCGTACCCGATTAAGCGTATGTGGTTATTTATAGATACGTCGAATTGTAACCTTTAATATTAAATTAACGAGGTATCGTTTAGTTAATATAAAACCCATTAATAGCCCATAGTCTAATTTCCACAAGTGTCGTTCTTTTGTCCAACCCCCAATTATGGTACAAAGCCCAATTACCCAATTTTAATATTTAGCCCAACATCACGATTACTTTGATTTAAATAAGCATAATAATAACTTAGCTACTAGACATTAATTTAAAAAGGTTGAACATAACTTACAATGAGTATTAATAGCGTAGCGTTACACGGACAGAATTTTGACTTACAAACTTAAAACATTCGCCACTATAACCTTATTATTATTAAACTTAAATTAAAATTAAAATTATAAAATATAAATATAAATATATCGTAGATAGATAGAAAAAAAAGGTGTGTTGAATCGATCAGAATGCGCGGCCTTTTATAGGCCCACATTTCACTGTACAGCTCCGCGAGTGCGGAGGTTTTCTTCATCACAACTCCACGAGTGCGGAGCTCTGGATTCCAGCTCATAGATTAAATCCAAAACGTGGGCTGCGTATAATTATAATATATAATAATATATATAATTAATTATATATTATATTATATTCTTGTGCATAGTTGACTTGTAATTTTTGGTCCGTTGCGTCGCGCGCTGAAAGTTGGTTCATGTCTCAGTTACGGATTTTCGAACGCCTTTTCGTACGATTTAATATCTTGTACTTTGTGTTTCACGGCTTGTACTCTTGTAATTTTTAGACGTTTCTCATCAATAATTTGAACCACTTGGATTGTACTTTGTACTTTTTAGCTTTTTGGTCATTTGTGCCTTCAATTCGTCGAATCTATATTTTGTCTTCACCTTTTATTATTTAAATAAATATCACTTGTAAATAGAACAATTGCAACTAAAAGCTTGTATTTCTTGAGGGTTAATGTTATGAAATATATGTTCGTTTTTAGCATTATCAAATATTCCCACATTTGAGCGTTGCTTGTCCTCAAGCAATATAGTCTTGAAATAAAAATACTAGAATCACTTCTTTATTCTTCACACTTTGTACATCAGTGATTTCTATATGGCGGTATGAACAATTGCAGTAACATTGTGGTTTACAGTCCCACATGACTATGAAAATTCAGATCCTTTAAGGAAATTGGATCTTTATGAAAACATTTGATCTTTTTGAAAATTCAATCTAGCTTTTACCCTAGATAAGTTTTCCGGAATAACCCTTCACCAGTGTTTGCAAATTGTTTTTGTGAGTTTCGGATTTGAAAATTTTAGCACAAAACTTATGGTTTTGTGTCACCCACTTGCTAACCTTGTATTAGGAAAGCAACACGTCCAGTATACTTGCTCCGTATATTACCTTTCGGTAAACTACCGTTCGGTTGTAAAGGAAAGCGTTGAACAAGCAACTGTTAAGGCAATGTCCCGTGACATGCTTTTGATTATGGTCTATATCATGTCAGATGCAATTACTATCCTTTGTAGGAGCAATAATAAAGATCACCCTATAGTTTTTCGGTCTGGCACAAGGTCCTGTCTTCGACCATGCTATGCAACCACCGTTCTTACGGTTGACACCCGATTTGGTTCAGGTGACCTAATGAATTCCAGGTAAATTCCTAGAATTTTACGTTCAATGGTAATGAGCGCATTGAAAATGGGTTTTCAGAAAACAAATCGGTTTGTAATTTTGATCAAAATATTTTCTCGTTCAAGCTCGAGTTTAGATATCATTGAATTCCATGAGTTTGTAATTCTCAATATTTAAGGTCAATCTCAAGGATTGAGTAATATCAGTCTTAAAAGCTGATTTTTGATCTTTAAGGAGATTATCCTTTCTGGGGATCTGATTCATTAGTCTTATAAGCTAATTTGCACGGTGCCCCCATTGTACGAGATAGATCCTCTCATGGTTAGGATATGTCTGACTACTTGGTGACCCTGTTTGATGCTGAGGTCCGTGGATTTCCAGCTGATTTTCGAGAAAACTTTTCAAGGTTTTTCGTAGACTCTACAACTGGTCTGGACGACAACTTCCTGACCTAAATCAAGAAGCGCGTGTCTTTGTCTCGGAAGACTTTACTTCCTTTTAAATTCCATTTATATTACAATAAACTGGGTAAAATTGATTAATATCGTCCAAAATAAAAGTATCTTCAATTATTTGTACAAAAATATGTGATATATGTTCTAAATAACTTGGTAAATTTTTCCTACACTTGGCTTTTATTTTCCTTTCTTTGCCTTTTTATTTTCCTCTATTCCATTTTAAATGAATTCAAGCGCTTTGAGTTGTTTCTCAATTTATGTCCTTTCCGAGGTAACAATAATTTCGATGTTAACACCTAGTTTTATCGTTCATAAATATGTATAAACATAATTTTGAGTTCATTTAGTTGAAAATTTTGAAATTTTTTACTAGAATTAGGTAGTTAGTATATAAGACTAGGGCTGTTCTTTATTATCAGAGAGCACTAGATTCTAATACAACTACTGCGTTACTAGTATTTTTAATGGTAACCAAGTGTTTAAATTTAAAATTTTAAAAATCCGAAAGAATTTAACCCCTTCCCACACTTGAGATCTTGCAATGCCTTCATTTGCAAGAAATCAGTACAATTTAAATTATTGAGGGTGATTAGCGTAGAAAAATGATTAAATTTTACCAAAGTTTCCAAATATATTGTTGTTTATGTTGAATGATAAATGGTGCACATCATTTGTTCATTCCTGCAGTTGTTATTTCACATATATTTTGCATCTTGTCGTCAAAATTAGTTGCTTTTGCTGAACTTAATGTCAGTCTTTGAAAATGCGATGTTTTACTCTGTTTTGTAAATGAGATAAACTACAAACATATATATACATATTTTTGAAGTTGGGTATATCACCCCACATTCAAAAATTATTAAAAATCTAATAATAAAAGGTAGAAAATTATAAAAACTATTATAGTATCAAAAGAAATATTAAAAGTATAAAATTACAAGTTACCAAATAAATAAAAATAGGCATAAAAGAAAATTAGAGTTGATGAGGATGGTGCCAGTAGGGATTCCATTCATAGCCGTATGTGCTGTAGAATGCTTGAGCTGGGTCATATGTAGGGTACGGTGGTCGGGTCTGTATAGTCCAGGGAGGAAATACGGGCATTGGAGTAGGAATGTAGTTTGTATTTATGTATGTACAATGACTTACGATTTGGTTTTGATGATACTGCCAATCTTGAAATGCTCGTTGTCTAGCCATTTCATACTCATGTTGAGCCATAAAAATTTGCATTTCCGTCATCTGATTCCCCCCTCCCGCATTACCTTGCTGCTGATCTCTTTCGACCTGTGGATTATGGCCATTATATGGTGCTACAGCGTTATGTCGTTTCTTTAAAACCTTAGCACCATGATATACTTTCAAACCAATTGTATCACGGGGTTCTGGTGCTGCAATTATTAATCCCCCCTAAACCCCTAACCATAGCTGATAAATAATAACCCACACAATAAGGTATACTCACAGCGCTCTGTGGGTCTCGAATACACATGAGATAAAATAAATCATTCTCATTTACCTTCTCTTTGTTCCTACCTCGCTGTGTAATCGAGTTTGCTAAGAACCTATGGATTACTCTTAGCTCAGCTCTATCAATATCAGTATAAGAGTTATTCCCCCCACGAAATCGGTTATGTCTAGTCATTCTACTCCATATTCCATTCATATCAAAATTTTCATCAACCCTCCTACCATTAACTATTAACCTTTGATAATCAGTAGATGCTAGTTCCTCAGGCGTATATATACACAAAGCCTGAGCCATGTCTAGTAGAGACATATGGCGCATCACACCTCCTAATAAAAATCTAATAAAACTCTGATCGGTTAAGGTAGCTACCCGATCATTTATTTCAACACTACATAATAATTCCACACACCATTCTCTATATACACGCCTACGTATATTGAATAAATGTTCCCAATAATTAAAAGTAGAATTACCATACCTTTGTATAAGTAATTCTCTGATTGGATCGGCCAATCCCACTGTTTCTAACGGTTCCCAATCTATTACCCTGGGTACTTTAACAACATTAGACTGAAGGGTGTGCAAGTTCCTCTGATATTTTGAATAATCTATCCAATGTCGGTCAAACCTTAAATTAGGGTGTAAATCTGCCAATTCTATATTTGAATATGAAATGAATTGATGCGGTAGATTTTGTCTATATTGGTCGTTAATCTCATGTTCTTCTGCATTCTCAGGAGGAGCATTGTGAGCCTGGGATGCGGATAAAGATTCACCCCTTTCAGTCTGTAAAACACATTAAACACAATTTTTGTGCATCCAAATATGCATTAGTGTTAGCAAAATCATAAATCAAAACAATCATAATGACATGTTTAACCCATATTAAACTTTATACGCATTTTCATAATATTAGCAATTCTACACTTTTACAAATAAACATATATGAAAATGTATACAATGTTCCTTAGCATTCATCTTCTAAATCATGTCAAAAATAATCATTATAGTAATTAAACGAGTTCCAAATGGCATTCATATCAATTAAATCAAGTTCATGCATTTTTGACTCAAAAAGTCCACTTTAATACTTAAAAATCATGTTTAGGATCAAAGTTTTGATCATTTAGCAACCTAAACATGTTACACTACTTAATTAAGCATGAACCATCAACAAAAATTCGGCCATAACCCGTTTATGTCAAAAAGCCCCAAATTGCTCAAGAACACAAACCCTAGATTTCTAAAATTTTTGAAGTTTTTGACTTCAAATCATGTTAAATAGCATCAATCTAGGTTATACATGTATAATATACTAACAATTTAACTCTAATTACACTAGAAATTAACAAAATTAAATTAGATAAAATTTAGCTCAAGAACACTAAAATTCAAATTTAAAGAGTTTTAGGGATGAAATCTTTACCTTCTTTGAAAAACTTCTAAACAATTTCATGATTAGAGCGGATTATAGCAAGAAATTTGGTTGATTTTGATGAAAAATTGGTGAAATTTGAGGATGTTTGGGAGTGTTTTCGTATATGTGTGTGTGTGTGTGTGTTGAAGTGTGGATACAGAGAGCAGCTCGTGGAGCTTATGATTCTGACCAGTTTTCCAAGTCCATGCGATCGCATGGTTTGGAAGGGTAAAGCCCATGTGATCGCATGAGGGTCCCTGTTTCTTTTTTTTTTTTTTTTTTTTTTTTATGTTTTTGGCATACTTTAATTCAATAAGATTAAAAATAATGATAATAAAATTTCTCTTCCCTCCCTTGGGTAAAGCAATTTCGACTCAACGACCTAGTCTTCAACTTACGACGAATTTTAAATATCAAAATTTTAACTTAATGAAATAAAGTATATATATATATATATATATATATATATATATATATATATATATATATATATATATATATATATATATATATATATATATATATATATATATATATATATATATATATATATATATATATATATATATATATATATATATATATATATATATATATATATATATATATTTTAAAATCACATCAAACTTAAATTTAAAAATGCATAAAATTAAAAATTCATATTAATATTATTAATATTTTTATACATTAATTTTACAAACTTATATTGAAAATATTAATTTTTAAAATATTTAAAAACTTAAATATATTGATTTTAAAAATTTACATTAATAATTTAATATTTATATATTAATTTTAAAAACAAGGTAAAAATTAAAATTAAAATTAAAAATATTTTTGGTCTTTTATCCCACTTTAATCAATCAAATATTATCAAAAATATACGCCCCTCTTTTGGATAAAGTAATTTCGGCTATTTTACCTAGTTTTACTCTTGAAGAATTTTTGAAATATTTTGGGTTGATTGATTAAAGATATTTATACCTTATGAATAAATGGTAAATTTCACAGTGATGTAATAAATTTTTGTATGATATCAATAATTTCGGTTTCTCATACCTAATTTTATTGAATATCAATTTAATACTTTATAGCGAACGATTCAACGTTTATTATCAAAAGATTAAAAGCAATAAATAAAAATAAAAACTGTACATACTTACCTGTGAGGTAGAATTCTCAATGACCTGCTTTAGCCGACTCATAGGAGAGTCATGTGATTTGGTTTTCCATAGCTACATAAGCGTAACCTCGATTCTTCAATAACTTTTCTTCTAAACATATGAACGGTCCTTCTCTGCATAGAGTAACAAATTCAGTATTTGAATATGTTTAATTGTTCGAACATTTACCTTCGTGTGACCATTTTATGCATTTATGACATCTTTCAAGGTGTTGTGCTCTTCTTTTTGTTGCGGATTTTGATTTTCCTTTACCAAAATGTATCTTATGATGATCTTTCCTGAGTTCTTTTCTCACTTCATCCATTTTGCCTCTTATAATTGATACCACTTCACTCGGGAGTGTGTCATTATTACGTTTAGTAATCATAACGTGTAGTAGTAGACCATGGTTCAGATCAAAGAAATTCTTCATCTCGTAAAACCTAAAAA
Organism: Rutidosis leptorrhynchoides; assembly: GCF_046630445.1. NCBI lineage: Eukaryota > Viridiplantae > Streptophyta > Magnoliopsida > Asterales > Asteraceae > Rutidosis > Rutidosis leptorrhynchoides. Next base: position 352,000,930 of record NC_092333.1, on the reverse strand, counting down.
AATAAAAATTCAGAATGGAGGGAGAAGACTAGTTCTTTAGGGTCTGCTACGGAAAGACCATGCGGATTCCATTTTCGAGAATACACGAAAATAGAAAATCTAACTCTAACAGAAATATATATTATCCTTAAAAAGACTTGACTCTCCCCACACTTAGTTAGCTGTGGTGTCGAAATTGTGATTAACTTTGTTTTCAATTTGACTATCAACAACTTGTATATCTCTGACTTTTGTTTCAAGCCAATTGTTGATTTCCTCTGTAACTTTCACAAATTCAGCTAACATTACCTTTTCTTTATTCAAAAAATTAGATATTAATCGGTTACATAACTTAAAGTTCCCCTTAATCTTATTATCTTGAATCTGTTTATAAAGTTTCTTCGTTGAACAGTTGAAAACGGGTTCATCTAATTTCCTATCAACAACGGGGTTCTTTGTTAATGGTTCATCATTAGGTGTTTCTTCATATTCCCCACACTTAGGCATTTTTATTTGTTCAACAGTTTTGGTTGGTGGAGATCTAAACTTTCGGTTTACAAAGGTAACCGATTTGTCACCATCCTTAAGTGTCATTCTACCTTCTCTTACATCAATGAATGCTTCGGTGGTTGCTAAAAATGAGCGACCTAAAATTAGAGGAATATCAAGGTCTTCCTCTATATTAATAACTATAAAGTTTGCAACAAAGGTCAAACTTCCCACTTTAATAAGTAAATTATTGGTTATTCCAATCGGGTGTTTAATGGTTTGATCAAATAATTGAACACCTATTCTGGTTGGTCTTAATTTACCCACACCTAATCTTTTGTAGAAGGAAAGAGGTATAACATTTGCACTTGCTCCTAAATCTGCGAGTCCATTATACATAGCACCATCATTAAGCAAGCAAGAAATGATAAATTCACCAGGGTCTCCTACTTTAGTAAGTAGAGTTGGTTTCTTAACCTTTTCCGGGTGATCTTTTCTTGGTTCTTTCACTTCTACTTGAACTTCTTGTTCACATTTTTCTTCGTTTCTTGGAATGGGAGGTTTGTATAGGAATTCTTCTTCATCACTCCAATTTGAAGCTTCCCCGTCTTCCAATTTTGGTTTTTCATATGTTGTTGATAACATATTTATGTTTTCATTCTGAGGGTTTTCTTGAGTGGTGAAATTATGATTGACTTCATTATCAACTTCCATTGGACCATGTATGTAATGTTTAACTCTGTGACCATTAACTTTAAATTCAATCCCATTTGAATTTATTAACTCTATTGTTCCGTATGGGAAAACTCTTTTGACTATGAATGGTCCAGACCATCTTGATTTCAATTTTCCAGGAAATAGCTTGAATCGTGAATTGAAAAGAAGGACTCTGTCTCCTTCCTTAAATTCTTTTGAACTTCTGATTCTTTTATCATGCCATTTCTTCGTTCTTTCTTTATAGATTAACGAATTTTCGTATGCTTCATGTCTTAATTCTTCTAATTCGTTTAGTTGAGTTAACCGTAAACGTCCGGCTTCATGCAAATCAAGATTACATGTCTTCAAAGCCCAAAATGCTTTGTGCTCAATTTCTACTGGAAGGTGACATGCTTTTCCGTAAACGAGTCTAAAAGGTGTGGTTCCAATTGGAGTTTTGTAGGCTGTTCTAAAAGCCCAGAGTGCATCCTCCAATTTCATGGACCATTCCTTCGGATTTAATCCTACGGTTTTCTTTAGAATACATTTTAACGCTCAGTTGGTATTTTCAACTTGTCCACTTGTTTATGGATGATAAGCGGTTGAGATTTTATGAGTTACTCCATATCTTTTGAGAACTTTCTCAAGTTGATTATTACAGAAATGAGTACCCCGATCACTTATTAAAGCTTTCGGTGTTCCGAACCTTGCAAAAAGATGAAATGCCCCATCCTAATCCATCTGGACGAAGTCATCAACATTTGATCCCAGAGCGATGATCGACTCCAAGTAATGTCCTTAAAATGAGCAAATGCACAGCGGAAGATTTCTTTCATACCTGAGAATAAACATTGTCTCAAGTGTCAACCAAAAGGTTGGTGAGTTCATAGGTTTATCTTAAAACAATAAAATTTATTATTTTGATAGACCACAAAATTTAAATGCTGCATGGTACAAATGGGCCCGAATCCTATACCCACCTGTAATGTACATGCTATATATTTTAAATACAGTACATCTTTCTCGTGTACGAAACCATTTTCATAAGTCATAGTAACCGTACACATATCTTGTGCACAAAAATAACATACACATAACCTGTGTATAAAATCAATCTCTCGACATATAACATTCACATTAACTGGTGGCAATTATCATGTCCACATAATTCAATGGTGGCAATTATCATGTCCACATAATTCAATGGTGGCAATTATTATGTCCACATAATTCAATGGTGGCAATTATCAAGTCCACACAATTCAATAATAATCCACAGAACTTCTGTCTGCATAATAATTCATTCGAGGAATGTTTTGCTTGTGTCTATCTCGTCAAACATTTATAAAAGCATTTCATGTATTCGAAGTTCAAAATATATTTCAAAAGCATTTAATAAAGCAGTTATAAAAATAGCGCATGTATTCTCACTCCCAAAAATATAAAAAGTAAAAGGGAGCAAATGAACTCACCTAATGTATTTTGTAGTAAAAATACATAGAACGACATTGAACAAGTATAGGGTTGGCCTCGGATTCATGAACCTATATCATTCATATGTATATTAATACATATATTTGTAATCGAACAATTTAATATATTATATATATATTTTATTTGTGTATATATTCAAAAAGGTTAATATTTATATGATTTTATTAATATATATCACTTATTATTTTAAAAATACCTAATTTGTTATATATAAATATTTATATATAGATTGTTAATATGATTAATACATATTTATATGTAATATTACTTTTAAGTATAGCTTTGTATAAATAATATTTATTTGGTAAAACAACGCTTATAATAGTAATAAAAATCGTATTTGGTTATGATGATAACAATACTTATAACAAAAACTAAATCGTAAGTTTTCTACTAATGATAATAATAATGATAATTGTAATAATAATAATAACTATAGTATCTATAATAATACTTTTACTAATAATAATAATAATAACAATAAAGATAAAATAATAATAATAATGAAGATAGTAAACTACCTCAAGGAAATAGCAAAAAAAATAATAATCTCTCAGCCCAGACTCGAACCCACGACCTCCCGTTCAACACTCACACACTTAACCAATGCTCTGCATCATATTTTTCTAGAATAATTCCTGATTAAAACCATATAAGCCTCCGATCTGTCTGTTCTTCTTCTTCCTCTTATTCTAAAAAGAAATGCCACATTCTGGGCTCGAACCTAAGATCTCTCGATTAAACACCAACACCCATAACCATGGTTCTACTTATTCTTTCCTGTTTTGATAAGGAATTCAGTTTCTTTTAAACTGTCTTCTCGACTTCCACATTACCCTGATTCGTTTTCTTGGCCCAACAAGTATATAAGCCCAAGAAAAACAAATAAATCAATTTAACGGAACTTTGCCATTGATATTTTAATTACAAGTGGGGAGGTAGGTTATTAAGTGTTGGCTAAAAGATAAAATAAAGAACACGGTTTTTATTATTATTGCTTCACCAATACCGTCATCATCAGATCATCTTCCACCATCGACTTTTTCATCATTCTTTGTCTCACAACCCACTATCAAACAGGCTGTTTCTTCTATTAAATTCTTTCCCATCTCCACGTTAATATCACCATTCTTTGTTTATTGGAAAAAAAATTCTTATACCTCTATAGCAGTCGAGTGGTATGGCTGTAATTTAGTTACATCAGTTTTGCAGGTGGTTGTAATAGTGATTGGGGGTTTCGTTATTCGAACGTTCAACATACAGGTTAAGTAGCAGCTGCACGACAGGTCTTGAAAGCAGAAGTTATTTGCAGTAGCAGCATAAAAGGTTACAGCAGATTTGTGATTGAATTTTTGGTTCAGACGTAGAGAGAGAAGAGAAGGAGTAAAGAGAGAGAAAAATATGGCGAATTGACCATTAACAGAAACAGACAGTAGTAAGACATCGTGTGGTGTTGTGGTGTGGTTTTCGGATGGGTTTGTGAAGTGTAACAGGAAACACATATAGTAAGGATCATATCACGATAGAAATAGAAGGAGGAGAGGGAAACGTAGAGAGAAAATTTAAGAGAGATGGAAGAATGGTTTAAGGTGATTGTTGATGAATGAACCTTGGTGGTTTGTTGGTGTTTTGGAGTAAACCGCAAGAAACGAGAATTGAAAGACGAGTAGCATTAGATCGTTTAAGGTATGAATCTGACCGAATGTGGGTTTATATATATATATATATATATATATATATATATATATATATATATGTATATGTATATAAATATGAGTTAGATTGTGGTTGTGAATTAGAAATAAAGAGAAAATTAGAAAGTGGTGATGGAGATTGAAGATGGTGATTAAGGTCTCGGTGATGGTTCAATGGGATGGAGAAACGGATGGATTAATCAAAGACAAGGAGAATCGATTATTACATAGGCAGATTATAGTCGACAGCTTATTTCAATCATAAAGAAAGTTAAAAAGAAGAAAGAGACGTGAAACAGATAAAGAGAAAGAAGTCAATTAATTTCTAACAGAATTTGTTTTGTTCCTGTGATGGGAATTTTGATTTTTACAACTAGAATCAATTATTTGTAGTTGGAAAATGATGTGAAACAGATTTTTGTATGTATTGTACGCTGAGATTGGCCTCTAACAAGAGTACAGACAGGGATTGGATTTTTGATAGAGATGTAAATAGAATATGTATTTATTTATATATATCCATATATATTTACATATATCTATATCTGAATATGTAACCATATATATAAATATGTATTTTATCTATGTATCTGTATTTATACATATATCTGTATTTATATTTAATTTTAACTAATATTAATAATTATCAATGTATTGATAACAATAATATTATTAACATTTATTTTAACAAGAATACTAATATTAATAAAATGTTAGATATAATAAATTATATATAAAAAAATATTAATAACTTTAATAATACTAATGATACAGAATGTAATAATAATATAGCAACTATAATTAAACTTGTAATTACATTTAATATATAATTTATTAATTATATTTTATATCGTTTATTGAATATTGAATATTTATATATTTGATATATATATATTAGAATATACTAATAATTATAAATAAAATTCATGTATATTCATAAAGATTCATAATAATATTTTACATAATTAACTCAATTGATTAAGTTGTATTTCGATTTATTATATAAACTGCTATTTATATATATTTATACATATATATATAATTAATTACAACAATCGTTCGTGAATCGTCGGAATTTGGTCAAGGGTAATTGATTACATGAATATAGATTTCAAAAATTTCGAGATTCAACATTACAGATTTTGCTTATCGTGTCGGAAACATAATTAGATTAGGTTTAAATTTGGTCAGAAATTCCCGGGTCATCACAGTACCTACCCGTTAAAGAAATTTCGTCCCGAAATTTGAGTGAGGTGGTCATGGCTAACAATAAAAATGTTTTCATGACGAATATGAGTTGATAAATTGAGTTTTATCATCATTGAGCAATATGGATAAAAATAACTCGATTATTCGAAAAGTACGAATGAAGCTATCACCAAAGAGTGAAATAGGAAAGTAAAGATTCATCTTAACTTTTGACAGAGTCAGGGTTGAATTCCGGAATTCAAGGGATTTAAAGAAAATCTTCGAAATCTAATATATATGATTCTTCGGCGAATAAGGAGATTAAGATCTCTATAATTAAATACGGTGATCTGCCTCGATTAATCTGTCTGATATTTCCATTATAAATTAAACTCCTCCGTTCCATTATTCTCAACATTCCTATACTTTCTTTCTTAGTTCATACATCCAAAGATTGTGTAAATGCTTAATCCAGTTCTAATCCTTGATATTTTCCTAATTATCATTTCTGTCATCCTTCTTTTCAACCTTCCACCAGAAAATCTGTTTACTTCTACTATTACCTTGGGGTGATACTATTCTTAATTCTACCGTATCCTTATGTTACTATTCATATTAATATCCATGGTTTGTAACCTGCTTGTTATTATTGGGCTTTATATTTTCTCTCATATTTTGAATCTCTTTGCCTTGTTATTATCCTCTCGACCTCTAGTAAAGCGAGCAACGGTCCAGAATTCGTAAGTACGGAGTTTTCGAATGAACTTAATGTTCTAACCAAGAAAGAACGTAATAGCACGATTTGATTTGTCAAATTACCAGAATCACTGAGAATAGAACTATCAAGAATATATTTTCTTGATATGTTCAGAAGTTAATTTGAATGAAAGAGTTATGTAACATGGCACGTGATGACGATATGATCTGTGAATCATCACGTTTCATTAGAAACTCAGCATGACTTACTGTAATATAATCACGTTGATCAAGTGTCATTATATTATACTAACTCATGCATCAGTTCCCAACATTACTTCAATAACAATTCATATTTTAAGCTCGAAAGTTTACAGAATATAGAAACTAAAAATTTCTATATGATGTAACACTAATAGTACGAAGAGATTAATGATTTCAGATAAGAATAGTTATGAAAATATCTTCAGAAATATGGAGGATATTTATAATGAAAGATACAATGATATCTTGGAATTTCTAATATAGAAGGATGGTGAAGAAAATTTTCCGCAAGATTTTAACATGACTTCGGAGCAAGATATTCTCTAAAGATTTCAATGGATTCAGAATTACCTGAATTCTTTGAATATAGGGTATGATCCTTGTATTTGTCCTTGGTCTCCTTCGTGGTTAGCTCAATCCGTTTTCCAATTCCAATTTTTCTGAGCTTTTCCAACATATCATTCTTTATCATCAAACTTTCGATGATTAAGGTCGTTTACGGTAGTCTACGGTTTCTGCTACTTCATTCAGCTTTTTCAACATTCAAAATATTGATTTGTAGACTGAGTGCTTTTCAGAATTTCACAATGAAAGATCATAACTCTAAGAGATAAACGTTATACATATAACTGTTGATGTAGATATGCTGTGAGTTTTCAAAGTACTGATTGTTGATTCCCGGTAATTGTTATGGCAGTTCTCGTTACAAGATGCGGATGAGTATATGATAGGGTTTTAATGAATAAATATAATGATTTGTCAGAGAGATTTAAGCCAAAAAGCAACGAGGTTGCTGGTACGTCTGCTGGTAATATGGTGGAATATAAAAGAATTCTCCGATATCAAAAGGGTAATTGTATATATCAGGATTATAGTAAGGCTACTTCGAATGAAAAGTCGAAGTCGACTTGTTGGAGCTGTGACAAAATTGGCTACTTTGAAAAGGGATAGCAAAGTTATTTTTGCTAATTAATGCCAAAGGATCTGACGCGACTACGTGTTAAACTTTTACTCAGTTGCCGAGAGTTTCTCAGGTGCATAAATATATGCATAAATCTTTCCTTCCGTAGATGAAGTGCGGTTGATTCATCCTATCGATTGAGGAGTTTTCAAGAATCATGAAAGGTTTGAACGCACATTGTAATCGTGATGATACGAATGGGGTTTAAAATGAAATCAAGTGGCAAACTTGAAGAATTGTTTAGTTTCATATATTATAATCAATATTTTAATTCATTTTAATTGTCCAGTGTTGGTAGTCCACAGTTGATAGTCCACAGTAACAGTCCATGTAACACCCCAGCTTAACGTGACCACAATATTGTCCGCTTTGCCCGCAGGCGCACGGCTTTTTCTTGGCGACCACACACGAGAAGCAATTTCTCAGGAGGTCACCCATCCTGGTAGTGCTCTCGCCCGAGCACGCTTAACCACAACGTACTCGCACTTTTACTCAGCCTGTGATCCCAAAACGCGGTGTGTCATTTAAGCGTGAGTATTACCTTATAATCCCATGATCACTCATGTCCGTGGGCGATGTGGGATTTGCCTAGGGTGTTACATTCACCCCCCCTTAGGGACTCATCGTCCTCGATGAGGTTTGCCCCACCACCCCCAACAACACATGAGTGGCTCTGATACCATTCTGTAACACCCCAGCTTAACATGACCACAATATTGTCCGCTTTGCCCGCAGGCGCACGGCTTTTTCTTGGCGACCACACACGAGAAGCACTTTCCCAGGAGGTCACCCATCCTGGTAGTGCTCTCGCCCGAGCACGCTTAACCACAACGTACTCGCACTTTTACTCAGCCTGTGATCCCAAAACGCGTTGTGTCATTTAAGCGTGAGTATTACCTTATAATCCCATGATCACTCATGTCCGTGGGCGATGTGGGATTTGCCTAGGGTGTTACAGTCCAATAATTCATATATAGTTTAATATATAATATTCGAATTAATTAATACCTATCGTGACCCATATACGTCTCAGACTCGATCACAACTCAAAGTATATATATTATTATAGAATCAACCTCAACCCTGTATATGTAGTGACCCGAACTTTTCCATGTTTATATATATTAATTGAGATTGATATTTACATAATCAAATGTTTCCAACATGTTAAGCAATCAAACTTGTTAAGACTTGATTAATTGAAATATGTTTCATATAGACAATTGACCACCCAAGTTGACCGGTGATTCACGAACGTTAAAACTTGTAAAAACTATATGATGACATATATATGGATATATATATATATATATATATATATATATATATATATATATATATATATATATATATATATATATATATATATATATATATATATATATATATATATATATATATATATATATATATAGTTAACATGATACTATGATAAGTAAACATATCATTAAGTATATTAACAATGAACTACATATGTAAAAACAAGACTACTAACTTAATGATTTTTAAACGAGACATATATGTAACGATTATCGTTGTAAAGACATTTAATGTATATATATCATATTAAGAGATATTCATACATGATAATATCATGATAATATAATAATTTAAAATCTCATTTGATATTATAAACATTGGGTTAACAACATTTAACAAGATCGTTAACCTAAAGGTTTCAAAACAACACTTACATGTAACGACTAACGATGACTTAACGACTCAGTTAAAATGTATATACATGTAGTGTTTTAATATGTATTTATACACTTTTGAAAGACTTCAATACACTTATCAAAATACTTCTACTTAACAAAAATGCTTACAATTACATCCTCGTTCAGTTTCATCAACAATTCTACTCGTATGCACCCGTATTCGTACTCGTACAATACACAGCTTTTAGATGTATGTACTATTGGTATATACACTCCAATGATCAGCTCTTAGCAGCCCATGTGAGTCACCTAACACATTTGGGAACCATCATTTGGCAACTAGCATGAAATATCTCATAAAATTACAAAAATATGAGTAATCATTCATGACTTATTTACATGAAAACAAAATTACATATCCTTTATATCTAATCCATACACCAACGACCAAAAACACCTACAAATACTTTCATTCTTCAATTTTCTTCATCTAATTGATCTCTCTCAAGTTCTATCTTCATGTTCTAAGTGTTCTTCATAAATTCTACAAGTTCTAGTTACATAAAATCAAGAATACTTTCAAGTTTGCTAGCTCACTTCCAATCTTGTAAGGTGATCATCCAACCTCAAGAAATCTTTGTTTCTTACAGTAGGTTATCATTCTAATACAAGGTAATAATCATATTCAAACTTTGGTCCAATTTCTATAACTATAACAATCTTATTTCAAGTGATGATCTTACTTGAACTTGTTTTCGTGTCATGATTCTGCTTCAAGAACTTCGAGCCATCCAAGGATCCGTTGAAGCTAGATCCATTTTTCTCTTTTCTAGTAGTTTTATCCAAGGAACTTAAGGTAGTAATGATGTTCATAACATCATTCGATTCATACATATAAAGCTATCTTATTCGAAGGTTTAAACTTGTAATCACTAGAACATAGTTTAGTTAATTCTAAACTTGTTCGCAAACAAAAGTTAATCCTTCTAACTTGACTTTTAAAATCAACTAAACACATGTTCTATATCTATATGATATGCTAACTTAATGATTTAAAACCTGGAAACACGAAAAACACCGTAAAACCGGATTTACGCCGTCGTAGTAACACCGCGGGCTGTTTTGGATTAGTTAATTAAAAACTATGATAAACTTTGATTTAAAAGTTTTTATTCTGAGAAAATGATTTTTATTATGAACATGAAACTATATCCAAAAATTATGGTTAAACTCAAAGTGGAAGTATGTTTTCTAAAATGGTCATCTAGACGTCGTTCTTTCGACTGAAATGACTACCTTTACAAAAACGACTTGTAACTTATTTTTCCGACTATAAACCTATACTTTTTATGTTTAGATTCATAAAATAGAGTTCAATATGAAACCATAGCAATTTGATTCACTCAAAACGGATTTAAAATGAAGAAGTTATGGGTAAAACAAGATTGGATAATTTTTCTCATTTTAGCTACGTGAAAATTGGTAACAAATCTATTCCAACCATAACTTAATCAACTTGTATTGTATATTATGTAATCTTGAGATACCATAGACACGTATACAATGTTTCGACCTATCATGTCGACACATCTATATATATTTCGGAACAACCATAGACACTCTATATGTGAATGTTGGAGTTAGCTATACAGGGTTGAGGTTGATTCCAAAATATATATAGTTTGAGTTGTGATCAATACTGAGATACGTATACACTGGGTCGTGGATTGATTCAAGATAATATTTATCGATTTATTTCTGTACATCTAATTGTGGACAACTAGTTGTAGGTTACTAACGAGGACAGCTGACTTAATAAACTTAAAACATCAAAATATATTAAAAGTGTTGTAAATATATTTTGAACATACTTTGATATATATGTATATATTGTTATAGGTTCGTGCATCAACCAGTTGCCAAGTCTTACTTCCCGACGAAGTAAAAATCTGTGAAAGTGAGTTATAGTCCCATTTTTAAAATCTAATATTTTTGGGATGAGAATACATGCAGGTTTTATAAATGATTTACAAAATAGACACAAGTACGTGAAACTACATTCTATGGTTGAATTATCGAAATCGAATATGCCCCTTTTTATTAAGTCTGGTAATCTAAGAATTAGGGAACAGACACCCTAATTGACGCGAATCCTAAAGATAGATCTATTAGGCCTAACAAACCCCATCCAAAGTACCGGATGCTTTAGTACTTCGAAATTTATATCATATCCGAAGGGTGTCCCGGAATGATGGGGATATTCTTATATATGCATCTTGTTAATGTCGGTTACCAGGTGTTCACCATATGAATGATTTTTATCTCTATGTATGGGATGTGTATTGAAATATGAAATCTTGTGGTCTATTATTATGATTTGATATATATAGGTTAAACCTATAACTCACCAACATTTTTGTTGACGTTTTAAGCATGTTTATTCTCAGGTGATTATTAAGCGCTTCCGCTATCGCATACTTAAATAAGGACGAGATTTGGAGTCCATGCTTGTATGATATTGTGTAAAAACTGCATTCAAGAAACTTATTTTGTTGTAACATATTTGTATTGTAAACCATTATGTAATGGTCGTGTGTAAACAGGATATTTTAGATTATCATTATTTGATAATCTACGTAAAGCTTTTTAAACCTTTATTGATGAAATAAAGGTTATGGTTTGTTTTAAAATGAATGCAGTCTTTGAAAAACGTCTCATATAGAGGTCAAAACCTCGCAACGAAATCAATTAATATGGAACGTTTTTAATCAATAAGAACGAGACATTTCAGTTGGTATCTGAGCGTTGGTCTTAGAGAACCAGAATTTTACATTAGTGTGTCTTATCGAGTTTGTTAGGATGCATTAGTGAGTCTGGACTTCGACCGTGTTTACTTGAAAAATGATTGCTTAACAAATTTTGTTGGAAACTATATATTTTTAACATGTGAATATTATGTGATATATTATTCTCTTAACGCGTTTGATATTATGTGATAGATGTCTACCTCTAGAACAAGTCTCATTGACTCACCTAATAATAATGAAGAGTCAAATGTAAATTGGAATGATTCGTGGACTGATTCACAAGTTCCCGAAGAGGAACCGGAAGAAGAGTCGGAACCGGAAGAAGAATAGGAACCGAAAGAAGAATCGGAACCGGAAGAAGAATCGGAACTGGATGAAGAAATAGAACCGGTGGGGGAAATAATAAAACGGTTAAGTAAAAGAAAATCCTCAACCAACCGACCAAGGTTAATTATGGTCAATGGTGTTTCCACCAAGGAAGCAAAATATTGGGAGGATTACCAATTCTCCGATGAATCGGATTCCGACGAGAAATCCGATGATGTTATAGAAATTACCCCAACTGAATTTAAAAAAGCAAAAGAAAATAATAAGGGAAAGGGCATAAAAATAGAGAAATCTAATTCCAAACCCGATGAACTTTATATGTATCGTCAACCCTCGAAGTCCTTAAGTTGTAACAATGACCCGGGAACCTCTAAACCACCAGGTTTTTCTAAACCAATGTGGAAAACGACGGCTCGTATTAGGGGAACATCATATATCCCTAGAAACTTGGCAAAAAGAACCAAAACCGAAGAAGAAGAAACAAGCGAGTCGGAATAAGATAGTTGTATTCGTGTGGTGTAATATATGTAATATAGTGTGCTTATGCTTTATGATATATGTAAAAATTGCTTGTATTAATAAGTATTTTTTTTTATGAATCTAACTCTTGTCTATTTTACAGTATAAAAACACAAAATGGATAGACAACCCAATATTTTAAGAGACCTACCCGGAGACATGATTGATGAAATCTTGTCTAGAGTCGGTCAGAATTCTTCGGCATAACTATTTAAGGCGAGATCAGTTTGTAAGACATTCGAAGAACGTTCCAAGAATGCCTTGGTTTATAAAAGGCTTTCGTTCGAAAGATGGGGGATATCACATTGGGAAATCCATAAGTTACGATGTGTTTACTTTGACGCATATATTGCGGGGAACCCAAATGCTATTTTACGCAATGGGTTAAGAAATTATTTTGACTCAATATATCCGAATATTGGACTTCGTGATTTAGAAAAAGCGGCTAACATGCAACATAAAGAAGCATGTTATGCTTACGGATTAGTAATGTTCGCTTCTCACCAAAGTGAGAACAAGAACATCGGGCTACAACTATTAAACAAAACGTTCCCCCAAGTGACGGAGTCGGTAATTGGGGTAAGAAATGAGGTTTTTAGATTGTTACGGGACTGTTGGACATTACGTAACCCTCGTCCCTTTGACGACGTTACAACACGCTGTCTTATCAACGGCCATAACGGTTATGTTCCACAAGACCAAGGATGGGAAGTAATCCTAGTAAAACCAGAATGCATGACTTGTTTCTGGACGTATGAATTACGTGTCTTTATTGCCTTTGCTGAACGACTTGTGTACTAGCTAGAATTATCTTCACAACCATCTTGTATCAAATTTATTGTGTGCTATATTTCATTCTATATGTAAAATAAGCGGTATTGTAAGTTTGTAAAATATTGTGTAAAAGTTTGAAAGCGAAATATTATTATAATCAGTTTTTCATATAGAATTGTAGTAGTTGAATTGTATATTAGCTACTAAGTATGAACTTAACGGGTAGGTACTACCCGAATTTAAACTTATAAAACGCTAATATGAAGAAAAAGCTTTTATAAATGAGTTCATATTATGCTACGAAATACTATTAACTACTCTTAATATTCTGTATGATTAACTTGTTCCATTTGACTATTTTGAAGGAAATGGCACCGACTACTCGACACACCGTGAATATGAATGAAGAGGAATTCCGTACTTTTCTAGCTTCAAACATAGCCGCAGTACAGGCTGCGCTACATACCAACAATAACCTTGGATCTAGCAGTACAGGAAATCGTGTAGGATGCACCTACAAAGAATTCACTGCCTGCAAACCTTTGGAATTTGATGGAACCGAAGGACCGATCGGATTGAAACGGTGGACCGAGAAGGTCGAATCGGTGTTTGCCATAAGTAAGTGTACTGAAGAGGACAAAGTGAAGTACGCTACGCATACCTTCACAGGTTCTGCGTTAACATGGTGGAATACCTATCTAGAGCAAGTGGGACAAGACGATGCGTACGCACTACCGTGGTCAGCATTCAAGCACTTGATGAACGAGAAGTACCGTCCCAGAACCAAGGTCAATAAGCTCAAGACAGAACTTAGAGGGTTACGAACCCAAGGATTTGATATTACCACGTATGAAAGACGATTCACAGAATTGTGCCTATTGTGTCCGGGAGCATTCGAAGATGAGGAAGAGAAGATCGACGCATTTGTGAAAGGATTACCGGAAAGAATCCAAGAAGATATAAGTTCACACGAGCCCGCCTCCATACAATAGGCATGTAGAATGGCTCACAAACTAGTGAACCATATTGAAGAAAGAATTAAAGAACAGACTGCTGAAGAGGCCAATGTGAATCAAGTCAAAAGAAAGTGGGAGGAAAACAGTGATAAGAATCACCAATACAACAACAACAGCAATTACAACAATAATCGCAACAATTATCCCAACAATCGCAACATCAATCGCAACTACAACAAACGGCCCAACAACAACAACAACAACAACAACAACAACAACTACAACAATCATCCCAACAACAATAATAACCGCAACAACAACAACAATCAGAAGCAGCTATGCCAAAGGTGTGAAAAGTATCACTCGGGGATCTGCACCAAATTTTGCAATAAGTGTAAAAGAAATGGTCATAGCGCGGCGAAGTGTGAGGTCTACGGACCAGGGGTTAATAGAACGAAAGGAACAAATGGTGTCGAAACGAGTAATGGCGGAGCAAGTAGTGTCGGAGCAAGTTATGCCAATGTAGTTTGTTATAAATGTGGAAAACCGGGCCACATTATTAGAAATTGCCCGAACCAGGAGAACACGAATGGACAAGGCCGCGGAAGAGTTTTCAATATTAATGCGGCAGAGGCACAGGAAGACCCGGAGCTTGTTACGGGTACGTTTCTTATTGACAATAAATCTGCTTACGTTTTATTTGATTCGGGTGTGGATAGAAGCTATATGAGTAGAGATTTTTGTGTTAAATTAAGTTGTCCATTGATGCCTTTGGATAGTAAATTTTTACTCGAATTAGCAAATGGTAAATTAATTTCAGCAGATAATATATGTCGGAATCGAGAAATTAAACTGGTTAGCTAAACATTTAAGATTGATTTGATACCAGTAGAGTTAGGGAGTTTTGATGTGATAATCGGTATGGACTGGTTGAAAGAAGTGAAGCAGAGATCGTTTGTTACAAAAATACAATTCGCATTATACGAGAAAAAGGAAAACCCTTAATGGTGAACGGAGAAAAGGGCAACACGAAGCTACATCTTATTAGTAATTTGAAGGTACAAAAACTAATAAGAAAAGGTTGCCATGCTGTTCTAGCACACGTCGAGAAAGTACAAACTGAAGAAAAGAGCATCAATGATGTTCCCATTGCAAAAGAATTTCCTGATGTATTTTTGAAAGAATTACCGGGATTTGAATTTCAAATAGATCTTGTACTAGGAGCTGCACCAATAGCTCGTGCTCCTTACAAACTTGAAGGTATTTCGTATGCCCGAGAGACATATTAAATTAACGTGGCCACTATGTTATGATCCAAGTCGGGTCATACCCAATAACAAGCTTACCAACACTTTATAGGTATTTATTTTAACGGTTGGATTGTTAAATAAATACGCGACACTTGAACTTTAGAAAATTGGTTTTCTAAATCATAATCACTTGAGATAAATTATTTGGATAATTTATATATGATGTGGATTTAATTATTTATAGGTTTAAATAATTATGTTATGTTATATTTTATAAAATGGTTTATAAAATTATTGCAAGTAGCAAATACATTTTATTTTATACAAGTTTTATAAAACTTGTAACAAGTTTTATAAAATCATTCTTGTTATTAAATAATGGATGGTGGGCAGATTTTGGAGCCCCAAGAAAGTCTATCCCATGCTTATTCTTGTTGCTTTCCATAACACAATTCCACATATACATGTCCTTTGACTAGTAGCAAGAGATACATGCAATTGTACATCAAAATTCTGCACAAAACTCTCCTAAAACCCAGCTGAATTTGGTGGCCTTTTGGGAGGAAGAAAGGGTTCTTCATTTGGTTATTGCAAGCTCAGTTCAAGTGTTATTAAATCCTAACCAAAGGCTAGGTGTTGGTGCAAAAGCTTGGGGTATTTCTCCTTGAGGTTTCATCACTTTGAAGCTCCATTCTTCATCATCTTCATCATCTTCTTTTGAACTAACCCTCAACTAGCTTGAGGAGGTATAAACTCTAAACCCACTCTTAGTTTGTAAGTATGTTTCACAACTTGATCCTTATTGAGATTTAACTTTAATTGGTTAAAGATTTACAAGTTTCAAAATGGTAATCTACACGCTTCCGCAAATGTTATTTCTTGAATGATTATAAGTATTATGAAACTTGTTAAATCCCAACAATGGTATCTAGAGCCGAAGTTGTTGAAATATGCTTCGAGATGGTTATTAAACCCACTATAATTTTGCATTCTATGAACATGCATGAAGTAGAATGTAAAATTTTCGGTTTTGGGTGGTTTGTCATTTTGGCCAAAATCACTTGTGATTCTGTACTGCCAATCACTTGTGATTCTGTACTGCCAATCACTTGTGATTCTGTACTGCCAATCACTTGTGATTCTGTACTGCCAATCACTTGTGATTCTGTACTGACAATCACTTGTGATTCTGTACTGCCAATCACTTGTGATTCTGTATTGCCTATCTCTTATGTAGTTAAAGTTCACAATCTAAGCCTTGACCTTGTGTTTGGTTGCATGCATGGTTGATTGATATTTATTCAATTGGTTTGTAATAATATTTATTCATTTGGCATGTAATAATTCATTTGGTTATGTAATTTATTTTATATTTGGTATGTAAAATAGATTAGGTTGTAATTTCATTTTTTAGACAAAATGTATTAGGATATATTTTGTAAAATGATGAAGAATGATGAAGACTTGAAGAACACATGAAGAAGCATTTGGATGCAAGGTTAAGTGGGAGATTTGAAATCTCCTACTTTGTGTAATTACCCCTTATCCGGTGGCATTTGTTTTCGGCTAAACAAATGTCTACCAAAATGGCTTGATTGTGAACATATTTGTTTTGCATGCATGGTTGTTTATTGTATGATTGTGGATTGTATGTTTGTATGCTACAAGTTAATCACACAAGTTAGCAACAAGCAAAATGGCAATTTAATTGGTTAAATTATACATTAATTAACGACATGCAAAACGACAATTTAATTGGTTAAATTAAAAATGGCTAAAAGGACATTAATAAACGGTTATTAAGAACATGATTAGGATCATATATATAAAATGGTTTATAGACATGAAAATGGATTTTCATAAGAACCATACACTAAATGCATGTTGGTGTATGGCATAAAAGTTTTCTCAAACTAGAAATAATGAAAACTTAAAATCCCTTTAACACACTAGGTTAACAAGTTTAAACGCCATCCTATTGTATGACACTTAGACGTATTAAGGAACTTATAATGGGATAAAGGTCACCTAACCGTTATGAGCAAACTAATATGATTAAGGTAAATTTCGCACACTAGTGGGATAAAGGTCACCTAACCACTTGTATGTTAAGTTTACATGTCTAAACAAGTAGGACGACTTGATTTGGAAATCATGAACTTAGGGTCATCGAAGCATGATGAACAAATAGGCGTTGATGGGATAATATGTCATGCAAAAGGATTGCATGATCCCATAACTTAGAAGTTGCAAAAGGATTGCAATTGTCATATAATGACTACCTAGCTAAATCAAATGATGGGATAAAGGTCACCTAACCGAAATTTGGTTTACCGTTGGATTCTAAAATTTAATAAATATCAATTGGATTTAAAGGGTATTGATTGTTAAATTAAAATTAATACTTAAACAACTTTGTTAAATTTTGTAGATGGCCGCCAATAACAACAACATGCAAAACGCTCCTATTAACTTGAACAACCTATCGTTAAGGTCTCTCCTCGAGAAAGACAAACTCAACAATACGAACTTTATGGATTGGTTCCGCAATCTTAGGATTGTCCTCAAACTTGAGGATAAGGCGTATGTGTTGGAAGACCCCATTCCCGATAAACCCGACGAGGATGATACGGAAGGCATGGCTTATTGGGATAAGTATTGCGCCGATTCGGTGCAAGTCGCTTGCCTAATGCTTGGGACTATGATACCCGAACTCTAAAAGGATTTCGAGCATCATACTGCATACGACATGATCACGCAATTGAAGGAGATGTTCCTTCAACAAGCTCGTGTCGAGTGCTTTGAAACGGTCCGAGCGCTTCATGCATGTCGTATGGACGACTCCCAATCCGTTTCATCTTATGTCCTTAAGATGAAAAGCCTCATTGATCGCGCAAACCGTCTTAATCTCAACATATCTAATGAGCTAGCCACGGATCTTATCCTAAACTCCTTGTCAAAGAGGTTTGACCAATTTGTAATTAATTACAATATGAATGGGATGGATAAGACCATTGGCGAACTTCATGGCATGCTTAGGACGGCAGAAACTAGCATGGGTAAGAGGGCTTCACCCGTGCTAATGATCAATGATGGTGGGTCCAAAGGTAATAACACCTCTAAGCCAAAGGCGGCTAAGAGGAAAGGACCCGCCCATCAAGGCAAGGAAAAGGGGAGGATGGTTACCCCAACCAAAAACAAGAACAAGAAGCAAAAGGTTGCCGGACAAGCAAACCCCAAGGAAGACCCGTGCTTCGGTTGCGGTGAAATGGGTCACTGGAAACGAAACTGCCCGGTCTACCTTAAGGAGTTGAAGGAAAAGAGGGATGCGGGGCAAACCTCAGGTAATATATATATATATGGTATATATAGAGCTTAGTATTACTTCTTCTAATACATGGGTATTAGACACTGGATGTGGAACTCACATTTGCAATTCTTTGCAGGGGTTCAAAAGAAGTAGCAAGCAAACGGGAACATCAAGTCTCTTTATGGGTAATGGAGCCAAAGTGCAAGTGAAGGCTCAAGGAGACTTTGTATTAAAGCTTCCAAGTGGTTTGGAACTTATTTTGAACAATGTTTTGTATGCACCGGATTTATGTCGAAACATTATTTCAGTTTCCCGTTTAAAACAATGTGGTTTTTATCTTAATTTTGTTAATGATGATATTCACGTTTATTTAGATAATGTATTCTATTTTAAGGCTTCGCCTTCAAATGGAATTTATGAATTGGTTCATGATGACACATCATCTAGTAGCTCAATATACCATACTAGCACCAAGAAACTCAAAAGGGATTTGAGTGATTCCTACTTATGGCATTGTCGCCTTGGTCACATAAACAAGAATCGAATGCATACACTTCAAAAGAATGGCCTTTTGAAATCAAATGAACTAGACTCGTTTGATGTATGTGAATCTTGTTTACAAGGCAAAATGACTAAAGCACCTTTCAAAGGGACCTATGAAAGGGCTAAGGACTTATTGGGATTAATACATTCGGATGTATGTGGACCCTTTAAGCCCATAACTAGGAATAGTGAAAGATACTTCGTTACTTTCATTGATGACTTCAGTCGTTTCGGATATGTCTACTTGTTAAGACATAAGGACGAAACTTTTGAAGCATTCAAAGAGTATCAAAGCGAAGTACAAAATCAACTCAATAAGACAATCAAGGTACTTCGTACCGATAGAGGAGGTGAATACCTAAGTGATGCTTTCCAAGATCATCTTAGAAGTTGTGGGATTATCTCGCAACTCACTCCTCCTGGAACACCCCAACTGAATGGAGTTTCAAAAAGGAGGAACCGAACCCTAATGGATATGGTTCGATCTATGATGGCTAGAAGCTCGTTACCTCTATCATTTTGGGGTTATTGTCTATGCTCTGCGGCTCGTATTTTAAATATGGCCCCAACCAAGAAAGTGGAACGAACACCTCATGAGATGTGGTTTGGAAAACCTCCATCTCTATCATACTTAAAGGTATGAGGATGTGAAGCTTATCCTAAGCGTTACGTCCATAATAAGTTGAATGCTCGATCTACGAAGTGTATCTTCATAGGATATCCCAAGGATGATATGGGATACTATTTCTATGATCCAACCGAGCAAAATGTATTTGTTGCTCGAAAGGCTGAATTCCTTGAAACTAAGTTCCTAATGGAAGGAAATAGTGAAAGGAAGATAGATCTTGAAGAGGTTCAAGATCAAGTAGATGATACACAATTGGCTGACACTAGCACTCAACATGAAAATGTTGAGAGTGATCAGATGGATGATCAAAATACACAAGACGTTCGCAAATCTACTAGGATTAGTAATCCTCCTGAGAGATATGGGTTTCTCATGGATGGTTGCTATGTGGTTGATTTGGATGAACCAACAAACTACCAAGATGCCTTGTCGAGGACTGATAAGGATAAATGGCAGGAAGCCATGAACGCTGAGATGCAATCCATGTATGACAACCAAGTTTGGGAACTGGTTGTACAACCTACTGGCTCAAGGCTAGTTGATTGTAAATGGCTTTTCAAAATGAAAACCGACATACATGGAAACTTGGATACATATAAAGCTAGACTTGTAGCAAAAGGTTTCACTCAAACTCAAGGGGTTGACTATGATGAAACTTTTTCGCCTGTGGCAATGCTAAAGTCTATTAGGATATTACTTGCCATTGCTGCTCATTATGATTATGAAATATGGCAAATGGATGTCAAGACCGCTTTCCTAAATGGACATCTTGAGGAAGATGTCTATATGGTTCAGCTTGAAGGTTTTGTTGATCCAAAATATCCTAAAAAGGTATGCAAGTTAAAGAAGTCAATCTACGGATTGAAACAAGCATCTAGAATGTGGAATCATCGATTTAATGAGGAGGCCAAGAAATTTAGCTTCATTAAAAATGGTGATGAAGCTTGTGTATACAAGAAAGCTAGTGGGAGCACTATCATGTTCCTTGTACTATATGTGGATGATATATTGTTATTTGGAAATGATATTCCAGCAATGCAAGGTGTTAAAACTTGGCTAAGTAAATGCTTCTCCATTAAGGATCTTGGAGAAGCACAATACGTTTTGGGGATTGGGATCTACAGGGATAGATCCAAGAAACTGATAGGTTTGAATCAAAGTGCATACATTGAAAAGATCTTAAAAAGGTTCAAGATGGAGAACTCTAAGAAAGGTTTGGTACCTATTCAAAGAGGAACACTCCTTAGTTCATCTCAGTGCCCCACCACGAAAGATGAACAAGAGAAAATGAAGAAGGTCCCATATGCGTCTGCCATTGGGTCAATCATGTATGCAATGATATGCACTAGACCGGATGTGACATGCGCTCTTAGCCTGACAAGTAGATACCAGAATAACCCAGGAAACAGTCATTGGATTGCTGTCAAAAGTATATTGAAATACCTTAGGAGGACTAAGGATATGTTTCTGATATATGGGTCTGGTGAGGAGGAACTTGCTGTAAAAGGTTACGTGGATGCGAGTTTCCAAACTGATCGAGATGATTCTCGATCACAATCCGGTTATGTCTTCATATTAAATGGAGGTGCGGTCTCTTGGAAGAGTTCAAAACAGGATGTTGTTACTTTATCCACTACAGAGTCGGAGTACATCGCCGCATCATTGGCAGCTCAGGAAGCTGCATGGATGAAGAAATTCATCGATGACTTAGGAGTAGTCCCTTCCATTCAGGACCCTCTTGAGATCTTTTGTGACAACGAGGGTGCGATTGCTCAAATCAAAGAACCTCGTGCTCACCAAAAGACCCGTCACATTGAGCGGAGATTCAACTACATAAGGGATGAAGTTGAAAAGGGAAAGATATGTATTCGCAAAGTTCACACAGATCTTAATATAGCGGATCCTCTCACGAAGCTCTTACATAGAGCAAAACATACTGGACATGTTTGTGCATTAGGGCTTCGATATTCTAGTGATTGGTCATGATCTGTTTTAAGTATTGTAACGGAACGAAATTGTTCAAACTCATTAATATAATTATGGTATTAATTTATTTTGAGTTATGTTCCTATTTTGCATATTTTATCCATGAATAAGTAATTATTCTAAATTCCGTAGTCGATCACATTTGTGGGAGCAAATGTGAGGGTTAGACTATTATGAACTTGGATTTGTATACATTCACGGACTGAATGTGGGGCAAGGTTGCTACCAAGGTTCATAGATATTTGTGGGATACAAATATTGGAAGACCCGCTCTCAAGATTCACTAAATGGAGCCTTTGTGGTTGATCACATGTAATCTTGAGTAAAGGCGAATATTATTGTATCCTCTGACCTGAGATACATATTGGGTTCAGATATTTGCCAAGTATTGTGCCTTGATTCTTTCCTTCGCTATTCTGAAATATGGTAGTTCATAAGGAGGAGCTCAGGTATAATGCAAGGTATATATTTAGGACATATGTAGTCAAGATGGAATTTGTCCCTCTTATTCGTTGAGAGTCAGATGTCTAAGGCCCGATAAAGTTAAATCTAGAAGAAAGTGATCACCCTATGTCTCTTGGATTTAACATGACATCTAGGACGAAAGGATGTGATGAAAGATTCACCTATTCATATTCGAGATGGGAACTCGAAAGGGATGATGTTATTGAATGGCAAAAGTCATAACATATTGGGGGTGATGGACGGTCGTTAGGTGGTATCCATCACTTGCATTAATTTCTTATGTTTCTCGTGCAAGTGGGAGATTGAAGGTATTTCGTATGCCCGAGAGACATATTAAATTAATGTGGCCACTATGTTATGATCCAAGTCGGGTCATACCCAATAACAAGCTTACCAACACTTTATATGTATTTATTTTAACGGTTGGATTGTTAAATAAATACGCGACACTTGAACTTTAGAAAATCGATTTTCTAAATCATAATTGGTAATGCTAAAAACGAACATATATTTCATAGCATTATTTCTCAAGAAAGACAAGCTTTTAGTTGCAATTGTTCTATTTACAAGTGATATTCGTTTAAATAATAAAAGGTGAAGACAAAAGACAGATTCGACGAATTGAAGACGCAAACGACCAAAAAGCTCAAAAGTACAAAAGACAATCAAAGAGGTTCCAATTATTGATAAGAAACGTCTCGAAATTACAAAAGTACAAGATTCAAAACGCAAAGTACAAGATATTAAATTGTACTCAAGGACGTTCGAAAATCCGGAACCGGGACCAGAGTCAACTCTTAACGCTCGACGCAACGGACTAAAAATTACAAGTTAACTAGGTATATAAATATAATATAATATATAATTAATTATATTAATTATATATATATTATATTTATAAATAAAAACCGTCGGCAGAGAAAGACTCCAAGGGTGTGAGCTGTAAATTCATTCTCCGCGACTCGCGGAGTTTGAAGAGGATTTCACCGCGAGTCGCGGAGCCCCAAAATGAAAAACTCCCTATAAAGCAAACCGAAATCTGATCATTTTCATAATCTTTTTCTTCTTCTTATCATACGTAAATTATATATATATATTTATAATTTATATTTTAATTTTAATTATAATTATAATTCTAATAATAAGGGTATGTTAGCGAATGTTGTAAGGGTGTAAGTCGAAATTCTGTCCGTGTAACGCTACGCTATTTTTAATCATTGTAAGTTATGTTCAACCTTTTTACATTAATGTCTCGTAGCTAAGTTATTATTATGCTTATTTAAAACGAAGTAATCATGATGTTGGGCTAATTACTAAAATTGGGTAATTGGGCTTTGTACCATAATTGGGGTTTGGACAAAAGAACGACACTTGTGGAAATTAGACTATGGGCTATTAATGGGCTTTATATTTGTTTAACTAAATGATAGTTTGTTAATGTTAATATAAAGATTTACAATTGGGCGTCCCTATAAATTACCATATACACTCGATCGGACACGATGGGCGGGGTATTTATATGTACGAATAATCGTTCATTTAACCGGACACGGAAATGGATTAATAGTTAATAAA
Source organism: Rutidosis leptorrhynchoides (assembly GCF_046630445.1). Classification (NCBI taxonomy): domain Eukaryota; kingdom Viridiplantae; phylum Streptophyta; class Magnoliopsida; order Asterales; family Asteraceae; genus Rutidosis; species Rutidosis leptorrhynchoides. Next base: position 351,976,671 of record NC_092333.1, on the reverse strand, counting down.
CTTGTTGAAACAGGGGTGAATTACATTCAAGGGTAATTGGTGTAATTGTTAACAAAGTAGTAAAACCTTGGTTTACACGCAGTTGATAACCTGGTGTATTCATTAAACAAAGTATTAAAACCTTGTTACAATTCGAATCCCCAATTAGTTGGAATATTTAACTTCGGGTATAAGAATAATTTGACGAGGACACTCGCATTTTATATTTATGACTGATGGACTGTTATGGACAAAAACCAGACGGACATATTAAATAATCCAGGACAAAGGACAATTAACTCATGGGCATAAAACTAAAATCAACACGTCAAACATCATGATTACGGAAGTTTAAATAAGCATAATTCTTTTATTTCATATTTAATTTCTTTTATTTTATATTTAATTGCACTTCTAATTATCGCATTTTTATTTTTATTTTATTTAATTGCACTTTTAATTATCGTACTTTTTAATTATCGCAATTTTATTTTATCGCACTTTTATTGCAATTTCATTATCGTCATTTATTTTACGCTTAAAATTAAGTCTTTTATTTATTTAATATTTTACATTAGGTTTTAACTGCGACTAAAGTTTTAAAATCGACAAACTGGTCATTAAACGGTAAAAACCCCCCTTTATAATAATAATATTACTTATATATATGTTTGTATTTTTATAAAAGTAAATTAATATAGCGTTGAGCTTTGTTTAAAAAAGATTCCCTGTGGAACGAACCGGACTTACTAAAAACTACACTACTGTACGATTAGGTACACTGCCTATAAGTGTTGTAGCAAGGTTTAAGTATATCCATTCTATAAATAAATAAATATCTTGTGTAAAATTGTATCGTATTTAATAGTTTTTCCTAGTAAAATATAAACTATTTCGTATCCCTTAGCTTTGACATCAAGTATTTTTGGCGCCGCTGCCGGGGATTACTCTTAAACGCCGGAAGCGCAACGCTAATAAAAAAAAAAAAAGATTTTTAGTTAACTTTTATTAAAATTTGCTTTTGTAAAAATACGTTTTAAATATTCGAAAATATAAAAAGAAAAACAAAAATATAAGTATTTTTAAGATTTTGTTAAATATTTAAGTTGATTAAGTTTCTTTATTTTTATTTTAGTTTATAAAAAATATAAGTTTTATTTAAATATCTTTTATTTATATAAAAACAGAAAAGAAAAAAATAAAAATAAATAAATAAATAAAGAAAAACGCGTTGAAATTAAACCTGTCAGTTGAAATTTTGAACCCCGCGACTCGCGGGGTTTGATGTTTTAAATACCGCAACTCGCGGAGTGACTCTGACACGAGACAGAACCCTAATTCAGCATTAATTACGGGGTATTTATTAATTATTATTATTATTAAACCCTAATTATTATTATTATTATAATTAATTTTATTTTAACTTTTACTTTTTAATTAATTTATATTTTTAGTTTAATTAATTTATTTAAATTGTAAAAATTAATAGTTTTATTAAATAAATAATATAAAAATAATATTTTTATAAAAATTGTACTTTTTACAACTTTTTGTATATTTTTATATTTTGTCCCTTTTTAATCGTTGTAGCGTAATATTTGTATTTTTCGCTCATATTTAATTTTAAACTTAGTTTTTGCTATAGTTATTTTTACTCCTAGATTTTTAGGCTTTGCCGTAGAATTCCTTAAGTGCTTTTTCTTTAGACTAAGATTTAGGTACTTTAGAATTTTGCGACGCCTTTTTAAGTTTTAGTTTCTTTTTAAGTTATTTCCATTTGGGATTTAGTTTTTCCTGTAAGCTTTAATATTTTTAGACACCTTTTACTATGTATCAATTATCATTCCAATTAGTAATTTCAATTTGCGATTATAATTTTAAGTTAGTTGTAGTAATAAGATTAGGTTAGTCAAGTATTTTTAAGTTTTATAAGTTTCTTTTATTTATTTTTTTTCGTCACCTTTTATTTTTCAACCATTTTTCTTTTTCGACCTTTTGCGACGAACTCTTTTTCTCTCTTATTTCTCGCCATTCTAGTTTTTAGGACTTAGAATTTTTTCTACTTCTTATCTAAATTTTCTTAAAATTACGAAAATTTATTTTAAGTGGTTAAATTAATAGACATCAAAATTTTCTGGTTCGTAGTAATAGTTAGATTTGTACGTGGACCGGGTTATTGGAGCAAAACAGTCCTCAATTATATTGAGACCAAACGAATCCTGCCCCTCTGCTGCATCTTTTGGCTATTCGAAACGTGGGCAAAATCAGAAAAGTCTATTGATTGGATAACTTATATAATTTTTCTTTCCTTTTTAAAAACTAATAGGATATTCAGTGAATGCACCGAGCAAGACGTTCACCACCTTTTGTACGTTCACCACCTGTAACTCGATCAAGACATTTAGCAAATATAACCGCCGTTGATTTTTCTTTAGAATCGTCATCCAGTCGACCAAGTACTTCAGTTCAAATTTCCGATAATCCATTTTTTGAACCCGACCTCACAATTGAGAATCCGGAAAATATTCAGGAACGGTTCGTAGATCCTGAACCATTAAACTTTCCTCCGGAGCCACCAATCATTCAAACAGAGATTGTTGAGGAACGAACCATTAAATCAGAATCATCTAGTGATACCGATTCAACAAATTCAATTATGGAGAATCTGGAACCTTTAAGTATGGAAGACCGAATGAGAGCTAAACGCACTGGCCAAGGTCACGCAATTACTCATCCAGACATTAATGCGCCAGATTATGAAATCAAAGGACAAATTCTACACATGGTAACTAATCAATGCCAATTTAGTGGTGCGCCGAAGGAAGATCCAAATGAACATCTACGTACCTTTAATAGGATCTGCACACTATTTAAAATACGAGAAGTGGAGGATGAACAGATATATCTCATGTTATTTCCCTGGACTTTAAAGGGAGAAGCCAAAGATTGGTTGGAATCGTTACCTGAAGGGGCGATTGATACATGGGACGTTTTAGTTGACAAATTTCTTAAACAATTCTTTCCTGCATCTAAAGCCGTAAGACTTCAAGCAGAAATTGTTACGTTTACACAGAAACCAAATGAAACTCTATATGAGGCGTGGACTAGATATGGAAAGTTGTTAAGAGGATGTCCGCAACATGGTTTAGACACCTGTCAAATAGTACAAATATTCTACCAAGGATGCGACATCACTACAAGAAAAGACATAGATATAGCAGCTGGTGGTTCTATTATGAAGAAAATCGAAACTGATGCTTACAAAATTATTGATAACACTGCTTCCCACTCACATGAGTGGCACCAAGAAAAAGATATCATTAGATCATCTAAAGCAGCTAGAGCCGATTCTAGCCATGACTTAGATTCCATTTCCGCAAAGATAGATGCTGTGGAGAGACGAATGGAAAAGATGACTAAAGATATTCACTCAATACGAATTAGTTGTGAGCAGTGTGGAGGACCACATTTGACAAAAGATTGTCTCAGTATTGAATTAACAATGGAACAAAGAGAGAATATTTCATACCTAAACCAAAGTCCTGGAAATAATTATCAGAATAATTATCAACCGCCAAGACCAATTTTACAATCAAAACCAGAATTATAACCGAAATATTCCATACAACAACCAACAAGGTCCTAGCAATCAACAAGTATCCAATAATACTTACAATCAGCAAAGACCTAATTTTCAAAACAAACCACCACAACAAACCGATGATAAAAAGCCGAATTTAGAAGATATGATGACGAAGCTAGTTGAAACTCAAACGCAATTTTTTACATCTCAGAAACAAACCAATGAACAAAATGCTCAAGCATTTAGAAATCAACAAGCTTCGATTCAAAATCTGGAACAAGAAGTAAGTAACCTAGCAAGGTTAATAGGTGAAAGAAAACCGGGAAGTCTATCTAGTGATACAAATGCTAACCCCCGGAGTGAAACAGCTAAAGCCATTACCACAAGAAGTGGTACAACACTTAAACCACCTGAAATACCTGTAACTTCTGATGAAGCCATTCCTACTCCACAAGAACCACAACCTGATCAAGACAAGGAAAAAGAACCGGTAGTTGAAAAGGTTAATGAAGATAACACAGTTAAGGATAAACCTTATGTTAAACCATATCAACCACCACTTCCTTACCCGAGTAAAATGAAGAAAGAGAGACTTGAAGCCGAGCAATCCAAATTCTTGGATATGTTTAAACAGATAAATGTAAATCTTCCTTTCATTGATGTGATTTCAGGAATGCCTAGATATGCTAAATTCTTGAAAGATCTAATCTCAAATAGAAAGAAAATGGAAGAACTCTCGGCTGTTACTATGAATGCTAATTGTTCAGCAGTGCTGTTGAATAAGATACCAGAAAAACTATCTGATCCAGGAAGTTTCACAATTCCATGTTTTCTGGGTAGTCTTAGTTCAATAGAAGCATTGGCAGACTTAGGTGCTAGTATAAATCTAATGCCGTATTCACTATACGCTAAACTAGACCTTGGAGAATTGAAACCAACCAGAATAAGCATACAACTAGCCGATAGATCAATAAAATATCCTAGAGGGATAATGGAGAACATGCTAGTTAAAGTTGGTACTTTAGTATTTCCAGTAGATTTTGTTGTTCTGGACATGGAAGAAGATTCTCAAGTTCCTCTCATATTAGGAAGACCATTCTTAAACACGGCTAAAGCAATGATAGACGTGTTCGGTAAGAAACTGACCCTAAGTATAGAGGATGAGAGTGTTACCTTTTCAGTTGATAGAGCAATGCAACAACCACAATCTGCAGATGATACATGTTATTATATTCAAACTATAGATGCACATGCAGAATTATTAGAAGAATTTCCTGAATTACAAGGAACAGGAGAATGTTCTTTAGGAGAAGGTAATGAACCAATTGATGAAGCTGAAATGTTAGCTACACTAATAGCTAATGGATATGAACCAACAACAGAAGAAATTCAAATGCTAAAAGAAGAAGACAGATATCGATATAAATCATCGATAGAAGAACCTCCGAAATTAGAGTTAAAACCACTTCCAAACCATTTAGAATACGCTTATTTACATGGTGAATCTGAATTACCTGTAATAATATCGTCTTCTCTTACTGAAAATGAAAAATCACAACTCATTTCTGTGTTGAAAGCTCATAAACCAGCCATTGCATGGAAGATTCATGATATTAAAGGAATAAGTCCTTCGTATTGCACACATAAAATCCTTATGGAAGAAGGTCATAAAACGTATGTGCAACGCCAACGAAGACTAAATCCTAATTTGCAAGATGTAGTTAAGAAAGAGATTATTAAACTGCTAGATGCAGGTTTAATTTATCCAATCTCTGATAGTCCATGGGTAAGCCCAGTTCAATGCGTGCCTAAGAAGGGTGGCATGACTGTCATCACAAATGAGAAAAATGAGCTTATTCCTACTAGGACTGTAACAGGATGGCGTGTATGTATTGATTATAGAAAATTAAATGACGCCACCAGAAAAGATCACTTTCCCTTACCTTTCATAGATCAAATGTTGGAAAGATTAGCCGGAAATAGTTACTATTGTTTTCTAGATGGATTTTCCGGATATTTTCAAATTCCAATAGCACCCGAAGATCAAGAGAATACCACATTCACGTGCCCTTATGGTACTTTTGCTTACAAACGCATGCCATTTGGACTTTGCAATGCCCCTGCAACCTTTCAAAGGTGTATGATGGCGATTTTTCACGACATGATAGAAGAATGCATGGAAGTATTCATGGATGACTTTTCAGTCTTCGGTGATACATTTAAATCATGTCTAGTTAATCTGGAACGAATGCTAATTAGATGTGAACAATCAAATCTAGTTCTTAATTGGGAGAAATGCCATTTCATGGTTAAAGAAGGCATCGTTCTTGGACATAAAATTTCAAAAGAAGGAATTGAAGTGGATAGAGCTAAAGTAGATGTAATTGCTAAACTTCCACATCCCACCAATGTTAGAGGAGTTAGGAGTTTTCTAGGGCATGCCGGTTTTTACCAACGTTTCATAAAAGATTTTTCTAAAATTGCCACTCCTATGAATAAACTCCTAGAAAAGGATGCGCCATTCATCTTTTCAGATGAGTGTATCAAATCTTTTAATATTCTTAAAGAGAAACTCACTAATGCACCGATCATGATAACACCAAATTGGAATCTACCATTTGAACTAATGTGCGATGCAAGTGATTTTGCAATGGGAGCCGTTTTAGGACAAAGGATTGAAAAACGATTTCAACCTATATATTATGCTAGTAAGACATTACAAGGAGCACAAACGAACTATACAACTACTGAAAAAGAACTCCTTGCTATTGTCTTTGCTTTTGACAAATTTCGATCATATCTCGTTGTAGAAAAAACGGTGGTCTATACCGACCATTCTGCTCTTAGATACCTATTTTCAAAACAAGATGCTAAACCAAGATTAATCCGTTGGATCTTACTCTTACAAGAGTTTGATATTGAAATCCGAGATAAAAGAGGAGCAGAAAATCTCGCCGCTGATCATCTTTCTCATCTTGAAAATTCCGAATTAGAAGTTCTAAATGAATCGGCCATACAAGACAACTTTCCTGATGAATATCTATTGAAGATAGATTATAAAGAAATTCCATGGTTTGCAGACTATGCAAACTACTTAGTTTGTGGATTCCTTGAAAAAGGATTATCGTACCAAAGACGAAAGAAATTCTTCAGTGATATAAAACACTATTTCTGGGAAGATCCACATCTGTTTAAAAGTTGTCCTGATGGAATAATACGCCGATGTGTATTTGGAGATGAAGCTAGTAAAATTTTAAACCATTGTCACACAGGACCAACAGGAGGGCATTATGGGCCTCAACTAACAGCAAGAAAAGTTTATGAAGCTGGATTCTATTGGCCTACAATTTACAAAGACGCACACCTTCTTTGCAAATCCTGTGATGCATGTCAAAGGGCCGGAAAAATAAGTCGACGTGATGAAATGCCACAAAATGTCATCCAAGTATGTGAAGTATTTGACATTTGGGGTATTGACTTTATGGGTCCATTTCCAAAATCTCATAATAATCTATATATACTCGTAGCCATTGATTATGTATCTAAATGGGCGGAAGCACAAGCTCTCCTAACTAACGATGCACGAGTTGTAGTCAACTTTTTAAAACGTCTTTTTGCAAGGTTTGGAACACCGAAAGCTTTAATAAGTGATCGGGGTACTCATTTCTGTAATAATCAACTTGAGAAAGTTCTTAAAAGATATGGAGTAACTCATAAAATCTCTACCGCATATCATCCACAAACAAGTGGACAAGTTGAAAATACCAACCGAGCTTTAAAACATATTCTAGAGAAAACCGTAGGATCAAATCCGAAGGAATGGTCCATTAAATTGGAGGATGCACTCTGGGCTTTTAGAACAGCCTACAAAACTCCAATTGGAACCACACCTTTTAGACTTTTTATGGAAAAGCATGTCATCTTCCTGTAGAAATTGAACACAAAGCATTTTGGGCTTTGAAGACATGTAATCTTGATTTACATGAAGCCGGACGTCTACGATTAAGTCAACTAAACGAAATAGAAGAATTAAGACATGAAGCATACGAAAATTCGTTAATCTATAAAGAAAGAACGAAGAAATGGCATGATAAAAAAATCAGAAGTTCAAAAGAATTTAAAGAAGGAGACAGAGTTCTTCTTTTCAATTCACGATTCAAGCTATTTCCTGGAAAATTGAAATCAAGATGGTCTGGACCATTCATAGTCAAAAGAGTTTTCCCATACGGAACGATAGAATTAATAAATTCAAATGGGATGGAATTTAAAGTTAATGGTCACAGAGTTAGACATTACATACATGGTCCGATGGAAGTCGACAACGAAGTTAATCATAATTTCGACACCACAGCTAACTAAGTGTGGGGAGAATCAAGTATTTAAAGGATAATATGTATTTCTGTTAGAGTTAGATTGTCTGTTTTCGTGTAGTTCTCGAAAATGGAACCCGAATGGTCTTTCCCTAGCAGACCCTAAAGAACTAGTCTTCTCCCCCCATTCTGAATTTTTATTTTTTTTTAGGTTTTTACAAAATGAAGACTGCCTGTGAACTAAATCATGGTCTAATGCTACACGCTTTGATCACTAAAAGAAATAATGACATACTACCAAGTGAAATAGTATCAGTAATCAGAGAAAGAATGGACGGAGTTAGAAAAGAATCCAGATGTGAAGATAATAAGTTACAATTTGGTAAAGGAAAATCAAAATCCGCAGCGAAAAGAAGAGCACGACACCTAGAAAGATGTCACAAATGCGGAAAATGGTCACATGGAGGTAAATGTTCAAATAATCAAACCTATTCAAATACCGAATTTGTTACTTTATGCAGAGACGAACCGTTCATATGTTTAGAAGAAAAGACACTGAATGCTCGAGGTTACGCCTATGTAGCCATGGAAAACCAATTAAACCGACTATCTTATGAATGGGATAGATCATATAACTAAGAAATCTATTTCACAGGTATGTCTGTACAGTTTTTTATTTTTATTTTTATTTTTAACCTTTTGATAATAAACGCTAATTTGTTCGCTAAAAAGTATTAAATTGGTATTGAATAAAATTAGGTTTGGCGACCGAAATTATTGATATCATTCAAAAATTTATTACATCACTGCGAAATTTAACGTTTATTCTTAAGGTATAAATATCTTTAATCAATCAACCCAAAATATTTCAAAAATTCGTCATGAGTTAAATTAGGTCTTGGAACCGAAATTACTTTACCGAAAAGAGGGGCGCATATTTTGATAATATTTAATTGATTAAAGTGGGATAAAAAGACAAAAAGATTTTTAATTTTATTTTTACCATGTTTTTTAAAAATCAATAATTGAACCTTTTATAAATATTGTAAACTTTGTAAAAACAATATATTTAAAATTGTAAATATTTGAAAAATTAATATAAGTTTGGTATGAATTTATAAATTTTTAAATTAAGTTTGGTGTGAATTTTTAATTTTTAAAATATAAATTTTTAATTTTATGCATTTCAAATTTTAAGTTTGGTGTGAATTTTTAATATAAATTTTGAATTTTATATTTAAGTTGTGTGAATTTAAAAACAAAAATTTACTTTATCTCATTAAGTTAAGAATATGATTTTTAAAATTCGTCGTAAGTTGAAGACTAGGTCTTTGAACCGAAATTGCTTTACCCGAGGGAGGGACGAGAACTTTTATTATCATTATTTTTAATCTTATTGAATTAAAGTATGCCAAAAACATTGAAAAAACTCAAAAATCTTAGCTTTTAAAACAATCGCTACAAAAAGACAAATTTTAAAATTTTGTCGAAGGACGGACTAGGACATCGACCCGAAACGACCTCGTCCTAAATAACAAGGGAAACAAAATTTTAAAATTAAGTACTTAATTGTTTTAATAAGTTAATGATTATATAAAAAAAAAAAAAAAAAAAACAAACTCCGCGACTCGCGGAGTTTGAAGGGTTATATGCCGCGAGTCGCGGAGGGACCAATTTACAGAAAAAAATAAAACGTAAAAAAACAGATCAGTGCACCACACAACTCAAACAACAGCAAAATACTGCGAAATAAACTGCCGAAAATACCCGAGAAAAAACCCCCAAAATCACAATTTTTAACCGTTAATCACTAAATCTTTTGCTAAAATCATGTTGAGAAGGATGCTATCTAAGAATTACTCAAGAAAAACGGTAAATTTCTACACCTAAACACCATTTAATCCGAAAGTTGGTGTTCTTGAGTCATTTTTTTCCCAATTTGATTTTGATGCTTTTTAGTGTAATTATGCTTAAATTGTTTATGTATTATGCTTGTATAACCTAGATTGATGCTGTTTAACATGATTAGAAGCCTTAAACTTCAAATTTTGAGTAATCTAGGGTTTGTGTTCTTGAGCAAATTTGGGGCTTTTTGATATAAACAGGTTATGGCCGATTTTTGTCATGAATTGTTACTAAATTAAGTAGTGTAACATGTTTAGGTAGTTAAATGATCCAAACTTTGAGCCTAAACATGATTTTGAGAATTAAAGTGGACTTTTTCAAGTCTAAAATTCATGAACTTGATTTTTGAAAGATAATGCCATTTGAGACTTGTTTAATTGCTAGTAATGATTATTTTGACATGTTATTTGAGTTGAATGCTTATGAACTTGGCGAACATTTTCGTATATGCTTATTTGAAAAAGTGTAGATTTGATAAAAATGTGAAAATGAGCTTAAGTTTGATATAAATTGATAATGTCATTGTAATTATTTTGATTGATGATTTTGCTGACACTAATGCATATTTGGATGCACAAAAATTGTGTTTGATGTGTTTTGCAGAATGAAAGGGGTGAATCTTCATCCCAAGCCCGCAATGCTCCTGCTGAGAATTTGGAACAACAGGAGGTGGATAACTACTACAAGCAGGATATACCTCATCCAGTCATGACCTTTTCCGATATGCACTTGGAAGAGTTGCACCCGAACCTGAGATTTGACAGACTTTGGATAGATTATCCAAAATATCAAAGGGGTTTGCATACTCTTCATTCTAAGGTTGTTGAGGTACCGAGGGTCATAGAATGGGGACCCTTAGAAGCTGTAGAATTGGCCGGGCCAATTAGGGAATTACTTGTACAGAGGTATGGTAATTCTTCTTTTAATGACTGGGTACGTTTATTCACCATGCGTAGACCTGTATATAAAGTATGGTGTGAAAAATTGTTATGTAGTATAGAGTTGAATGATCGGGTAGCTAGTTTAACCGATCGTTCTTTTATTAGATTTTTGTTAGGCGGTTCGATGCGCCACATGTCTTTACTGGACATGGCTCAGGCTTTACGTATATATACGCCTGAGGAGTTAGCGTCTGCCGATTGTAGAGGATTGATACTAAATGGTAGAAAGATAGATGAAAATTTTGATACACACGGTGTGTGGAGTCAAATGACAAGCCATCACCGTTTCAAAGGGGGAAATTACTCTTATTTGGATATAGATAGAGCCAAATTAAGAGTGATACATAGGTTTTTAGCTAATTCGATTACACAAAGGGGTAAGAACAAGGAAAAAGTAAATGAACAGGATTTGTTTTACCATATGTGTATTCGAGACCCACAAAGCGCTGTAAGTATACCATATTGTGTGGGTTATTATTTATCAGCTATGGTTCGGGGGATGCGACCGCATAGCATAATAGGAGGTGGTATTTTTATTACTTTGATTGGTGAATATCTCGGTGTGGATATAAGTCGGGGGGGTTATTAGTAGAAGAACCATAACCCCGCGATACTATAGGTTTAAATGTATACCATGGTGCGAAAGTTTTGAAGAGGCGAAATAACGCCGCAGTACGATACCATGGTAGACATCCACAGGTGGAGAGAAACCAACAGCAAGGTAATGTAGGAGGGGGGAATGAGATGCAAGAAATGCAAAGGTTTATAGCTTCTCAGGAATACGAAAATGCTAGACAGAGAGCATTTGAAGATTGGCAAGTTCATCAGAACCAAATCATAGCTCATTGCCAACATATAGGTAGAAACTATATTCCTACACCGAAACCCATCTTCCCTCCTTGGTCTATAGAGATGCAGCCACCATATCCTACGTATGACCCTGCCGAAGCATTCTATAGCACCTATGGTTATGCCTGGAACCCCTATTGGTACCAGTATCATCCCTAGTATACTTAGTTTTATTTATTTTGTAATTTGTAATTATTGATACGTTTAATACTTTTGTTAATATTGTAATCATTTTTATAATTATCTAACTTTTATTCTTAGATTTTAATAATTTTTGAATGTGGGGTAATATACCAAACTTCAAAAATATGTATATATGTTTGCAGTTTATCTTATGTACACAACAGGGTAAAATAACGCATTTTCAAAGACTGGCATTAAGTTCAACAAAAGCAACTAATTTTGACGACAAGATGCAAAATATATGTGAAATAACAACAAGACAGGAATGAACAAATGATGTGCACCATTTATCATTCAGCAAACAAACGCCAATATATTTGGAAACTTTGGTAAAAATTTAATCATTTTCACACAAATTACCCTCAATAATTTAAATTGTTACTGATTTCTTGCAAATGAGGGCATTGCAAGATCTTAAGTGTGGGAAGGGGTTAAATTCTTTCGGATTTTAAAATTTTTTACTTTATACACTTGGTTACCATTAAAAATACTAGTAAAGCAGTAGTTGTATTAGAATCTAGTGCTCTCTGATAATAAAGAACAGCCCTAGTCTTATATACTGACTACCCAATTCTAGTAAAATTTTTCAAAATTTTCAATTAAATGAACTCAAAATCATGTTTATACATATTTATGAACAATAAAACTAGGTTTTAACACCGAAATTATTGTTACCTCGGAAAGGACATAAATTGAGAAACAAACTAAAATGTTAAAATTCATTTAAAATGGAATAGAGGACGATAAAAAGGAAAATAAAAGTCAAGTGTGGGAAAACTTACCAAGTTATCTTAAACATATGTCACATATATCTGTAACAAATAACTGAAAATACTTTTGCTTTGGACTAAACTAAACTGTTTTACCCGATGAAAGAAAAGAAGAGATGGATCTACACGATGAATCAATTCCATCATTAAAAGGAAGTAAAGTCTTCCGAAAAAGACACGCGCTTCTTGATTTAGGTCATGAAGTTGTCGTCCAGACCAGCTGTAGGTTGACGAAAAATCTAGAAAAGTCATCACTAAAATCAGCAGGAAATCCACGGACCTCAGCATTAAACAGGGTCGCCAAGTGGTCAGATTTATCCTAACCATGAGAAGGATTTATCTCGTACAATGGGGGGCACCATGCAAATTAGCTGGATAAGACTAATGAATCAGATCCCCAGAAAGGATAATCTCCTTAAAGATTAAAAATCAGCTTTTAAGACTGATATTACTCAATCCTAGAGATTGACCTTAAAGATTGAGAATTCAAACTCATGGAATTCAATGATATCTAAACTTGAGCTTGAACGAGAAAATATTTTGATCAAAATTATAAACCGATTTGTTTTCTGAAAACCCTATTTTCAATGCGTTCATTACCATTGAACGTAAAATCCTAGGAATTCACCTGGAATTCATTAGGTCACCTGAACTAAATCGGGTGTCAACCGTAAGAACGGTGGTTGCATAGTGGTCAAAGACAGGACCTTGTGCCATACCGAAAAATTATAAGGGTGAACTTTACTATTGCTCCTACCAAGGATAGTAATTGCGTCCGACACGTTATAGACCATAATTAAAAGCATGTCAGGGGACATTGCCTTAACAGTTGCTTGTTCAACGCTTTCCTTTACAACCGGACGGTAGTTTATCGAAAGGTAATATACGGGACAAGTAAACTGGACGTGTTGCTTTCCAAATACAAGGTTAGCAAGTGGGTGACACAAAACAGCAAGTTTTGAGCTAAAATTTTCAATTCTGAAACCCACCAAACCCACAAAAATATTTTGCAAACACTGGTAAAGGGTTATCCCGGAAAACTTATCTAGGGTAAAAACTAGATTTAATTTTCAAAAGATCAAATGTTTTCATAAAGATCCAATTTCCTTAATGGATCTAAATTTTTATAGTCATGTGGGACTGTAAACCATATCGTTACTACCATTGTTTATACCGCCGTATAGAAATCACTGATGTACAAAGTGTGAAGAATAAAGAAGTGATTCTAGTATTTCAAGACGATATTGCTTGAGGACAAGCAACGCTCAAGTGTGGGAATATTTGATAATGCTAAAAACGAACATATATTTCATAGCATTATTTCTCAAGAAAGACAAGCTTTTAGTTGCAATTGTTCTATTTACAAGTGATATTCGTTTAAATAATAAAAGGTGAAGACAAAAGACAGATTCGACGAATTGAAGACGCAAACGACCAAAAAGCTCAAAAGTACAAAAGACAATCAAAGAGGTTCCAATTATTGATAAGAAACGTCTCGAAATTACAAAAGTACAAGATTCAAAACGCAAAGTACAAGATATTAAATTGTACGCAAGGACGTTCGAAAATCCGGAACCGGGACCAGAGTCAACTCTTAACGCTCGACGCAACGGACTAAAAATTACAAGTTAACTAGGTATATAAATATAATATAATATATAATTAATTATATTAATTATATATATATTATATTTATAAATAAAAACCGTCGGCAGAGAAAGACTCCAAGGGTGTGAGCTGTAAATTCATTCTCAGCGACTCGCGGAGTTTGAAGAGGATTTCACCGCGAGTCGCGGAGCCCCAAAATGAAAAACTCCCTATAAAGCAAACCGAAATCTGATCATTTTCATAATCTTTTTCTTCTTCTTATCATACGTAAATTATATATATATATTTATAATTTATATTTTAATTTTAATTATAATTCTAATAATAAGGGTATGTTAGCGAATGTTGTAAGGGTGTAAGTTGAAATTCTGTCCGTGTAACGCTACGCTATTTTTAATCATTGTAAGTTATGTTCAACCTTTTTACATTAATGTCTCGTAGCTAAGTTATTATTATGCTTATTTAAAACGAAGTAATCATGATGTTGGGCTAATTACTAAAATTGGGTAATTGGGCTTTGTACCATAATTGGGGTTTGGACAAAAGAACGACACTTGTGGAAATTAGACTATGGGCTATTAATGGGCTTTATATTTGTTTAACTAAATGATAGTTTGTTAATGTTAATATAAAGATTTACAATTGGGCGTCCCTATAAATTACCATATACACTCGATCGGACACGATGGGCGGGGTATTTATATGTACGAATAATCATTCATTTAACCGGACACGGAAATGGATTAATAGTTAATAAACTTGTTGAAACAGGGGTGAATTACATTCAAGGGTAATTGGTGTAATTGTTAACAAAGTAGTAAAACCTTGGTTTACACGCAGTTGATAACCTGGTGTATTCATTAAACAAAGTATTAAAACCTTGTTACAATTCGAATCCCCAATTAGTTGGAATATTTAACTTCGGGTATAAGAATAATTTGACGAGGACACTCGCATTTTATATTTATGACTGATGGACTGTTATGGACAAAAACCAGACGGACATATTAAATAATCCAGGACAAAGGACAGTTAACCCATGGGCATAAAACTAAAATCAACACGTCAAACATCATGATTACGGAAGTTTAAATAAGCATAATTCTTTTATTTCATATTTAATTTCTTTTATTTTATATTTAATTGCACTTCTAATTATCGCATTTTTATTTTTATTTTATTTAATTGCACTTTTAATTATCGTACTTTTTAATTATCGCAATTTTATTTTATCGCACTTTTATTGCAATTTCATTATCGTCATTTATTTTACGCTTAAAATTAAGTCTTTTATTTATTTAATATTTTACATTAGGTTTTAACTGCGACTAAAGTTTTAAAATCGACAAACCGGTCATTAAACGGTAAAAACCCCCCTTTATAATAATAATATTACTTATATATATGTTTGTATTTTTATAAAAGTAAATTAATATAGCGTTGAGCTTTGTTTAAAAAAGATTCCCTGTGGAACGAACCGGACTTACTAAAAACTACACTACTGTACGATTAGGTACACTGCCTATAAGTGTTGTAGCAAGGTTTAAGTATATCCATTCTATAAATAAATAAATATCTTGTGTAAAATTGTATCGTATTTAATAGTTTTTCCTAGTAAAATATAAACTATTTCGTATCCCTTAGCTTTGACATCAATAATCACTTGAGATAAATTATTTGGATAATTTATATATGATGTGGATTTAATTATTTATAGGTTTAAATAATTATGTTATGTTATATTTTATAAAATGGTTTATAAAATTATTGCAAGTAGCAAATACATTTTATTTTATACAAGTTTTATAAAACTTGTAACAAGTTTTATAAAATCATTCTTGTTATTAAATAATGGATGGTGGGCAGATTTTGGAGCCCCAAGAAAGTCTATCCCATGCTTATTCTTGTTGCTTTCCATAACACAATTCCACATATACATGTCCTTTGACTAGTAGCAAGAGATACATGCAATTGTACATCAAAATTCTGCACAAAACTCTCCTAAAACCCAGCTGAATTTGGTGGCCTTTTGGGAGGAAGAAAGGGTTCTTCATTTGGTTATTGCAAGCTCAATTCAAGTGTTATTAAATCCTAACCAAAGGCTAGGTGTTGGTGCAAAAGCTTGGGGTATTTCTCCTTGAGGTTTCATCACTTTGAAGCTCCATTCTTCATCATCTTCATCATCTTCTTTTGAACTAACCCTCAACTAGCTTGAGGAGGTATAAACTCTAAACCCACTCTTAGTTTGTAAGTATGTTTCACAACTTGATCCTTATTGGGATTTAACTTTAATTGGTTAAAGATTTACAAGTTTCAAAATGGTAATCTACACGCTTCCGCAAATCTTATTTCTTGAATGATTATAAGTATTATGAAACTTGTTAAATCCCAACAAAACTCGCACCCAGCAAGATGAAAGAACTGCAAAGCCAATTACAAGAACTTTTAGAGCGTGGTTTCATTCGACCAAGCACATCACCTTGGGGAGCTCCTGTTTTGTTTGTCAAGAAGAAAGATGGTACATTCAGGTTGTGTATCGACTACCGAGAGTTGAACAAACTTACCATCAAGAACCGCTACCCACTACCGAGAATCGACGACTTATTTGATCAACTACAAGGCTCGTCTGTTTATTCAAAGATTGACTTACGTTTCGGGTATCATCAAATGCGGGTGAAAGAAGATGATATTCCAAAGACTGCTTTCAGAACACGTTACGGTCATTACGAGTTTATGGTCATGCCCTTTGGTTTAACTAATGCACCAGCTGTGTTCATGGACCTTATGAACCGAGTGTGTGGACCATACCTTGACAAGTTTGTCATTGTTTTCATTGATGACATACTTATTTACTCAAAGAATGACCAAGAACACGGTGAACATTTGAGAAAGGTGTTAGAAGTATTGAGGAAGGAAGAATTGTACGCTAAGTTTTCAAAGTGTGCATTTTGGTTGGAAGAAGTTCAATTCCTCGGTCACATAGTGAACAAAGAAGGTATTAAGGTGGATCCGGCAAAGATAGAAACTGTTGAAAAGTGGGAAACCCCAAAAACTCCGAAACACATACGCCAGTTTTTAGGACTAGCTGGTTACTACAGAAGGTTCATCCAAGACTTTTCCAGAATAGCAAAACCCTTGACTGCATTAACGCATAAAGGGAAGAAATTTGAATGGAATGATGAACAAGAGAAAGCGTTTCAGTTATTGAAGAAAAAGCTAACTACGGCACCTATATTGTCATTGCCTGAAGGGAATGATGATTTTGTGATTTATTGTGACGCATCAAAGCAAGGTCTCGATTGTGTATTAATGCAACGAACGAAGGTGATTGCTTATGCGTCTAGACAATTGAAGATTCACGAACAAAATTATACGACGCATGATTTGGAATTAGGCGCGGTTGTTTTTGCATTAAAGACTTGGAGGCACTACTTATATGGGGTCAAAAGTATTATATATACCGACCACAAAAGTCTTCAACACATATTTAATCAGAAACAACTGAATATGAGGCAGCGTAGGTGGATTGAATTGTTGAATGATTACGACTTTCAGATTCGTTACCACCCGGGGAAGGCAAATGTGGTAGCCGATGCCTTGAGCAGGAAGGATAGAGAACCCATTCGAGTAAAATCTATGAATATAATGATTCATAATAACCTTACTACTCAAATAAAGGAGGCGCAACAAGGAGTTTTAAAAAAGGGAAATTTAAAGGATGAAATACCCAAAGAATCGGAGAAGCATCTTAATATTCGGGAAGACGGAACCCGGTATAGGGCTGAAAGGATTTGGGTACCAAAATTTGGAGATATGAGAGAAATGGTACTTAGAGAAGCTCATAAAACCAGATACTCAATACATCCTGGAACGGGGAAGATGTACAAGGATCTCAAGAAACATTTTTGGTGGCCGGGTATGAAAGCCGATGTTGCTAAATACGTAGGAGAATGTTTGACGTGTTCTAAGGTCAAAGCTGAGCATCAGAAACCATCAGGTCTACTTCAACAACCCGAAATCCCGGAATGGAAATGGGAAAACATTACCATGGATTTCATCACTAAATTGCCAAGGACTGCAAGTGGTTTTGATACTATTTGGGTAATAGTTGATCGTCTCACCAAATCAGCACACTTCCTGCCAATAAGAGAAGATGACAAGATGGAGAAGTTAGCACGACTGTATTTGAAGGAAGTCGTCTCCAGACATGGAATACCAATCTCTATTATCTCTGATAGGGATGGCAGATTTATTTCAAGATTCTGGCAGACATTACAGCAAGCATTAGGAACTCGTCTAGACATGAGTACTGCCTATCATCCACAAACTGATGGGCAGAGTGAAAGGACGATACAAACGCTTGAAGACATGCTACGAGCATGTGATATTGATTTCGGAAACAGTTGGGATCGACATCTACCGTTAGCAGAATTTTCCTACAACAACAGCTACCATTCAAGCATTGAGATGGCGTCGTTTGAAGCACTTTATGGTAGAAAGTGCAGGTCTCCGAAAGTGCAGGTCTCCGATTTGTTGGAGTGAAGTGGGGGATAGACAGATTACGGGTCCGGAGATTATACAAGAAACTACCGAGAAGATCATCCAAATTCAACAACGGTTGAAAACCGCCCAAAGTCGACAAAAGAGCTACGCTGACATTAAAAGAAAAGATATAGAATTTGAAATTGGAGAGATGGTCATGCTTAAAGTTGCACCTTGGAAAGGCGTTGTTCGATTTGGTAAACGAGGGAAATTAAATCCAAGGTATATTGGACCATTCAAGATTATTGATCGTGTCGGACAAGTAGCTTACCGACTTGAGTTACCTCAACAACTCGCGGCTGTACATAACACTTTCAACATCTCGAATTTGAAGAAATGTTTTGCTAAAGAAGATCTCACTATTCCGTTAGATGAAATCCAAATCAACGAAAAACTTCAATTCATCGAAGAACCCGTCGAAATAATGGATCGTGAGGTTAAAAGACTTAAGCAAAACAAGATACCAATTGTTAAGGTTCAATGGAATGCTCGTAGAGGACCCGAGTTCACCTGGGATCATGAAGATCAGATGAAGAAGAAATACCCGCATCTATTTCCAGAAGATTCGTCAACACCTTCAACAGCTTAAAATTTTGGGACGAAATTTATTTAATGGGTAGGTACTGTAGTGACCCGAACTTTTCCATGTTTATATATACTAATTGAGATTGATATTTACATGATTAAATGTTTCCAACATGTTAAGAAATCAAACTTTTTAAGACTTGATTAATTGAAATATGTTTCATATAGACAATTGACCACCCAAGTTGACCGGTGATTCACGAACGTTAAAACTTGTAAAAACTATATGATGACATATATATGGATATATATATATATATATAGTTAACATGATACTATGATAAGTAAACATATCATTAAGTATATTAACAATGAACTACATATGTAAAAACAAGACTACTAACTTAATGATTTTTAAACGAGACATATATGTAACGATTATCGTTGTAAAGACATTTAATGTATATATATCATATTAAGAGATATTCATACATGATAATATCATGATAATATAATAATTTAAAATCTCATTTGATATTATAAACATTGGGTTAACAACATTTAACAAGATTGTTAACCTAAAGGTTTCAAAACAACACTTACATGTAACGACTAACGATGACTTAACGACTCAGTTAAAATGTATATACATGTAGTTTTTTAATATGTATTTATACACTTTTGAAAGACTTCAATACACTTATCAAAATACTTCTACTTAACAAAAATACTTACAATTACATCCTCGTTCAGTTTCATCAACAATTCTACTCGTATGCACCCGTATTCGTACTCGTACAATACACATCTTTTAGATGTATGTACTATTGGTATATACACTCCAATGATCAGCTCTTAGCAGCTCATGTGAGTCACCTAACACATGTGGGAACCATCATTTGGCAACTAGCATGAAATATCTCATAAAATTACAAAAATATGAGTAATCATTCATGACTTATTTACATGAAAACAAAATTACATATCCTTTATATCTAATCCATACACCAACGACCAAAAACACCTACAAACACTTTCATTCTTCAATTTTCTTCATCTAATTGATCTCTCTCAAGTTCTATCTTCAAGTTCTAAGTGTTCTTCATAAATTCTACAAGTTCTAGTTACATAAAATCAAGAATACTTTCAAGTTTGCTAGCTCACTTCCAATCTTGTAAGGTGATCATCCAACCTCAAGAAATCTTTGTTTCTTACAGTAGGTTATCATTCTAATACAAGGTAATAATCATATTCAAACTTTGGTTCAATTTCTATAACTATAACAATCTTATTTCAAGTGATGATCTTACTTGAACTTGTTTTCGTGTCATGATTCTGCTTCAAGAACTTCGAGCCATCCAAGGATCCGTTGAAGCTAGATCCATTTTTCTCTTTTCCAGTAGGTTTATCCAAGGAACTTAAGGTAGTAATGATGTTCATAACATCATTCGATTCATACATATAAAGCTATCTTATTCGAAGGTTTAAACTTGTAATCACTAGAACATAGTTTAGTTAATTCTAAACTTGTTCGCAAACAAAAGTTAATCCTTCTAACTTGACTTTTAAAATCAACTAAACACATGTTTTATATCTATATGATATGCTAACTTAATGAATTAAAACCTGGAAACACGATAAACACCGTAAAACCGAATTTACGCCGTCGTAGTAACACCGCGGGCTGTTTTGGGTTAGTTAATTAAAAACTATGATAAACTTTGATTTAAAAGTTGTTATTCTGAGAAAATGATTTTTATTATGAACATGAAACTATATCCAAAAATTATGGTTAAACTAAAAGTGGAAGTATGTTTTCTAAAATGGTCATCTAGACGTCGTTCTTTCGACTGAAATGACTACCTTTACAAAAACGACTTGTAACTTATTTTTCTGACTATAAACCTATACTTTTTATGTTTAGATTCATAAAATATATTTCAATATGAAACCATAGCAATTTGATTCACTCAAAACGGATTTAAAATGAAGAAGTTATGGGTAAAACAAGATTGGATAATTTTTCTCATTTTAGCTACGTGAAAATTGGTAACAAATCTATTCCAACCATAACTTAATCAACTTGTATTGTATATTATGTAATCTTGAGATACCATAGACACGTATACAATGTTTCGACCTATCATGTCGACACATCTATATATATTTCGGAACAACCATAGACACTCTATATGTGAATGTTGGAGTTAGCTATACAGGGTTGAGGTTGATTCTAAAATATATATAGTTTGAGTTGTGATCAATACTGAGATACGTATACACTGGGTCGTGGATTGATTCAAGATAATATTTATCGATTTATTTCTGTACATCTAACTGTGGACAACTAGTTGTAGGTTACTAACGAGGACAGCTGACTTAATAAACTTAAAACATCAAAATATATTAAAAGTGTTGTAAATATATTTTGAACATACTTTGATATATATGTATATATTGTTATAGGTTCTTGAATTAACCAGTGGCCAAGTCTTACTTCCCGACGAAGTAAAAATCTGTGAAGTGAGTTATAGTCCCATTTTTAAAATCTAATATTTTTGGGATGAGAATACATGCAGGTTTTATAAATGATTTATAAAATAGACACAAGTACGTGAAACTACATTCTATGGTTGAATTATCGAAATCGAATATGCCCCTTTTTATTAAGTCTGGTAATCTAAGAATTAGGGAACATACACCCTAATTGACGCGAATCCTAAAGATAGATCTATTGGGCCTAACAAACCCCATCCAAAGTACCGGATACTTTAGTACTTCGAAATTTATATCATATCCGAAGGGTGTCCCGGAATGATGGGGATATTCTTATATATGCATCTTGTTAATGTCGGTTACCAGGTGTTCACCATATGAATGATTTTTATCTCTATGTATGGGATGTGTATTGAAATATGAAATCTTGTGGTCTATTATTATGATTTGATATATATAGGTTAAACCTATAACTCACCAACATTTTTGTTGACGTTTTAAGCATGTTTATTCTCAGGTGATTATTAAGAGCTTCCGCTGTCGCATACTTAAATAAGGACGAGATTTGGAGTCCATGCTTGTATGATATTGTGTAAAAACTGCATTCAAGAAACTTATTTTGTTGTAACATATTTGTATTGTAAACCATTATGTAATGGTCGTGTGTAAACAGGATATTTTAGATTATCATTATTTGATAATCTACGTAAAGCTTTTTAAACCTTTATTGATGAAATAAAGGTTATGGTTTGTTTTAAAATGAATGCAGTCTTTGAAAAACGTCTCATATAGAGGTCAAAACCTCGCAACGAAATCAATTAATATGGAACGTTTTTAATCAATAAGAACGGGACATTTCAGTATAGCTAACTCCCGCATTACTGCATATAGAGTGTCTATGGTTATTCCAAATAATATATATAGATGGGTCGATATGATATGTCAAAACGTTGTATACGTGTCCCGATATTTAAAGTGCATAAAATAAATAACAGAAATTAAATGACGATAAATAAAATTGCGAGAATATAAATTGCGATAAATAAACTGCAATAAATAAATTGCGATAATTAAATTGCGATAAATAAATTGCGATAAAATAAAATGTAATACGGAATTAACATAGTTAATTAGTTAGCTAGGATTTTGTTAGCGTGGATTCTTAACAAAATTTCTCATAGTTAATTAGTCTGTTTCTAACAAATTTTATTTTATCAAATGTTTTCTTCATTATGCCACTTGTTGGATTCTGATAGGTCAAAATCTAAATTTAAAATTGAATGAAAATGGTTATTCTGCGGTGAACGGATACGGATACCCGTGGATGTAAGTAGGATAGTGAATAACTGTTGAATCAGATTCGAAGAATATATAGTGTAACTTATTAATGTGAAATTTAAATATTCCTCGGGTATTACCTATCCGTTAAAATATTTTCTCCATTAACAGTTTGTACAAAAGAATTTTTAATTACAATCTTTATGAAAACATATATACATATATATTTTCTTTAGATGTAATCATAGATTTAATGAGTCAATATGATATTAAACTCATTTGATTTATCGTTAGAACAAGAATATATAATCTCTAAAACATTAGAGATTACATAATCGCCATGTCGAACGAAGATAAATGATGTAGAACGATTCGTAGAACAATAATTATATTCGAGGTACAGAATGAGATGTCGAGGCATGGATTGTTGATGGTACTGGTGTTGTTACTGATGGTTCTGTTGATGCCGGTGATGTTGCTGAAGCTGGTACATTTTGCACCATATTCTCCAAATTGATTATTCGAGCGCGAAGTTCGTTGACTTATTACTCCAGGATGATTGTCGGTCGGAACGAGTGGATGAATAAGGTTTAGAATTGTGGATATTTCGTAATCGTTACTAGCTATTCAGGAGATGAGAGTGAAAATGATGTTTCAGACTGGTTCGCCGGTAAGTGCTTCAGGTTCTTCACCAAGAGGTGAATTTGGTTGGTGGAAGGGATCTCCTTCTTCGCGTCTCCATTGATTAAGTCGGCTACGAACCCATCAGATGAATTAGGGATGGCTGATTGATTGATTTATTCTGGTGACACCGCTTTCGGAGCTTAGGTGAATATCCATGTCGAAATAGCTGTCGGAATAACTATCGGAATAGCTATCGAAATCTGAGGGACTCGAACTTGTTGAGGGATTCATCTCGTACGATCAGATGAAGGATTTTCGATAAGAAATAGATTATAGGATGTAGATTAGTACCCTGCAATACATAATTTACATATGCATATATAATACTAAAATCCCATAAGTTATAGAGGAATCTACGGAAACTGTCATGCAAAGGTAACAATAAAAGATACACTAAGATATGAATTTATCTATACACTGTCTATGCAATAGAGGCAGTAAGACATGTCTAGACTTTAAGGATGATAAGCAAGTGATTCTATAAGAATGATAAGCAGGTAATTTTCGACACGAAATGATAAGCAAAAATTTTGACATGCAGACACGGTCGAAGTCCAAACTCACTAATGCAACTAAACAGCTATCAGTTAGACACACTAATGCAAGACCTGGTTCACTAAGACCACCGCCCTGATACCAACTGAAATGTCCCGTCCTAATCCATCTGGACGAAGTCATCAACATTTGATCCCATAGCGATGATCGACTCCAAGTAATGTCCTTAAAATGAGCGAATGCACAGCGAAAGATTTCTTTCATACCTGAGAATAAACATGCTTTCAAGTGTCAAACAAAAGGTTGGTGAGTTCATAGGTTTATCTTAAAAAAATAAAATTTATTATTTTGATAGACCACAAAATTTAAATGCTGCATGGTAAAAATGGGCCCGAATCCTATACCCACCTGTAATGTACATGCTATATCTTTTAAATACCGTACATCTTTCTTGTGTACGAAACCATTTTCATAAGTCATAGTAACCGTACACATATCTTGTGCACAAAAATAACATACACATAACCTGTGTATAAAATCATTCTCTCGATATATAACATTCACATTAACTGGTGGCAATTATCATGTCCACATAATTCAATGGTGGCAATTATCATGTCCACATAATTTAATAGTGGCAATTATCATGTCCACATAATTCAATGGTGGCAATTATCAAGTCCACACAATTCAATAATAATCCACAGAACTTCTGTCTGCATAATAATTCATTCGAGGAATGTTTTGCTTGTGTCTATCTCGTCAAACATTTATAAAAGCATTTCATGTATTCGCAGTTCAAAATATATTTCAAAAGCATTTAATAAAGTAGTTATAAAAATAGCGCATGTATTCTCACTCCCAAAAATATAAAAAGTAAAAGGGAGCAAATGAACTCACCTAATGTATTTTGTAGTAAAAATACATAGAACGACATTGAACAAGTATAGGGTTGGCCTCGGATTCACGAACCTATATCATTCATATGTATATTAATACATATATTTGTAATCGAACAATTTAATATATTATATATATATTTTATTTGTGTATATATTCAAAAAGGTTAATATTTATATGATTTTATTAATATATATCACTTATTATTTTAAAAATACCTAATTTGTTATATATAAATATTTATATATAGATTGTTAATATGATTAATACATATTTATATGTAATATTACTTTTAAGTATAGCTTTGTATAAATAATATTTATTTGGTAAAACAACGATTATAATAGTAATAAAAATCGTATTTGGTTATGATGATAACAATACTTATAACAAAAACTAAATCGTAAGTTTTCTACTAATGATAATAATAATGATAATTGTAATAATAATAATAACTATAACTATAGTATCTATAATAATACTTTTACTAATAATAATAATAATAACAATAAAGATAAAATAATAATAATAATAATGAAGATAGTAAACTGCCTCAATAAAATAGCAAAAAAAATAATCTCTCAGCCCAGACTCGAACCCACGACCTCCCGTTCAACACTCACACACTTAACCAATGCTCTGCATCATATTTTTCTAGAATAATTCCTGATTAAAACCATATAAGCCTCCTATCTGTCTGTTCTTCTTCTTTCTCTTATTCTAAAAAGAAATGCCACATTTTGGGCTCGAACCCAAGATCTCTCGATTAAACACCAACACCCATAACCATGGTTCTACTTATTCTTTCCTGTTTTAATAAGGAATTCAGTTTCTTTTAAACTCTCTTCTCGACTTCCACATTACCCTGATTCGTTTTCTTGGCCCAACAAGTATATAAGCCCAAGAAAAACAAATAAATCAATTTAACCGAACTTTGCCATCGATATTTTAATCCCATCGATATTTTAATCACAAGTGGGGAGGTAGGTTATTAAGTGTCGGCTAAAAGAGAAAATAAAGAACACGGTTTTTATTATTATTGCTTCACCAATACCGTCATCATCAGATCATCTTCCACCATCGACTTTTTCATCATTCTTTATCCCACAACCCACTATCAAGCAGGCTGTTTCTTCTATTAAATTTGTTCCCATCTCCACATTTATATCATCATTCTTTGTTTATTGGAAAAATAATTCTTATAACCTCTATAGCATTTGAGTGGTATGGTTGTAATTTAGTTACATCAGTTTTGCAGGTGGGTTATAGCAGCCGTAATAGTGATTGGGGGTTTCGTTATTCGAATGTTCAACATACAGGTTAAGTAGCAGCTGCACGACAGGTCTTGAAAGCAGAAGTTATTTGCAGTAGCAGCATAAAAGGTTACAGCAGGTTTGTGATTGAATTTTTGGTTCAGACGTAGAGAGAGAAGAGAAGGAGTGAAGAGAGAGAAAAATATGGCGAATTGACCATTAACAGAAACAGACAGTAGTAACACATCGTGTGGTGTTGTGGTGTGGTTTTCGGATGGGTTTGTGAAGTGTAACAGGAAACACATATAGTAAGGATCATATCACGATAGAAATAGAAGGAGGAGAGGGAAACGTAGAGAGAAAATTTAAGAGAGATGGAAGAATGGTTTAAGGTGATTGTTGATGAATGAACCTTGGTGGTTTGTTGGTGTTTTGGAGTAAACCGCAAGAAACGGGAATTGAAAGACGAGTAGCATTAGATCGTTTAAGGTATGAAGCTGACCGAATGTGGGTTAATATATATATATATATATATATATATATATATATATATATATATATATATATATATATATATATATATATATATATATCATTCTTTGCATATGTGGATGTATATAAATATGAGTTAGATTGTGGTTGTGAATTGGAAATAAAGAGAAAATTAGAAAGTGGTGATGGAGATTAAAGATGGTGATTAAGGTCTCGGTGATGGTTCAATGGGATGGAGAAACGAATGGATTAATCAAAGACAAGGAGAATCGATTATTACATAGGCAGATTACAGTCGACAGCTTATTTCAATCATAAAGAAAGTTAAAAAGAAGAAAGAGACGTGAAACAGATAAAGAGAAAGAAGTCAATTAATTTCTAACAGAATTTGTTTTATTCCTGTGATGGGAATTTTGATTTGTACAATTAGAATCAATTATCTGTAGTTGGAAAATGATGTGAAACAGATTTTTGTATGTATTGTGAGCTGAGATTGGCCTCTAATAAGAGTACAGACAGGGATTGGATTTTTGATAGAGATGTAAATAGAATATGTATTTATTTATATATATCCGTATATATTTACATATATCTATATCTGCATATGTAACCATATATATAAATCTGTATTTTATCTATGTATCTTTATTTATACATATATATCTGTATTTATATTTAATTTTAACTAATATTAATAATTATCAATGTATTGATAACAATAATATTATTAACATTTATTTTAACAAAAATACTAATATTAATAAAATGTTAGATATAATAAATTATATATAAAAAAAATATTAATAACTTTAATAATACTAATGATACAGAATGTAATAATAATATAGCAACTATAATTAAACTTGTAATTACATTTAATATATAATTTATTAATTATATTTTATATCGTTTATTGAATATTGAATATTTATATATTTGATATATATATTAGAATATACTAATAATTATAAATAAAATTCATGTATATTCATAAAGATTCATAATAATATTTTACATAATTAACTCAATTGATTAAGTTGTATTTCGATTTATTATATAAACTGCTATTTATATATATTTATAAATATATATAATTAATTACAACAATCGTTCGTGAATAGTCGAAATTTGGTCAAGGGTAATTGATTACATGAATACAGATTTCAAAACTTTCGAGATTCAACATTACAGATTTTGCTTATCGTATCGGAAACATAATTAGATTAGGTTTAAATTTGGTCGGAAATTCCCGGGTCATCACAGTACCTACCCGTTAAAGAAATTTCGTCCCGAAATTTGAGTGAGGTGGTCATGGCTAACAATAAAAATGTTTTCATGACGAATTTGAGTTGATAAATTGAGTTTTATCATCATTAAGCAATATGGATAAAAATAACTCGATTATTCGAAGAGTACGAATAAAGCTATCACCAAAGAGTAAAATAGGAAAGTAAAGATTCATCTTAACTTTTGACAGAGTCAGGGTTGAATTCCGGAATTCAAGGGATTTAAAGAAAATCTTCGAAATCTAATATATATGATTCTTCGGCGAATAAGGAGATTAAGATCTCTATAATTAAATACGGTGATCTGCGTCGATTACTCTATCTGATATTTCCATTATAAATTAAACTCCTCCGTTCTATATTCTCAACATTCCTATACTTTCTTTCTTAGTTCATACATCCAAAAGATTTTGATTTTCCTTTACCAAAATGTATCTTATGATGATCTTTCCTGAGTTCTTTTCTCACTTCGTCCATTTTGCCTCTTATAATTGATACCACTTCACTCGGGAGTGTGTCATTATTACGTTTAGTAATCATAGCGTGTAGTAGTAGACCATGGTTCAGATCAAAGGAATTCTTCATCTCGTAAAACCTAAAAAAATAAAAATTCAGAATGGAGGGAGAAGACTAGTTCTTTAGGGTCTTCTAGGGAAAGACCATGCGGATTCCATTTTTGAGAATACACAAAAACAGAAAATCTAACTCTAACAGAAATATATATTATCCTTAAAAAGACTTGATTCTCCCCACACTTAGTTAGCTGTGGTGTCGAAATTGTGATTAACTTTGTTTTCAATTAGACTATCAACAACTTGTATATCTCTGACTTTTGTTTCAAGCCAATTGTTGATTTCCTCTGTAACTTTCACAAATTCAGCTAACATTGCCTTTTCTTTAGGCGAAAAATTAGATATTAATCGGTTACATAACTTAAAGTTCCCCTTAATCTTAGTATCTTGAATCTGTTTATAAAGTTTCTTCGTTGAACAGTTGAAAACGGGTTCATCTAATTTCGTATCAACAACGGGGTTCTTTGTTAATGGTTCATCATTAGGTGTTTCTTCATATTCCCCACACTTAGGCATTTTTATTGGTTCAACAATTTTGGTTGGTGGAGATCTAAACTTTCGGTTTACAAAGGTAACCGATTTGTCACCATCCCTAAGTGTCATTCTACCTTCTCTTACATCAATGAATGCTTCGGTGGTTGCTAAATATGGGCGACCTAAAATTAGAGGAATATCAAGGTCTTCCTCTATATTAATAACTATAAAGTTTGCAACAAAGGTCAAACTTCCCACTTTAACAAGTAAATTATTGGTTATTCCAATCAGGTGTTTAATGGTTTGATCAAATAATTGAACACCTATTCTGGTTGGTCTTAATTTACCCACACCTAATCTTTTGTATAAGGAAAGAGGCATAACATTTGCACTAGCTCCTAAATCTGCGAGTCCATTATACATAGCACCATCAGTAAGCAAGCAAGAAATGATAAATTCACCAGGGTCTACTACTTTAGTAAGTAGAGTTGGTTTGTTAACCTTTTCTGGGTGATCTTTTCTTGGTTCTTTCACTTCTACTTGAACTTCTTTTTCACATTTTTCTTCGTTTCTTGGAATGGGAGGTTTGTATAGGAATTCTTCTTCATCACTCCAATTTGAAGCTTCCCCGTCTTCCAATTTTGGTTTTTCATATGTTGTTGATAACATATTTATGTTTTTATTCTGAGGGTTTTCTTGAGTGGTGAAATTGTGATTAACTTCGTTGTCGACTTCCATCGGACCATGTATGTAATGTTTAACTCTGTGACCATTAACTTTAAATTCAATCCCATTTGAATTTATTAATTCTATCGTTCCGTATGGGAAAACTCTTTTGACCATGAATGGTCCAGACCATCTTGATTTCAATTTTTCAGGAAATAGCCTGAATCGTGAATTGAAAAGAAGGACTCTGTCTCCTTCCTTAAATTCTTTTGAACTTCTGATTCTTTTATCATGCCATTTCTTCGTTCTTTCTTTATAGATTAACGAATTTTCGTATGCTTCATGTCTTAATTCTTCTAATTCGTTTAGTTGAGTTAACCGTAAACGTCCGGCTTCATGCAAATCAAGATTACATGTCTTCAAAGCCCAAAATGATTTGTGCTCAATTTCTACTGGAAGGTGACATGCTTTTCTGTAAACGAGTCTAAAAGGTGTGGTTCCAATTGGAGTTTTGTAGGCTGTTCTAAAAGCCCAGAGTGCATCCTCCAATTTCATGGACCATTCCTTCGGATTTGATCCTACGGTTTTCTTTAGAATACGTTTTAATGCTCGGTTGGTATTTTCAACTTGTCCACTTGTTTGTGGATGATAAGCGATTGAGATTTTATGAGTTACTCCATATCTTTTGAGAACTTTCTCAAGTTGATTATTACAGAAATGAGTACCCCGATCACTTATTAAAGCTTTTGGTGTTCCGAACCTTGCAAAAAGATGAAATGCCCCATCCTAATCCATCTGGACGAAGTCATCAACATTTGATCCCAGGGCGATGATCGACTCCAAATAATGCCCTTAAAATGAGCAAATGCACAGCGGAAGATTTCTTTCATACCTGAGAATAAACATGCTTTCAAGTGTCAACCAAAAGGTTGGTGAGTTCATAGGTTTATCTTAAAACAATAAAATTTATCATTTTGATAGACTACAAAATTTAAATGCTGCATGGTACAAATGGGCCCGAATCCTATACCCACCTGTAATGTACATGCTATATCTTTTAAATACAGTACATCTTTCTCGTGTACGAAACCATTTTCATAAGTCATAGTAACCGTACACATATCTTGTGCACAAAAATAACATACACATAACCTGTGTATAAAATCATTCTCTCGACATATAACATTCACATTAACTGGTGGCAATTATCATGTCCACATAATTCAATGGTGGCAATTATCATGTCCACATAATTCAATGGTGGCAATTATCAAGTCCACACAATTCAATAATAATCCACAGAACTTCTGTCTGCATAATAATTCATTCGAGGAATGTTTTGCTTGTGTCTATCTCGTCAAACATTTATAAAAGCATTTCATGTATTCGCAGTTCAAAATATATTTCAAAAGCATTTAATAAAGCAGTTATAAAAATAGCGCATGTATTCTCACTCCCAAAAATATAAAAAGTAAAAGGGAGCAAATGAACTCACCTAATGTATTTTGTAGTAAAAATACATAGAACGACATTGAACAAGTATAGGGTTGGCCTCGGATTCACGAACCTATATCATTCATATGTATATTAATACATATATTTGTAATCGAACAATTTAATATATTATATATATATTTTATTTGTGTATATATTCAAAAAGGTTAATATTTATATGATTTTATTAATATATATCACTTATTATTTTAAAAATACCTAATTTGTTATATATAAATATTTATATATAGATTGTTAATATGATTAATACATATTTATATGTAATATTACTTTTAAGTATAGCTTTGTATAAATAATATTTATTTGCTAAAACAACGGTTATAATAGTAATAAAAATCGTATTTGGTTATGATGATAACAATACTTATAACAAAAACTAAATCGTAAGTTTTCTACTAATGATAATAATAATGATAATTATAATAATAATAATAACTATAGTATCTATAATAATACTTTTACTAATAATAATAATAATAATAATAATAATAATAATAACAATAAAGATAAAATAAAAATAATAATAATGAAGATAGTAAACTATCTCAAGGAAATAGCAAAAAAAATAATCTCTCAGCCCAGACTCGAACCCACGACCTCCCGTTCAACACTCACACACTTAACCAATGCTCTGCATCATATTTTTCTAGAATAATTCCTGATTAAAACCATATAAGCCTCCTATCTGTCTGTTCTTCTTCTTCCTCTTATTCTAAAAAGAAATGCCACATTCTGGGCTCGAACCCAAGATCTCTCGATTAAACACCAACACCCATAACCATGGTTCTACTTATTCTTTCCTGTTTTAATAAGGAATTCAGTTTCTTTTAAACTCTCTTCTCGACTTCTACATTACCCTGATTCGTTTTCTTGGCCCAACAAGTATATAAGCCGAAGAAAAACAAATAAATCAATTTAACAGAACTTTGCCATCGATATTTTAATCACAAGTGGGGATGTAGGTTATTAAGTGTCGGCTAAAAGAGAAAATAAAGAACACGGTTTTTATTATTATTGCTTCACCAATACCGTCATCATCAGATCATCTTCCACCATCGACTTTTTCATCATTCTTTGTCCCACAACCCACTATCAAACAAGCTGTTTCTTCTATTAAATTTGTTCCCATCTCCACGTTAATATCATCATTCTTTGTTTATTGGAAAAAAATTCTTATAACCTCTATAGAAGTCGAGTGGTATGGTTGTAATTTAGTTACATCAGTTTTGCAGGTGGGTTATAGCAGCCGTAATAGTGATTGGGGGTTTCGTTATTCGAACGTTCAACAAACAGGTTAAGTAGCAGCTGCACGACAGGTCTTGAAAGCAGAAGTTATTTGCAGTAGCAGCATAAAAGGTTACAGCAGGTTTGTGATTGAATTTTTGGTTCAGACGTAGAGAGAGAAGAGAAGGAGTGAAGAGAGAGAAAAATATGGCGAATTGACCATTAACAGAAACAGACAGTAGTAACACATCATGTGGTGTTGTGGTGTGGTTTTTGGATGGGTTTGTGAAGTGTAACAGGAAACACATATAGTAAGGATCATATCACGATATAAATAGAAGGAGGAGAGGGAAACGTAGAGAGAAAATTTAAGAGAGATGGAAGAATGGTTTAAGGTGATTGTTGATGAATGAACCTTGGTGGTTTGTTGGTGTTTTGGAGTAAACCGCAAGAAACGGGAATTGAAAGACGAGTAGCATTAGATCGTTTAAGGTATGAAGCTGACCGAATGTGGGTTAATATATATATATATATATATATATATATATATATATATATATATATATATATATATATATATATATATATATATATATATATATATATATATATATATATATATATATATATATCTCATTCTTTGCATATGTAGATGTATATAAATATGAGTTAGATTGTGGTTGTGAATTGGAAATAAAGAGAAAATTAGAAAGTGGTGATGGAGATTGAAGATGGTGATTAAGGTCTCGGTGATGGTTCAATGGGATGGAGAAACGAATGGATTAATCAAAGACAAGGAGAATCGATTATTACATAGGCAGATTACAGTCGATAGCTTATTTCAATCATAAAGAAAGTTAAAAAGAAGAAAGAGACGTGAAACAGATAAAGAGAAAGAAGTCAATTAATTTCTAACAGAATTTTTTTTGTTCCTGTGATGGGAATTTTGATTTGTACAATTAGAATCAATTATCTGTAGTTGGAAAATGATGTGAAACAGATTTTTGTATGTATTGTGAGCTGAGATTGGCCTCTAACAAGAGTACAGACAGGGATTGGATTTTTGATAGAGATGTAAATAGAATATGTATTTATTTATATATATCCGTATATATTTACATATATCTATATCTGCATATGTAACCATATATATAAATCTGTATTTTATCTATGTATCTGTATTTATACATATATATCTGTATTTATATTTAATTTTAACTAATATTAATAATTATCAATGTATTGATAACAATAATATTATTAACATTTATTTTAACAAGAATACTAATATTAATAAAATGTTAGATATAATAAATTATATATAAAAAAAATATTAATAACTTTAATAATACTAATGATACAGAATGTAATAATAATATAGCAACTATAATTCAACTTGTAATTACATTTAATATATAATTTATTAATTATATTTTATATCATTTATTGAATATTGAATATTTATATATTTGATATATATATATATATTAGAATATACTAATAATTATAAATAAGATTCAAGTATATTCATAAAGATTCATAATAATATTTTACATAATTAACTCAATTGATTAAGTTGTATTTCGATTTATTATATAAACTGCTATTTATATATATATTTATACATATATATAATTAATTACAACAATCGTTCGTGAATCGTCGGAATTTGGTCAAGGGTAATTGATTACATGAATATAGATTTCAAAACTTTTGAGATTCAACATTACAGATTTTGCTTATCGTGTCAGAAAAATAATTAGATTAGGTTTAAATTTGGTCGGAAATTCCCGGGTCATCACAAAAGACGTTTTAAAAAATTGACTACAACTCGTGCATCGTTAGTTGGGAGAGCTTGTGCTTCCGCCCATTTAGATACATAATCAATGGCAACGAGAATGTAGAGATTATTATGAGATTTTGGAAATGGACCCATAAAGTCAATACCCCAAACATCAAATACTTTACATACTTGAATGACATTTTGTGGCATTTCATCACGTTGACTTATTTTTTCAGCCCTTTGACATGCATCACAGGATTTACAAAGAAGATGTGCGTCTTTGAAAATTGTAGGCCAATAGAATCCAGCATCGTAGACTTTTCTTGCTATGAGTTGAGGCCCATAATGCCCTCCTATTGGTCATGTGTGATAATAGTTTAAGATTTGACTAGCTTCATCTCCGAATACGCATCGGCGTATTATTCCATCGGGACAATTTTTAAATAAATGTGGATCTTTTCAAAAATAGTGTTTTATATCACTAAAGAATTTCTTTCGTTTTTGGTACGACAACCCTTTTTCAAGGAATCCACATACTAAATAGTTTGCATAGTCTGCAAACCATGGAATTTCACTATAATCGATTTTCAAGAGATATTCATCAGGAAAGTTATCTTGTATGGCCAATTCGTTTAGAACTTCTAATTCGGGATTTTCAAGACGAGAAAGATGATCAGCGGCGAGATTTTTTGCTCCCTTTTTATCTCGGATTTCAATAACGAACTCTTGTAAGAGTAAGATCCAACGGATTAATCGTGGTTTAGCATCTTATTTTGAAAATAGATATCTAAGAGCAGAATGATCAGTATATGTAGTGACCCGGAAAATTTTGACTAATTTTAAACCAAACTCTCGATACGATGTAATATTCTCGACACGATAAGAAATGTCTGTTAGGTTGAATCTCAAAAACTTTGAACTGTGTTCATGTATTCATTTACTCTTTGACTGTTCTCGACGATTCACGAACAATTAATTGTAAAAAGATATGTGTGTATGTATATATAAATAATAATTCGAAATATATTTGAAGTATTATATGTTGTTGTTATTAAAAATTAATAAAATAAAAATAGGATATCATAATAATTATTATTTAAAATATATCTCTATATATAAATAAGTATATTAAAATAAATATTAAATGATTGTAATACCCGTTTAATGTTCCGATTGATATTAAGCAAGTTAAATTCAAACTTATATAATTTTAAAGTAAACGGTGATACGAAAATGAGTTCTATAAATTTTAGGCTTATTAAAAATGTATTTAGGAACTATTTGATAAGTTTTAACAATTTTTATATTTTACCCAGAATTGGGAGTGGACAGTGAGTTAATTTTTGTTTAATAATTTTAAATAGTTAATGATCGAATTTTATACCATAATGAACAAAATAAATAAATATAGTTAATTTAAAAATATGGAATTTTTCTGAACACTTTTATCCGCCACTGATTTCGCACGATACACAGTCCGTGAAAACTTTCGGTATATAATTACAAACCTTACGGCTGCTAAACTACTCATGTTAGCTGTTAATTGTTCTTTTCAAACATGTGTTATATTATTATTTATATTATATTACTACCTTTATGATTATTTGGTTACTATATATGATACATACTTACATGCTCGACAAACATCACCAATATCTTCATTATATTACCAACTTGCAAAACCCATTTGATATTGTCATTGGTTGTTTACTATTTCTAGTTCCTGAATTCTATTTGGGTTTTCTCTATAAATCACACACATACATCTCATCTATGTAATATATTACTACATTTATTAACAAACCAAAACCCATTTTTTTTATACTTGATCACCATTACCGCACCATCCACGAACACCATCATCACACCTTTCTTCTTTGTGAAAGACAACCACCGACTACCATGATAAAACACCTTGAGCAACCAACAATCAATGCAACACCAAGAGTCACCACCTCCTCGTTCACCATGTACAACCACCATGATTTCACCATCTCCATCATCACAACCAACTATCATTTTCTATTCTTCGGTTCAAACCTCATCATCAATTTAACCCCCTCTATCTCCCTAACCTTTCTCAACCGTCATCTCTCATCACACATCATTGGGAACCACCACCGCCGCCCGATACCCACTTCGAACCCTCACCACCTTGAAACCCATTTTATTTTTATTTTCAAAACAGACCCGTAACTACACCATTACAATCTATTAAATAGTTACTGTAGCATGTCTGGTTCATTCGAGCAAAGAGAAATCGAAAACCTGTCATTACTATTGCTACACGTTTGCTGTTTCTGGCTCAAGATAAACAATAAACTCACGACAAGTGTATTGGAACCACTTAATCACACACCACCATGCTCACGTTATAACCACCCTATCGCCATTTTGTGTTCCTGCCTTGAACTCTCAGTAAACCGTCACCAACTATCATCTTAAATCACCATCACAACTCCTATGACCTCCACTTCACCAATGTTGTTGCTGTATATTTTTTTAACTTTTCGATCAGACTAAATTAACTAGCAGACTGTGTTGCTGCGTTCATACTTTTCTTTTTCCTGTTTTCTTTCATTACTTGAAACACTTGTTCGATCAATATATATACACCATCATTTTAATGTTAATCGAAGGTATAACCATCACCATCTCCACTTGCTATTCCTCTTCTGGTGTGCTTCGATTTCAGCCAATTAAAGTGTACGGCTTCTGTTTTCTATTATAACCGAAAGTCAAACCCAGTATTTTCTAACGGGCCATTTAAATCAACCTAGTTTAATTGGACTTGTTTAATTTAACAAGTTGGGCCGAATTAAATTGGTGAAGCCTGGAGAATAAGGAAATACGGGTTATATTGGGTTGGTTACGAAAATAAAACAGAAAGACACATTAGCTTGACTGGTTGGTGTGTTTGTATGTGAGCGGGAGGTCATGGGTTCAAGCCCGGGCATAGACACTTTTGTTTTTGGAAGCTTTTCATTTAAGGTAGTATTATTATTATTATTATTATTATTATTATTATTATTATTATTATTATTATTATTATTATTATTATTATTATTATTATTATTATTATTATTATTATTATTATTATTATTATTATCATTTTACTATTATTGTTGTTATTATTGGTATTACAATTATTATTATTATCATTACTAATATAAGTATTAATTATCATGAATTATTATTATTAAGATTATAGTTAAATTATTATTACTATTATTATTATAAGGTATTAAGTATTATTATCAAAATTATCATTTTCATTATCGTTATTATTGAACTTATCTTTTTATTAAAAACTACTATTATTATTAAAAGTATCATTCTTACTAAAATTATTATTTTGTTATCATTAAAAATTATCATTTTCTTTATTAACATTTTCATTATTAGAAAGTAACATTTTTATTATTATTATTACTATTATTACTATCGTTATTATTATTATTATTATTATTATTATTATTATTATTATTATTATTATTATTATTATTATTATTATTATTATTATTATTATTATTATTATTATTATCCTTAACTTAGTATCGTTACAATTATTAATATTTGCGAACATAAGATATTCATATAAAAATATATTTATGTATACTAACATTACATAATATTATGTTTTAACTAATATAATATTATTTATATTGATATAACATTAATTAAATCATATATCAAATAAGCATTATGATATATTATAAGTATTAATAAAATTATATATAAATATTAATCTTACTACATAACTAAATATATATAAAGTTGTTCGATTACCATTATATGTGTTAATATATATACAAATAATATAGGTTCGTGAATCCGAGGCCAACCCTACACTTGTTCAATGTTGTCATATGTATTTTTACTACAAAATACAGTAGGTGAGTTTCATTTGCCTTTTTACCCTTTATATTTTTGGGCTGAGAATACATGCGCAATTTTTATAACTGTTTTATGAAATAGACACAAGTAATTGAAACTACATTATATGGGTGAATGATCGAAGCCGAATATGCCCCTTTTGCTTGGTAACCTAAGAATTAGTAAACCGATCAATTGACGCAAATCCTAAAGATAGATCTATTGGGCCTAACGAACCCCATCCGTTGTAGCGGATGCTTTAGTACTTTGATGTTGTTTTATCATGTCTGAAGGATTTCCGGAATGATAGGGGATATTCTTATATGCATCTTGTTAATGTCGGTTACCAGGTGTTCACTATATGAATGATTTTTGTCTCTATGCATGGGACGTATATTTATGAGAACTGGAAATGAAATTCTTGTAGTCTATTAAAATGATGAAAATGATTATTTATGTTAAACTAATGAACTCACCAACCTTTTGGTTGACACTTGAAAGCATGTTCATTCTCAGGTATGAAAGAAATCTTCCGCTGTGCATTTGCTCATATTAGAGATATTACTTGGAGTCATTCATGACATATTTCAAAAGACGTTGCATTCGAGTCGTCGAGTTCATCAAGATTATTATTAAGTCAATTATAGTTGGATATATTATGAAATGGTATGCATGCCGTCAACTTTCGATGAAATGAAAGTTTGTCTTTTAAAAACGAATGCAATGTTTGTAAAATTGTATCATATAGAGGTCAAGTACCTCGCAATGTAACCAACTATTGTGAATCGTTTATAATGTATATGAACGGGTCCTTTCAGTATAGATCACTGTTTTAGCTAGAACGAGATATGAACGAAATTTGTCAAAAGCAAAGACAATAGCAAGGAGTTCTTTTTCAGTAGTTGTGTAATTCGTTTGTGCTCCTTGTAACGTCTTACTAGCATAATATATAGGTTGAAATCGTTTTTCAATCCTTTGTCCTAAAATGACTCCCATTGCAAAATCACTTGCATCGCACATAAGTTCAAACGGTAGATTCCAATTTGGAGTTATCATGATCGGCGCATTAGTGAGTTTTTCTTTAAGAATATTAAAAGATTTGATGCATTCATCTGAAAAGATGAATGAAGCATCCTTTTCTAGGAGTTTATTCATAGGAGTGGCAATTTTAGAAAAATCTTTTATGAAACGTCGGTAAAAACCGGTATGCCCTAGAAAACTCCTAACTCCTCCAACATTGGTGGGATGTGGAAGTTTAGAAATTACATCTACTTTAGCTCTATCCACTTCAATTCCTTCCTTTGAAATTTTATGACCAAGAACGATGCCTTCTTTAACCATGAAATGGCATTTCTCCCAATTAAGTACTAGATTTGATTGTTCGCATCTAATAAGCATTCGTTCAAGATTAACTAGACATGATTCAAATGTATCACCGAAGACTGAAAAGTCATCCATGAATACTTCCATGTATTCTTCTATCATGTTATGAAAAATCGCCATTATGCACCTTTGAAAGGTTGCAGGGGTGTTGCAAAGTCTAAATGGCAAGCGTTTGTAAGCAAAAGTACCATAAGGGCACGTGAATGTGGTTTTCTCTTGGTCCTCGGGTGCTATTGGAATTTGAAAGTATCCGGAAAAACCATCAAGAAAACAATAGTAACTATTTCCGGCTAATCTTTCCAACATTTGATCAATGAAAGGTAAGGGAAAGTGATCTTTTCTGGTGGCGTCATTTAATTTTCTATAATCAATACAAACACGACATCCTGTTACAGTCCTAGTAGGAATAAGCTCTTTTTTTTCATTTGTGATGACAGTCATGCCACCCTTCTTAGGTACGCATTGAACTGGGCTTACCCATGGACTATCAAAAATTGGATAAATTAAACCTGCATCTACCAGTTTAATAATTTCTTTCTTAACAACATCTTGCATATTAGGATTTAGTCTTCGTTGGCATTGCACAAATGTTTTATGACCTTCTTCCATAAGGATTTTATGTGTGCAACTTATACCTTTAATGTCATGAATCTTCCATGCAATAGCTGGTTTATGAGCTTTTAGCACAGAAATGAGTTGAGATTTTTCGTTATCTGTAAGAGAAGACGATATTATTACAGGTAATTCTGATTCACCATGTAAATAAGCATATTCCAAATGGTTTGGAAGTGGCTTTAACTCTAATGTTGGTGGTTCTTCTATCGATGATTTGTATCGATATCTGTCTTCTTCTTTTAACATTTGAAGTTCTTCTATTGTTGGTTCGTATTCATTAGCCATGAGTGCGGCTATTATTTCAGCTTCATCAATCGGTTCAGTTCCTTCTCCTAAAGAACATTTTCCTGTTCCTTGTAATTCTAGAAATTCTTCCAACAATTCTTCATGTGAATCTATAGTTTGAATATAATAACATGTATCATCTGCAGATTGCGGTTGTTGCATGGATCTATCAACAGAAAAGGTAACACTCTCGTCCTCTATACTTAAGGTCAGTTTCTTACCGAACACGTCTATTATTGCTTTAGCCGTGTTTAAGAATGGTCTTCCTAATATGAGAGGAACTCGAGAATCTTCTTCCATATCCAGAATAACAAAATCTACAGGAAATACTAAAGTATCAACTTTAACTAGCATGTTCTCCATTATCCCTCTAGGATATTTTACTGATCGATCGGCTAGTTGTATGCTTATTCGTGTTGGTTTCAATTCTCCAAGGTCTAGTTTAGCGTATAGTGAATACGACATTAGATTTATACTAGCACCTAAGTCTGCCAATGCTTCTATTGAACTAAGACTACCCAGAAAATATGAAATTGTGAAACTTCCTGGATCTGATAATTTTTCTGGTATCTTATTCAATAGCACTGCAGAACAATTAGAATTCATAGTAACAGCCGAAAGTTCTTCCATTTTCTTTCTATTTGTGATTAGATCTTTCAAGAATTTAGCATATCTAGGCATTCCTGAAATCACATCAATGAAAGAAAGATTTACATTTATCTGTTTAAACATATCCAAGAATTTGGATTGCTCGGCTTCAAGTCTTTCTTTTCTCATTTTACTCGGGTAAGGAAGCGGTGGTTGGTATGGTTTAACATAAGATTTAGCCTTAACTGTGTTATCTTCATTAACCTTTTCAACTACCAGTTCTGTTTCCTTTTCTTGTTCAGGCTGTGGTGCCTGTGGAGTGGAAATAGAGTCATCAGAAATTACAGGTATTTCAGGTGGTTTAAGTGTAATACCACTTCTTGTGGTAATGGCTTTAGCTGTTTCATTCCGGGGGTTAGCATTTGTATCGCTAGGTAGACTTCCTGGTTTTCTTTCACCTATCAACCTTGCTAGGTTGCTTACTTCTTGTTCCAGATTTTGAATAGAAGCTTGTTGATTTCTAAATGCTTGAGCATTTTGTTCATTAGTTTGTTTCTGAGATGTGAAAAACTGCGTTTGAGATACAACTAGCTTTGACATCATGTCTTCTAAGTTTGGCTTTTTATCATCTGTTTGTGATGGTTTATTTTGAAAAATAGGTCTTTGCTGATTGTAAGTATTATTGGATACTTGTTGATTGCTAGGACCTTGTTAGTTGTTGTATGGAACATTTTGGTTATAATTCTAATTTTGATTGTAGTTTGGTCTTGGCGGTTGAAAATTATTCTGATAATTATTTCCAGGCCTTTGATTCATGTATGAAACATTCTCTCTTTATTCCATTGTTTGTTCAATAGTGAGACAATCTTTTGTCAAATGTGGTCCTCCACACTGCTCATAACTAATTCATATAGCGTGAATATCTTTAGTCATCTTTTCCATCCATCTCTCGAAAGCATCTAACTTTGCGGAAATGGAATCAAAGTCATGGCTAGAATCGGCTCTAGTCGCTTTAGATGATCTAACGATGTCTTTTTCTTGTTGCCACTCATGTGAGTGGGAAGCAGTGTTATCAATAATTTTGTAAGCTTCAGTTGCGGTTTTCTTCATAATGGAACCACCAGCTGCTATATCTATGTCTTTTCGTGTAGTAATATCGCATCCTTGATAGAATATTTGTACTATTTGATAAGTGTCTAAACCATGTTGAGGACATCCTCTTAACAACTTTCCAAATCTTGTCCATGCCTCATATAGTGTTTCATTTGGCTTTTGCGTGAACGTAACAATTTCTCCTTGAAGTCTCACGGCTTTAGATGCCGGAAAGAATTGTTTAAGAAATTTTTCAACTAAAACATCCCATGTATCAATCGCCCCTTCAGGTAACGATTCTAACCCATCTTTGGCTTCCCCCTTTAAAGTCCAGGGAAATAACATGAGATAGATCTGTTCATCCTCCACTTCTCGGATTTTAAATAGAGTACAGATCCTATTAAAGGTTCGAAGATGTTCGTTTAGATCTTCCTTCGGCGCACCACTAAATTGGCATTGATTAGTTACCATGTGTAGGATTTGTCCTTTGATTTCATAATTTAGCGCATTAATGTCTGGTTGAGTAATTGCGTGACCTTGGCCAGTGCGTTTAGCCCTCATTCGGTCTTCCATACTTAGAGGTTCCAGATTTTTCATGATTGAATTTGTTGAATCTGAATCACTAGAGGATTCTGATTTAATGGTTTCTTACTCGACAATCTCTGGATGAGTAATTTGTGGTTCAGGAGGAATGATTAGTGGTTCAAGATCTCTGAATTGTCTCTGAATATCCTCCGGATTCTCAATTGTGAGGTCGGGTTCAAAAAATGGATTATCGGAAATTTGAAATGGAGTACTTGGTCGACTAGATGATGATTCTAAAGAAAAATCAACGGCGACAATGTTGGTTAGATGTCTTGATCGAGTTACAGGTGGTGAACGTATGAAAGGTGGTGAACGTTTTGCTCGGTGCATTAACTGAATATCCTATTAGTTATAAAAGATAAAAATTATATAAGTTATCAAATTAATAGACTTT
Source organism: Rutidosis leptorrhynchoides (assembly GCF_046630445.1). Classification (NCBI taxonomy): domain Eukaryota; kingdom Viridiplantae; phylum Streptophyta; class Magnoliopsida; order Asterales; family Asteraceae; genus Rutidosis; species Rutidosis leptorrhynchoides. The sequence goes on along the minus strand of NC_092333.1, from coordinate 351,933,540 downwards.
TCTAATTTTGCCCACGTTTCGAATAGCCAATAGATGCAGCAGGTAGCCAGGACCCTTTAAATCGGAAGCCCACAACTCGCCACTAACAAATCCAACTATTACTACGAACCAGAAAATTTTGGATGTCTATCAATTTAACCTCTTAAAATAATTTTTCGTCGAAATTTTGAAATAAAAATCTATGTCCTAAAAACTAGAGCGTCGAGAAATAAGAAAGAAAAAGAGTGCGTCGGAAGACGTCGAAAAATAAGAGGTCGAAAAATAATAAAATGCAGCGTCGAAACTTAAAAGTCTAAAAACTAAAAATTAAAACTTACGTCTAAAGGTATTAAAGCTTAAAGGAATTCTATATCCAAAACGGAAATAACTTAATAGGCACTAAAATTTATTGAACTAAAGCGATAAGCGACGTCGTAAATTCTAAAGCGTCAAAATCTTAATCCAAAGAAAAAGCACTTAAGGGATTTTACGGCAAATCCTAAAAATCTAGAAATAAAAATAACTACGGCAAAAACTAATCTTAAACTAATTACGAACGATAAATATACAACTTACGATTAAACGATTAAAAGATACAAAATTTAAAAATAAAACTAAAGTTATAAAAATACAATTTTTATAAAAATATTATTTTTATATTATTATTTTATAAAAGTATTAATTTATATAATTAATAATAATAAAAACACTTAATATTACAAATAAAATTAAAACTAAACTAAATATATTAATTACTAAAACCCTAATTAGGTTAAATATTAATAATAATAAAATTATTAACCCTAATCTGTAATTAATGCGTACTAGGTTTGCTGCCAGAGCAGGCTCCGCGAGTGCGGATGTCTGCTGCCCAAAATCTCCGCGAGTGCGGATGATGCAGATTCAAACGAGCTGCAGTCTCAAATTACGCAGGTTTAACGTTTTTTTTTTTTTACTTTTTTAAATTTTAATTTTCTGTTTTTAGATTTTACAAAATATAACTTAAATAAAACTTATACTTTAACAATTACTTATTAGATTTTTATAATTCTAAAAAAAATAAACTTTTTAATTAAAACACCTAAATAGATATATATATATATATATATATATATATATATATATATATATATATATATATATATATATATATATATATATATATATATATATATATATATATATATATATATATATATATATATATATATATATATATATATATATATTTTATGTTTTTATATTTTTGTTTTTAATATTTAAAACATATATTTTTACAAAAATAGATTAAAACTTAATAAAAATCTTTTTTTATAGTGTTTCGCTTCGGCGTTGAATTGTCCCCGGCAGTGGCGCCAAAAATACTTGATGTGTGCAGCAACATATACGAAATAGTTATATTTTTATTACGAAATACTATTAAATACGATACAATTTTACACAAGTTATTTATTTATTTATAGAGTGTATATACCTAAACCTTGCTAGAACACTTATAGGCAGTGTACCTAATCGTACAGTAGTGTAGTTTTTAGTAAGTCCGGTTCGTTCCACAGGGAGCTAGCTAAGTTTAACGCTATAATTTTAAAACAATATTTGTATATATATATATATATATATATATATATATATATATATATATATATATATATATATATATAAGTAATATTATTATTATAAATGGGGCTTTTTACCGTTTAATGACCGGTTTGTCGATTTTATGTCTTAAGTCGCAATTAAAACCTAATGTAAAATATTAAATATAAAAATAACTTAATTTAAAGCGTAAAGTAAATAACGATAAATAAAATTGCGATAATTAAAAGTGCGATAAATAAAAAGTACGATAAATAAAATTGAGATAATTAAAAATGACAGTAAATAAAAGTGCGATGAGATATAAAATAAAGGAATTATGCTTATTTAAACTTCCGTAATCATGATGTTCGACGTGTTGATTTTAATTTATTACCATGGGTTAATTGTCCTTTGTCCTGGATTATTCGATATGTCCATACGGTTTTGTCCATAATAGTCCATCAGTCATAAATATAAAGTGCAAGAGTCCTCGTCAAATTATCCTTATACCCGAAGTCAAATATTCCAACTAATTGGGGATTCGAACCGTAACAAGGTCTTAATACTTTGCTTAATGAATACACCAGGTTATCGACTGCGTGTAATCCAAGGTTTCAATACTTTGTTAACAATTACACCAATTACCCTTGAATGTAATCCACCCCTGTTTCAACGAGTCTATTGACTATTAATCCATCCCCGTGTCTGGTAAAATGAACAATTATTGGTATTTATAGATATCCTGCCCACCGTAACCATTAAGCGTATGTGGTTATTTATAGATACGTCGAATTGTAACCTTTAATATTAAATTAACAAGGTATCGTTTAGTTAATATAAAACCCATTAATAACCCATAGTCTAATTTCCACAAGTGTCGTTCTTTTGTCCAAACCCCAATTATGGTACAAAGCCCAATTACCCAATCTTAATATTTAGCCCAACATCACGATTACTTCGATTTAAATAAGCATAATAATAACTTAGCTACTAGACATTAATTTAAAAAGGTTGAACATAACTTACAATGAGTATTAATAGCGTAGCGTTACACGGAAAGAATTTCGACTTACAAACTTATAACATTCGCCATTATAACCTTATTATTATTAAACTTAAATTAAAATTAAAATTATAAAATATAAATATAAATATATTGTAGATAGATAGAAAGAAAAAGGTGTGGTGAATCGATCAGAATGCGCGACCTTTTATAGGCCCACGTTTCACTGTACAGCTCCGCGAGTGCGGAGGTTTTCTTCATCACAACTCCGCGAGTGCGGAGCTCTAGATTCCAGCTCATAGATTAAATCCAAAATGTGGTCTGCGTATAATTATAATATATAATAATATATATAATTAATTATATATTATATTATATTCTTATGCATAGTTGACTTGTAATTTTTGGTCTGTTACGTCGCGCGCTGAAAGTTGGTTCATGTCTCGGTTCCAGATTTTCGAACGCCTTTTCGTACGATTTAATATCTTGTACTTTATGTTTCACGACTTGTACTCTTGTAATTTTTAGACGTTTCTCATCAATAATTTGAACCACTTGGATTGTACTTTGTACTTTTTAGCTTTTTGGTCATTTGCGTCTTCAATTCGTCGAATCTGTCTTTTGTCTTCACCTTTTATTATTTAAATGAATATCACTTGTAAATAGAACAATTGCAACTAAAAGCTTGTCTTTCTTGAGGGATAATGCTATGAAATATATGTTCGTTTTTAGCATTATCAATAGTGATTTGGCTAGAGAAGTAAAGATAGAGAGGTATGAAGAATATAATCCTGAAGGGGAATTATTGCAAGAGTTTAACTTCCTAGGATAAACACTAAACCTCAATCAACTAGGCTGTGAACCTAACTGATTTGTCACTAAGAGTTTAGGCCTTGAAGATTCTGGCTAAGACAGGTATCCCTACTCCCAACGTTAACCTGAAAGGTTTAAATGACCTTATTGATAGAATCCTAGGTACATGAACAAAGTGGTCTACCCAATAAAGGAAAGCCTCAGCTTTTCTTAATCCTAGTTGGTCTAACCAAAGCAATATCCTACCACTTAATCACTATACTATGCCTTAACATTAACAGATGTGCAATCTTAGGTATTCTAAGGTACTGCTAATTAGGGTAGAAGTCTCTCCTTTTGCGATCACTTATTCAATCCCGTATCATCTTACAATATCTCAAGAACATTGCTTCTGACGCGAATCATGCTTTTGAGTAAGCTAGTGTTCACTGAACTCTCTATTGCTAACTCTAATCACAACCTAAATGGGCAGCTCTTCTATGACGAACAAATAGTTATTCGTACGTAGATACTATATCCCTATTGTGACGTTAAGCACATATAACTACTTACCTTGTATCCTAGGATTGATCAGGTCCTAATACTAGGTTATAGCCACGTGAATAAGTGGAAAGGGTGATCCGTAAATTAAACTTCTAAACCGTCAAGGTTTCAGCATAACAACATGATAAGTTTCAGATAAAATATTCAACACATGATAAACAATTGTAACAGATAGATAATCATGCAAAGTGAAAGCAACTCAAGATAATAACTTTATTAAATTAAGGAAAGCGTTCACCGTTAACAGACGAGATCTGAACCATTACAAGTGCTGACAACCTCTAGCCCGCTCGTATTACAATCTTCGGCGTTCGCCTCCGGGTACTTAATTTCCCGCTCGGAGATGAGAAGGCCTTGAAAGCTCTAGTGGGAGAAAATGTATTGTAGTGAGAGAGTGAAGAGAGGTGTGTGGAAATTGGATGACAAAAAGCCCTTTAAATAGACTAGGAAATTTCCAAAATACGACCGGCAGGCCGTATGGTGGCCCATATTTGGCAGGCCGTATGGCTGGCAGCCCGTTTTTTGGGGGCATTTGCTGGGCCGTATGGCAGGTCGTACCCCATACTGGAAGGCCGTATGGTGGCTTGTATCTGGTGCTGGTCAGGCTTTGATTCATTGGATCGTAACTTGATTTCTTGTCGTTCACCGTTTTCGCTCTAGAATCTTCGTTTTAGCTCCGTTTCTCTTGATTCTTTTTGCATCATCTTTGTAATTACTTTACCTGCAAATTTAATCGAAAAAGTGATTATTTTGCCGATAAAGCTTTGAACTTTATGATTTTGGGACTCAATATCGGGGGTAAAAACATTACTTTTTAGCCGATATCAAATATCCCACACTTAGACTTTGCTTGTCCTCAAGCAAACTTTTGAACTTAAAACAGCGAGGACTTTAATTCGTAGTGATCAGGTTGTTCTTGTTTTGCAAGACGGAAGAGTAGAAACTTAGTTTTTATTCTTTTTGCTATTCTCGAATCTTTTCGACAAGCATGAGAGGAGGTTACATAACTGAGGCTATCTCACTCGGGTCACTCATTTCACTAAAGTGTTTAGGGTGTCCTATAGTTCTAAGAAATGAAGTCACTCTTAGCCAGTCATGCTTACATTCTTCGTCATAAGCTTGATCAAGACTCAAATCTTCATCACTTATTTACGAGAATTTTCGGTTAACGACTCAGCTTGAATTGTGAAGAGATGGGGGTTTGGAAGTTTCTAGAGTGCGAAGGGTTTTGATAGATAGGAGTTTCTTTTTGAAAGATTGATCTCAACGATTCTTTCAGCTTTTTGCCAAGAATTTCTTGATGAGCATCCTTCTTTTTGACTGCCAGGAGTTTCTTTTCTCGAATCTTTTCTGGTTCTGCTCCCTTTCTCAAAACCTTTATTCATATAGGCTTTGCTCTAGTTTTTTTTTTTTTTTTTTTTTTTTTTTTGCTTTTTTTTGCTTTTCTTTTGAAAGCATCTTTTGCTTTTCTCTTCGAGGTCTCCTGATAATGCTAAAAACGAACATATATTTCATAGCATTATTCCTCAAGAAAGACAAGCTTTTAGTTGCAATTGTTCTATTTACAAGTGATATTCGTTTAAATAATAAAAGGTGAAGACAAAAGACAGATTCAACGAATTGAAGACGCAAACGACCAAAAAGCTCAAAAGTACAAAAGACAATCAAAAAGGTTCCAATTATTGATAAGAAACGTCTCGAAATTACAAGAGTACAAGATTCAAAACGCAAAGTACAAGATATTAAATTGTACGCAAGGACGTTCGAAAATCCGAAACCGGGACCAGAGTCAACTCTTAACGCTCGACGCAACGGACTAAAAATTACAAGTTAACTATGTATATAAATATAATAATATATAATTAATTATATTAATTATATATATATTATATTTATAAATAAAAACCGTCGGCAGAGAAAGACTCCAAAGTTGTGAGCTGTAATTTCAAACTCCGCGACTCGCGGAGTTTGAAGGCCAAAATGGCCGCGAGTCGCGGAGCCCCCAGTTTTGAAACTCCCTATAAAACAAACTGAAATCTGATCATTTTCATCATCTTTTTCTTCTTCTCCTCATACGTAAAATATATATATATATATTTATAATTTATATTTTAATTTTAATTATAATTCTAATAATAAGGGTATGTTAGCGAATGTTGTAAGGGTGTAAGTCGAAATTCTGTCCGTGTAACGCTACGCTATTTTTAATCATTGTAAGTTATGTTCAACCTTTTTACATTAATGTCTCGTAGCTAAGTTATTATTATGCTTATTTAAAACAAAGTAATCATGATGTTGGGCTAATTACTAAAATTGGGTAATTGGGCTTTGTACCATAATTGGGGTTTGGACAAAAGAACGACACTTGTGGAAATTAGACTATGGGCTATTAATGGGCTTTATATTTGTTTAACTAAATGATAGTTTGTTAATGTTAATATAAAGATTTACAATTGGGCGTCCCTATAAATTACCATATACACTCGATCGGACACGATGGGCGGGATATTTATATGTACGAATAATCGTTCATTTAACCGGACACGGGAATGGATTAATAGCCACTAGAATAATTAAAACAGGGGTGAAATTATGTACAAAGGACACTTGGTATAATTGATAACAAAATATTAAAACCTTGGGTTACACTCAGTCGACATCCTGGTGTAATTATTAAACAAAGTATTAAAATCTTGTTACAGTTTAAATCCCTAATTAGTTGGAATATTTAACTTCGGGTATAAGGATAATTTGACGAGGACACTCGCACTTTATATTTATGACTGATGGACTGTTATGGACAAAAACCAGACGGACATATTAAATAATCCAGGACAAAGGACAATTAACCCATGGGCATAAAACTAAAATCAACACGTCAAACATCATGATTACGGAAGTTTAAATAAGCATAATTCTTTTATTTCATATTTAATTTCCTTTATTTTATATTTAATTGCACTTCTAATTATCGCACTTTTATTTATTGTTATTTAATCGCACTTTTAATTATCGTACTTTTTAATTATCGCAATTTTATTTTATCGCACTTTTATTGCAATTTCATTATCGTTATTTATTTTACGCTTTAAATTAAGTCTTTTATTTATTTAATATTTTACATTAGGTTTTAACTGCGACTAAAGTTTTAAAATCAACAAACCGGTCATTAAACGGTAAAAACCCCCCTTTATAATAATAATATTACTTATATATATGTTTGTATTTTTATAAAAGTAAATTAATATAGCGTTGAGCTTTGTTTAAAAAAGATTCCCTGTGGAACGAACCGGACTTACTAAAAACTACACTACTGTACGATTAGGTACACTGCCTATAAGTGTTGTTGCAAGGTTTAAGTATATCCGTTCTCTAAATAAATAAATATCTTGTGTAAAAATGTATCGTATTTAATAGTATTTCCTGCTAAAATTAATAAGTATTTTATATACCCCTCCACTACCACATCAAGTATTTTTGGCGCCGCTGCCGGGGAACTTTCTAAACGCCGGAAGCGCAACGCTAATATAAAAAAAAAAAAAAAAAACGTCGAGTTTTAAACTGTTCCAAGGTTGAATTTTGAAACCCCGCGACTCGCGGGGTTTGTTGTTTGAAATACCGCGACTCGCGGAGTAATTCTGACACCGACAGAAACCCTACTGCAATTAATCACGGAGTAATTATTAATTAATTATTATTATAAACCCTAATTATTATTATTATTATAATTAGTTTTAGTTTAATTTATATTTTAGTTTATTAAGTTTAATTAAATTGTAAAATTAATAGTTTAATAAAATAAATAATATAAAAATAATATTTTTATAAAAATTGTACTTTTTACAACTTTTTGTATATTTTTATATTTTGTCCCTTTTTAATCGTTGTAGCGTAATATTTGTATTTTTTCGCTCATATTTAATTTTAAACTTAGTTTTTGCCATAGTCATTTTTACTCCTAGATTTTTAGGCTTTGCCGTAGAATTCCTTAAGTGCTTTTTCTTTAGACTAAGATTTAGGTGCTTTAGAATTTTGTGACGCCTTTTTAAGTTTTAGTTTCTTTTTAAGTTATTTTCATTTGGGATCTAGTTTTTCCTGTAAGCTTTAATATTTTTAGACGACTTTTACCTATGTATCAATTATCATTCCAATTAGTAATTTCAATTTGCGATTATAATTTTAAGTTAGTTGTAGTAATAAGGTTAGGTTAGTCAAGTATTTTTAAGTTTTATAAGTTTCTTTTATTTTTTCGTAACCTTTTATTTTTCAACCATTTTTCTTTTTCGACTTTTTCCGACGAACTCTTTTTCTTTCTTATTTCTCGCTATTCTAGTTTTAGGACATAGATTTTTATTCTACTTCTTATCTAAATTTCTTAAAATTACGAAAATTTATTTTGAGTGGTTAAATTGATAGACATCAAAATTTTCTGGTTCGTAGTAATAGTTGGATTTGTACGTGGACCGGGTTATTGGAGCCAAACAGTCCTCAATTATATTGAGACCAAACGAATCCTGCCCCTCTGCTGCATCTTTTGGCTATTCAAAACGTGGGCAAAATTAGAAAAGTCTATTGGTTGGATAACTTATTATAATTTTTCTTTCCTTTTAAAAACTAATAGGATATTCAGTGAATGCACCGAGCAAGACGTTCACCACCTTTTGTACGTTCACCACCTGTAACTAGATCAAGACATTTAGCAAATATAACTGCCGTTGATTTTTCTTTAGAATCGTCATCCAGTAGACCAAGTACTTCAGTTCAAATTTTCGATAATCCATTTTTTGAACCCGACCTCACAATTGAGAATCCGGAAAATATTCAGGAACGGTTCGTAGATCCTGAACCATTAAACTTTCCTCCGGAGCCACCAATCATTCAAACAGAGATTGTTGAGGAACGAACCATTAAATCAGAATCATCTAGTGATACCGATTCAACAAATTCAATTATGGAGAATCTGGAACCTTTAAGTATGGAAGACCGAATGAGGGCTAAACGCAATGGCCAAGGTCACGCAATTACTCATCCAGACATTAATGCGCCAGATTATGAAATCAAAGGACAAATTCTACATATGGTGACTAATCAATGCCAATTTAGTGGTGCGCCGAAGGAAGATCCAAATGAACATTTACGTACCTTTAATAGGATCTGCACACTATTTAAAATCCGAGAAGTGGAGGATGAACAGATATATCTCATGTTATTTCCCTGGACTTTAAAGGGAGAAGCCAAAGATTGGTTGGAATCGTTACCTGAAGGGGCGATTGATACATGGGATGTTTTAGTTGACAAATTTCTTAAACAATTCTTTCCTGCATCTAAAGCCGTAAGACTTCAAGCAGAAATTGTTACGTTTACACAGAAGCCAAATGAAACTCTATATGAGGCGTGGACTAGATATGGAAAATTGTTAAGAGGATGTCCGCAACATGGTTTAGACACCTGTCAAATAGTACAAATATTCTACCAAGGATGCGACATCACTACAAGGAAAGACATAGATATAGTAGCTGGTGGTTCTATTATGAAGAAAACCGAAACTGATGCTTACAAAATTATTGATAACACTGCTTCCCACTCACATGAGTGGCACCAAGAAAAAGATATCATTAGATCATCTAAAGCAGCTAGATCCGATTCTGGCCATGACTTAGATTCCATTTCCGCAAAGATAGATGCTGTGGAGAGACGAATGAAAAAGATGACTAAAGATATTCACTCAATACGAATTAGTTGTGAGCAGTGTGGAGGACCACATTTGACAAAAGATTGTCTCAGTATTGAATTAACAATGGAACAAAGAGAGAATATTTCATACATAAACCAAAGGCCTGGAAATAATTATCAGAATAATTATCAACCGCCAAGACAGATTTACAATCAAAACCAGAATTATAACAGAAATATTCCATACAACAACCAACAAGGTCCTAGCAATCAACAAGTATCCAATAATACTTATAATCAGCAAAGACCTAATTTTCAAAACAAACCACCACAACAAACCGATGATAAAAAGCCAAATTTAGAAGATATGATGACGAAGCTAGTTGAAACTCAAACGCAGTTTTTCACATCTCAGAAACAAACCAATGAACAAAATGCTCAAGCATTTAGAAATCAACAAGCTTCTATTCAAAATCTGGAACAAGAAGTAAGTAACCTAGCAAGGTTAATAGGTGAAAGAAAACCGGGAAGTCTACCTAGTGATACAAATGCTAACCTCCGGAATGAAACAGCTAAAGCCATTACCACAAGAAGTGGTACAACACTTAAACCACCGGAAATACCTGTAACTTCTGATGAAACTATTCCTACTCCACAAGAACCACAACCTGATCAAGATAAGGAAAAAGAACCGGTAGTTGAAAAGGTTAATGAAGATAACACAGTTAAGGCTAAACCTTATGTTAAACCATACCAACCACCACTTCCTTACCCGAGCAAAATGAAGAAAGAGAAACTTGAAGCCGAGCAATCCAAATTCTTGGATATGTTTAAACAGATAAATGTAAATCTTCCTTTCATTGATGTGATTTCAGGAATGCCTAGATATGCTAAATTCTTGAAAGATCTAATCTCAAATAGAAAGAAAATGGAAGAACTCTCGGCTGTTACTATGAATGCTAATTGTTCAGCAGTGCTGTTGAATAAGATACCAGAAAAATTATCTAATCCAGGAAGTTTCACAATTCCATGTTTTCTGGGTAGTCTTAGTTCAATAGAAGCATTGGCAGACTTAGGTGCTAGTATAAATCTAATGCCGTATTCACTATACACTAAACTAGACCTTGGAGAATTGAAACCAACCAGAATAAGCATACAACTAGCCGATAGATCAATAAAATATCCTAGAGGGATAATGGAGAACATGCTAGTTAAAGTTGGTACTTTAGTATTTCCAGTAGATTTTGTTGTTCTGGACATGGAAGAAGATTCTCAAGTTCCTCTCATATTAGGAAGACCATTCTTAAACACGGCTAAAGCAATGATAGACGTGTTCGGTAAGAAACTGACCCTAAGTATAGAGGATGAGAGTGTTACCTTTTCAGTTGATAGAGCAATGCAACAACCACAATCTGCAGATGATACATGTTATTATATTCAAACTATAGATGCACATGCAGAATTATTAGAAGAATTTCCAGAATTACAAGGAACAGGAGAATGTTCTTTAGGAGAAGGTAATGAACCAATTGATGAAGCTGAAATGTTAGCTACACTTATAGCTAATGGATATGAACCAACAACAGAAGAAATTCAAATGCTAAAAGAAGAAGACAGATATCGAAACAAATCATCGATAGAAGAACCTCCGAAATTAGAGTTAAAGCCACTTCCAAACCATTTGGAATACGTTTATTTACATGGTGAATCTGAATTACCTATAATAATATCGTCTTCTCTTACTGAAAATGAGAAATCACAACTCATTTCTGTGTTGAAAGCTCATAAACCAGCCATTGCATGGAAGATTCATGATATTAAAGGAATAAGTCCTTCGTATTGCACACATAAAATCCTTATGGAAGAAGGTCATAAAACGTATGTGCAACGCCAACGAAGACTAAATCCTAATATGCAAGATGTAGTTAAGAAAGAGATTATTAAACTGCTAGATGCAGGTTTGATATATCCAATTTCTGATAGTCCATGGGTAAGCCCAGTTCAATGCGTACCTAAGAAGGGTGGCATGACTGTCATTACAAATGAGAAAAATGAGCTTATTCCTACTAGGACTGTAACAGGATGGCGTGTATGTATTGATTATAGAAAATTAAATGACGCCACCAGAAAAGATCACTTTCCCTTACCTTTCATAGATCAAATGTTGGAAAGATTAGCCGGAAATAGTTACTATTGTTTTCTAGATGGATTTTCCGGATATTTTCAAATTCCAATAGCACCCGAAGATCAAGAGAAAACCACATTCACGTGCCCTTACAGTACTTTTGCTTACAAACGCATGCCATTTGGACTTTGTAACGCCCCTGCAACCTTTCAAAGGTGTATGATGGCGATTTTTCACGACATGATAGAAGAATGCATGGAAGTATTCATGGATGACTTTTTAGTCTTCGGTGATACATTTAAATCATGTCTAGTTAATCTGGAACGAATGCTAATTAGATGCGAAAAATCAAATCTAGTACTTAATTGGGAGAAATGCCATTTCATGGTTAAAGAAGGCATCGTTCTTGGACATAAAATTTCAAAAGAAGGAATTGAAGTGGATAGAGCTAAAGTAGATGTAATTGCTAAACTTCCACATTCCACCAATGTTAGAGGAGTTAGGAGTTTTCTAGGGCATGCCGGTTTTTACCGACGTTTCATAAAAGATTTTTCTAAAATTGCCACTCCTATGAATAAACTCCTAGAAAAGGATGCTCCATTCATCTTTTCAGATGAGTGTATCAAATCTTTTAATATTCTTAAAGAGAAACTCACTAATGCGCCGATCATGATAACACCAAATTGGAATCTACCATTTGAACTAATGTGCGATGCAAGTGATTTTGCAATGGGAGCCGTTTTAGGACAAAGGATTGAAAAACGATTTCAACCTATATATTATGCTAGTAAGACATTACAAGGAGCACAAATGAACTATACAACTACTGAAAAAGAACTCCTTGCTATTGTCTTTGCTTTTGACAAATTTCGATCATATCTCGTTCTAGCAAAAACGGTGGTCTATACCGACCATTCTGCTCTTAGATACCTATTTTCAAAACAAGATGCTAAACCAAGATTAATCCGTTGGATCTTACTCTTACAAGAGTTTGATATTGAAATCCGAGATAAAAGAGGAGCAGAAAATCTCGCCGCTGATCATCTTTCTCGTCTTGAAAATCCTGAGTTAGAAGTTCTAAATGAATCGGCCATACAAGACAACTTTCCTGATGAATATCTATTGAAGATAGATTATAAAGAAATCCCATGGTTTGCAGACTATGCAAACTACTTAGTTTGTGGATTCCTTGAAAAAGGATTAATGTACCAAAGACGAAAGAAATTCTTCAATGATATAAAACACTATTTTTGGGAAGATCCACATCTGTTTAAAAGTTGTCCCGATGGAATAATACGCCGATGTGTATTTGGAGATGAAGCTAGTAAAATATTAAACCATTGTCACACAGGACCAACAGGAGGGCATTATGGGTCTCAACTAACAGCAAGAAAAGTTTATGAAGCTGGATTCGATTGGCCTATAATTTACAAAGACGCACACCTTCTTTGCAAATCCTGTGATGCATGTCAAAGGGTCGGAAAAATAAGTCAACGTGATGAAATGCCACAAAATGTCATCCAAGTATGTGAAGTATTTGACATTTGGGGTATTGACTTTATGGGTCCATTTCCAAAATCTCATAATAATCTATATATACTCGTAGCCATTGATTATGTATCTAAATGGGCGTAAGCACAAGCTCTCCCAACTAACGATGCACGAGTTGTAGTCAACTTTTTAAAACGTCTTTTTGCAAGGTTTGGAACACCGAAAGCTTTAATAAGTGATCGGGGTACTCATTTCTGTAATAATCAACTTGAGAAAGTTCTTAAAAGATATGGAGTAACTCATAAAATCTCCACCGCATATCATCCACAAACAAGTGGACAAGTTGAAAATACCAACCGAGCTCTAAAACGTATTCTAGAGAAAACCGTAGGATCAAATCCGAAGGAATGGTCCATTAAATTGGAGGATGCACTCTGGGCTTTTAGAACAGCCTACAAAACTCCAATTGGAACCACACCTTTTAGACTTGTTTATGGAAAAGCATGTCATCTTCCAGTAGAAATTGAACACAAAGCATTTTGGGCTTTGAAGACATGTAATCTTGATTTACATGAAGCCGGACGTCTACGATTAAGTCAACTAAACGAATTAGAAGAATTAAGACATGAAGCATACGAAAATTCGTTAATCTATAAGGAAAGAACGAAGAAATGGCATGATAAAAGAATCAGAAGTTCAAAAGAATTTAAAGAAGGAGACAGAGTTCTTCTTTTCAATTCACGATTCAAGCTATTTCCTGGAAAATTGAAATCAAGATGGTCTGGACCATTCATGGTCAAAAGAGTTTTCCCATACGGAACGATAGAATTAATAAATTCAAATGGGATTGAATTTAAAGTTAATGGTCACAGAGTTAAACATTACATACATGGTCCGATGGAAGTCGACAACGAAGTTAATCACAATTTCGACACCACAGCTAACTAAGTGTGGGGAGAATCAAGTCTTTAAAGGATAATATGTATTTCTGATAGAGTTAGATTGTCTGTTTTGGTGTAGTTCTCGAAAATGGAACCCGAATGGTCTTTCCCTAGCAGACCCTAAAGAACTAGTCTTCTCCCCCCATTCTGAATTTTTATTTTTTTTAGGTTTTTACAAAATGAAGACTGCCTGTGAACTAAACCATGGTCTAATGCTACACGCTTTGATCACTAAACGTAATAATGACATACTACCAAGTGAAATAGTATCAGTAATCAGAGAAAGAATGGACGGAGTTAGAAAAGAATCCAGATGCGAAGATAATAAGTTACAATTTGGTAAAGGAAAATCTAAATCCGCAGCAAAAAGAAGAGCACGACACCTAGAAAGATGTCACAAATGCGGAAAATGGTCACATGGAGGTAAATGTTCAAATAATCAAACCTATTCAAATACCGAATTTGTTACTTTATGCAGAGACGGACCGTTCATATGTTTAGAAGAAAAGACACTGAATGCTCGAGGTTACGCCTATGTAGCCATGGAAAACCAATTAAACCGACTATCTTATGAATGGGATAGATCATATAACTAAGAAATCTATTTCACAGGTATGTCTGTACAGTTTTTATTTTTATTTTTATTTTTAACCTTTTGATAATAAACGCTAATTTGTTCGCTAAAAAGTATTAAATTGGTATTGAATAAAATTAGGTTTGGCGACCGAAATTATTGATATCATTCAAAAATTTATTACATCACTGCGAAATTTAACGTTTATTCTTAAGGTATAAATATCTTTAATCAATCAACCCAAAATATTTCAAAAATTCGTCATGAGTTAAATTAGGTCTTGGAACCGAAATTACTTTACCGAAAAGAGGGGCGCATATTTTTGATAATATTTGATTGATTAAAGTGGGATAAAAAGACAAAAAGATTTTTAATTTTATTTTTACCATGTTTTTAAAATTAATATTTAAATCTTAAATTAATATTGTAAACTTTGTAAAAAAAATATATATTTAAAATTGTAAATATTTGAAAAAATTAATATAAGTTTGGTATGAATTTATAAATTTTTAAATTAAGTTTGGTGTGAATTTTTAATTTTTAAAAATATGAATTTTTAATTTTATGCATTTCAAATTTTAAGTTTGGTGTGAATTTTTAATATTAATTTTGAATTTTATATTTAAGTTGTATGAATTTAAAAAAAAAAATTTACTTTATCTCATTAAGTTAAAAATATGATTTTTAAAATTCGTCCTAAGTTGAAGACTAGGTCTTTGAACCGAAATTGCTTTACCCGAGGGAGGGACGAGAACTTTTATTATCATTATTTTTAATCTCATTGAATTAAAGTATGCCAAAAACATTAAAAAAACCCCAAAAATCTTAGCTTTTAAAACAATCGCTACAAAAAGACAAATTTTAAAATTTTGTCGAAGGACGGACTAGGACATCGATCCGAAACGACCTCGTCCTAAATAACAAAGGAAACAAAATTTTAAAATTAAGTACTTAATTGTTTTATAAGTTATTGATTATATAAAAAAAAAAAATATCAAACTCCGCGACTCGCGGAGTTTGAAGGGTTATTCACCGCGAGTCGCGGAGGGGTCGAAAAATCAGAAAAAAAATATAAACACCGGAACTGATCAGTCCCAACACAGAAAAAAAAAAAAGAAAACACTGCGAAAACCTGCGCGAAAAACCCGAAAAATACACCCCAAAATCACAATTTTTAACCGTTAATCATCAAATCTTTTGCTAAAATCATGTTGAGAAGGATGCTATCTAGGAATTACTCAAGAAAAACGGTAAATTTCTACACCTAAACACCATTTAATCCGAAATTTGGTGTTCTTGAGTCATTTTTTTCCAATTTGATTTTGATGCTTTTTAGTGTAATTAGGCTTAAATTGTTTACGTATTATGCTTGTATAACCTAGATTGATGCTGTTTAACATGATTAGAAGCCTTAAACTTCAAATTTTGAGTAATCTAGAGTTTGTGTTCTTGAGCAATTTGGGGCTTTTTGATATAAACAGGTTATGGCCGATTTTTGTCATGAATTGTTGCTAAATTAAGTAGTGTAACATGTTTAGGTAGTTAAATGATCCAAACTTTGAGCCTAAACATGATTTTGAGAATTAAAGTGGACTTTTTCAAGTCTAAAATTCATGAACTTAATTTTTGAAAGATAATGCCATTTGAGACTTGTTTAATTGCTAGTAATGATTATTTTGACATGTTATTTGAGTTGAATGATTATGAACTTGGCGAACATTTTCGTATATGCTTATTTGAAAAAGTGTAGATTTGATGAAAATATGAAAATAAGCTTAAGTTTGATATAAATTGATGATGTCATTGTAATTATTTTGATTGATGATTTTGCTGACACTAATGCATATTTGTATGCACAAAATTTGTGTTTGATGTGTTTTGCAGACTGACAGGGGTGAATCTTCATCCCAAGCCCGCAATGCTCCTGCTGAGAATGCGGAACAACAGGAGGTGGATAACTACTACAAGCAGGATATACCTCATCCAGTCATGACCTTTTCCGATATGCACTTGGAAGAGTTGCACCTGAACCTGAGATTTGACAGACTTTGGATAGATTATCCAAAATATCAAAGGGGTTTGCATACTCTTCATTCTAAGGTTGTTGAGGTACCGAGGGTCATAGAATGGGGACCCTTAGAAGCTGTAGAATTGGCCGGGCCAATTAGGGAATTACTTGCACAAATGTATGGTAATTCTTCTTTTAATGACTGGGTACGTTTATTCACCATGCGTAGACCTGTATATAAAGTATGGTGTGAAGAATTGTTGTGTAGTATAGAGTTAAATGATCGGGTAGCTAGTTTAACCGATCGTTCTTTTATTAGATTTTTGTTAGGCGGTTCGATGCGCCACATGTCTTTACTAGACATGGCTCAGGCTTTACGTATATATACGCCTGAGGAGTTAGCATCTGCCGATTGTAGAGGGTTGATACTAAACGGTAAAAAGATAGATGAAAATTTTGATACACACGGTGTGTGGAGTCAAATGACAAGCCATCACCGTTTCAAAGGGGGAAATTACTCTTATTTGGATATAGATAGAGCCGAATTAAGAGTGATACATAGGTTTTTAGCTAATTCGATTACACAAAGGGGTAAGAACAAGGAAAAAGTAAATGAACAGGATTTGTTTTACCATATGTGTATTCGAGACCCACAAAGCGCTGTAAGTATACCGTATTGTGTGGGTTATTATTTATCAGCTATGGTTCGGGGGATGCGACCGCATAGCATAATAGGAGGTGGTATTTTTATTACTTTGATTGGTGAATATCTCGGTGTGGATATAAGTCGGGGGGGATTATTAGTAGAAGAACCAGAACCCCGCGATACTATAGGTTTAAATGTATACCATGGTGCGAAAGTTTTGAAGAGGCGAAATAACGCCGCAGTACGATACCATGGTAGACATCCACAGGTGGAGAGAAACCAACAGCAAGGTAATGTAGGAGGGGGGAATGAGATGCAAGAAATGCAAAGGTTTATAGCTTCTCAGGAATACGAAAATGCTAGGCAGAGAGCATTTGAAGATTGGCAAGTTCATCAGAACCAAATCATAGCTCATTGCCAACATATAGGTAGAAACTATATTCCTACACCGAAACCCATCTTCCCTCCCTGGTCTATAGAGATGCATCCACCATATCCTACGTATAACCCTGCCGAAGCATTCTATAGCACCTATGGTTATGCCTGGAACCCCTATTGGTACCAGTATCATCCCTAGTATACTTAGTTTTATTTATTTTGTAATTTGTAATTATTGATACATTTAATACTTTTGTTAATATTGTAATCATTTTTATAATTATCTAACTTTTATTCTTAGATTTTAATAATTTTTGAATGTGGGGTAATATACCAAACTTCAAAAATATGTATATATGTTTGCAGTTTATCTTATGTACACAACAGGGTAAAACAACGCATTTTCAAAGACTGGCATTAAGTTCAGCAAAAGCAACTAATTTTGACGACAAGATGCAAAATATATGTGAAATAACAACAAGACGGAATGAACAAATGATGTGCACCATTTATCATTCAGCAAACAAACGCCAATATATTTGGAAACTTTGGTAAAATTTAATCATTTTCACACAAATCACCCTCAATAATTTAAATTGTTACTGATTTCTTGCAAATGAGGGCATTGCAAGATCTTAAGTGTGGTAAGGGGTTAAATTCTTTCGAATTTTAAAAATTTTTACTTTATACACTTGGTTACCATTAAAAATACTAGTAAAGCAGTAGTTGTATTAGAATCTAGTGCTCTCTGATAATAAAAAACAGCCCTAGTCTTATATACTGACTACCCAATTCTAGTAAAAATTTTCAAAATTTTCAATTAAATGAACTCAAAATCATGTTTATACATATTTATGAACGATAAAACTAGGTTTTAACACCGAAATTATTGTTACCTCAAAAAGGACATAAATTGAGAAACAAACCAAAATGTTAAAATTCATTTAAAATGGAATAGAGGACGATAAAAAGGAAAATAAAAGCCAAGTGTGGGAAAATTTACCAAGTTATCTTAAACATATGTCACATATATCTGTAACAAATAACTGAAAATACTTTTGCTTTGGACTAAACTAAACTGTTTTACCCGCTGAAAGAAAAGAAAAGATGGATCAACACGATGAATCAATTCCATCATTAAAAGGAAGTAAAGTCTTCCGAAAAAGAAACGCGCTTCTTGATTTAGGTCATGAAGTTGTCGTCCAGACCAGCTGTAGGTTGACGAAAAATCTAGAAAAGTCATCACTAAAATCAGCAGGAAATCCACGGACCTCAGCATTAAACAGGGTCGCCAAGTGGTCAGATTTATCCTAACCATGAGAAGGATTTATCTCGTACAATGGGGGGGCACCATGCAAATTAGCTGGACAAGACTAATGAATCAGATCCCCAGAAAGGATAATCTCCTTAAAGATTAAAAATCAGCTTTTAAGACTGATATTACTCAATCCTAGAGATTGACCTTAAAGATTGAGAATTACAAACTCATGGAATTCAATGATATCTAAACTCGAGCTTGAACGAGAAAATATTTTGATCAAAATTACAAACCGATTTGTTTTCTGAAAACCCTATTTTCAATGCGTTCATTACCATTGAACGTAAAATCCTAGGAATTCACCTGGAATTCATTAGGTCACCTGAACCAAATCGGGTGTCAACCGTAAGAACGGTGGTTGCATAGCATGGTCAAAGACAGGACCTTGTGCCAGACCGAAAAATCATAAGGGTGAGCTTTACTATTGCTCCTACCAAGGATAGTAATTGCGTTCGACACGTTATAGACCATAATTAAAAGCATGTCAGGGGACATAGCCTTAACAGTTGCTTGTTCAACACTTTCCTTTACAACCGGACGGTAGTTTACCGAAAGGTAATATACGGGACAAGTGAACTGGACGTGTTGCTTTCCAAATACAAGGTTAGCAAGTGGGTGACACAAAACCATAAGTTTTGAGCTAAAATTTTCAAATCTGAAACACACCAAACCCACAAAAATATTTTGCAAACACCGGTAAAGGGTTATTCCGGAAAACTTATCTAGGGTAAAAACTAGATTTCAAAAGATCAAATGTTTTCATAAAGATCCAATTTCCTTAATGGATCTAAATTTTTATAGTCATGTGAAACTGTAAACCATATCGTTACTACCATTGTTTATACCGCCGTATAGAAATCACTGATGTACAAAGTGTGAAGAATAAAGAAGTGATTCTAGTATTTCAAGACGATATTGCTTGAGGACAAGTAACGCTCAAGTGTGGGAATATTTGATAATGCTAAAAACGAACATATATTTCATAGCATTATTCCTCAAGAAAGACAAGCTTTTAGTTGTAATTGTTCTATTTACAAGTGATATTCGTTTAAATAATAAAAGGTGAAGACAAAAGACCGATTCGACGAATTGAAGACGCAAACGACCAAAAAGCTCAAAAGTACAAAAGACAATCAAAAAGGTTCCAATTATTGATAAGAAACGTCTCGAAATTACAAGAGTACAAGATTCAAAACGCAAAGTACAAGATATTAAATTGTACGCAAGGACGTTCGAAAATCCGGAACCGGGACCAGAGTCAACTCTTAACGCTCGACGCAACGGACTAAAAATTACAAGTTAACTATGTATATAAATATAATATAATATATAATTAATTATATTAATTATATATATATTATATTTATAAATAAAAACCGTCGGCCGAGAAAGACTCCAAAGTTGTGAGCTGTAATTTCAAACTCCGTGACTCGCGGAGTTTGAAGGCCAAAACGGCCGCGAGTCGCGGAGCCCCCAGTTTTGAAACTCCCTATAAAGCAAACCGAAATCTGATCATTTTCATCATCTTTTTCTTCTTCTCCTCATACGTAAAATATATATATATTTATAATTTATATTTTAATTTTAATTATAATTCTAATAATAAGGGTATGTTAGTGAATGTTGTAAGGGTGTAAGTCGAAATTCTGTCCGTGTAACGCTACGCTATTTTTAATCATTGTAAGTTATGTTCAACCTTTTTACATTAATGTCTCGTAGCTAAGTTATTATTATGCTTATTTAAAACAAAGTAATCATGATGTTGGGCTAATTACTAAAATTGGGTAATTGGGCTTTGTACCATAATTGGGGTTTGGACAAAAGAACGACACTTGTGGAAATTAGACTATGGGCTATTAATGGGCTTTATATTTGTTTAACTAAATGATAGTTTGTTAATGTTAATATAAAGATTTACAATTGGGCGTCCCTATAAATTACCATATACACTCGATCGGACACGATGGGCGGGATATTTATATGTACGAATAATCGTTCATTTAACCGGACACGGGAATGGATTAATAGCCACTAGAATAATTAAAACAGGGGTGAAATTATGTACAAAGGACACTTGGTATAATTGATAACAAAATATTAAAACCTTGGGTTACACTCAGTCGACATCCTGGTGTAATTATTAAACAAAGTATTAAAATCTTATTACAGTTTAAATCCCCAATTAGTTGGAATATTTAACTTCGGGTATAAGGATAATTTGACGAGGACACTTGCACTTTATATTTATGACTGATGGACTGTTATGGACAAAAACCAGACGGACATATTAAATAATCCAGGACAAAGGACAATTAACCCATGGGCATAAAACTAAAATCAACACGTCAAACATCATGATTACGGAAGTTTAAATAAGCATAATTCTTTTATTTCATATTTAATTTCCTTTATTTTATATTTAATTGCACTTCTAATTATCGCACTTTTATTTATTGTTATTTAATCGCACTTTTAATTATCGTACTTTTTTATTATCGCAATTTTATTTTATCGCACTTTTATTGCAATTTCATTATCGTTATTTAGTTTACGCTTTAAATTAAGTCTTTTATTTATTTAATATTTTACATTAGGTTTTAACTGCGACTAAAGTTTTAAAATCAACAAACCGGTCATTAAACGGTAAAAACTCCCCTTTATAATAATAATATTACTTATATATATGTTTGTATTTTTATAAAAGTAAATTAATATAGCGTTGAGCTTTGTTTAAAAAAGATTCCATGTGGAACGAACCGGACTTACTAAAAACTACACTACTGTACGATTAGGTACACTGCCTTTAAGTATTGTAGCAAGGTTTAAGTATATCCGTTCTCTAAATAAATTAATATCTTGTGTAAAAATGTATCGTATTTAATAGTATTTTCTGCTAAAATTAATAAGTATTTTATATACCCCTCCGCTACCACATCATCTCCTTTTGGCGATCTTCTTTGATAATTAGCTTGGATGCTCGCATTTTTCTCGTGCGATCTTGTAGAGGGTTTTCCCGAAAAAGAATGATTTAGTCGGGATTTATTTATGAATGAATAAGAAAAAGTGAATGGATTTGCGAATGTGTGTAGCGAAGGTTGTTTTTACGAATAGCTGAGGTTTTAACTTAGTCTTCCTCGTCAAAATGTGTGATTCCGAAATGTAGATCAAGAGCAAGTTCTGATTTCGAGATGTTAACATCGGCGCGCTCAACGGAAATATAGTGAAGCACTAAAAATGAGTGCTTTTAAAGCCTTATTTGGGGGTGCCTCACAATAATTATAGCAGGTCGAATTTCGCCTTTCGTTATGCAATTCTCTATTAGAAAATTAATTTTGATTTTCGCAAAAAAGTTTTCAACCTTGTTTTACCCTTTTTGTCTATTTTGTAGCAAAAACTTTTTTGATCTTTTTTAGAATTTTATCATCCTTAGTGTTTTATAATTCGAAAAGTTTAAATTTTGTGAAAAACTTGAGGGTTTTACAAGAATCGTTATGTGCAACATTTGCTATCCCACACTTTAAAATAACATTGTCCTCAATGTTAAGGATACGGAGTACCCCACACTTTAGATTTTAAAAAGAGGCGTGATGTTATTAAAAGTTTATGTTGGTGGGGTTACCAATCCCACACTTAGTTTTTAAAGAGGTTTAGTATTTTGCATATATTCTATTGAAAAGGTGATGAAGACGTAGTACTCCCCTATGGTTTCAGGACGTGTAGATGAATGGCGCGCTAATTATGGATTCTTCAATTCTTGTTCCGGCGTCATCCTCGTTCAAAGCGTCCTTGTTCCAAGTTGTGTTTCCATCTCGTACGGCCTCTATCGTCGTTTGTTTTGTGATGTTTTATTCATGCAATATTTATTATTCTAAAAGAAACCATACTAAAACATAAAGATAGTTATGCCCGGAACCGGGCGTACATAAATAAAATATAAGATAGTGTATCATCAGTAGTAACAATACGAAGGTTCCAAAATAAACATGGTTACGGCTGAGGTGGTGGGTAAGGAGGAGAATAGATTACGCTGGTGCGGGGCCTGGCTGGGTTCCTCAATCTGAACTGACCCTCGCTGGTCATTTCCTCATCCGTGGCAAACTGGTTTGCCAACTCCTCTGTGTTCATGCCCGAGGATATTCTAAACTCTATTTCATCCGATCGCGCAATTAACCCAGTAAGTGACGATGTGCTCGTATAAACCATCGACCCTGTCTGTCAACCCATACCTTCCTGCAAATATCTACCCCTACCCCACTGCTGGTTAACGTCCATACTATCAATACCATGTGCAATCCCTGCATTCGTACGTTGCTGCAACGCCTGATCCTATCTCGACTCCTGACCATCAGTAGATGTGTTAATGTGGTCAGTGTTGAGCAATTCTTCAACAAAACTCCCGGCCCCTGTGTCATACCCTGTCCTAAACCATCCGGACGAAGTCACCAACATCTGGTCCCATTGCGATGATAGACTCCAAGTAATGTCTCTAAAATAAGCAAATGCACAGCGGAAGATTTCTTTCATACCTGAGAATAAACATGCTTTAAAGTGTCAACCAAAAGGTTGGTGACTTCATAGGTTTATCATAAAATAATAAAATTCATCATTTTGATAGACCACGAGATTTAAATCCTGCATGGTACAAATGGGCCCGAATTCTATACCCACCTATAATGTACATGCGATATCTTTTAAATAAAGTACACCTTTCTCGTGTACGAAATCATCTTTCATAAATCTTAGTAACCGTACACATATCTCGTGCATAAAAATAACATACACATAACATGTGTATAAAATCATTCTCTCGATACATAACATTCACTTTTCATTGCTTTCATAGCTTGGCTTGGTAACTGACCTTAACATATAATGCGCATAATAATATCCCCAAAACAGAACATCTCATCTGTATAATAATCATATAAACTTCGAAGTACTAAACACCACGCCCACTAGCCCTTCCCTCTAGTGAACATTCTGGGTGGGGGTGTTAAACCCGGTAGCTACCTTTAAGATTGGCGTCAATTAGGCGTACACTAATTCTTAAAATTAGTGATGTTCCCTAATTCTTAGGTTACTAAGCAATAATAATCAGGGGAAAAATATTCATATCAATTGTGGCAATTATCACATCCACATAATTTAATGGTGGCAATTATCACGTCCACATAATTCATTCGAGGAATGTTTTGCTTGTGTCTATCTCGTCAAACATTTATAAAAGCATTTCATGTATTCGCAGATCAAAATGTATTTCAAAAGCATTTAATAAAGCAGTTGTAAAAGTAGCACATGTATTCTCAGTCCCAAAAATGTAAAGAGTAAAAGGGAATCAAATGAACTCACTCTACAATATTTTGTAGTAAAAATATTCATACGACGATACTGAACAATGCAGGGTTGGCCTCGGATTCACGAACCTATATCATTTATATATGTATTAACACATATAATGGTAATCGAACAAATTTATATATATATAAACTTATTAGTTATATCATTTTTTTATTAATAACTTATATGTTTCATATATTCATTTTATATATTTAAAATAAATAAAAATATTAAGTTATGTTATATGTATTAAATATATTTTTGTGTATATATATATATATATATATATATATATATCATTTATTTGTCAAAATTATAATAATACTAAAATAATATTAAGAGTGATAAAGATAATAATAATGATAATAGAGTTAAAAATGATACTTTTAATATTGATGATGAAAATGATAATTTTAATAAAAATGACACTTTTAATAAAAATGTTAAATTAATAATAATGAATACTAATAATAATAACTTATAAAAATAATGATTTTACTAATAATAATAATAATGATACTAATATTTATATTAATTACTATAATGATAGTAATACTACTAATGATAATATTTCTAATACTTATTAATGATCATAATATTAATCATATAAAAACAATAAGTAATAATAATAACAATAATAATAATAATAATAATAATAATAATAATAATAATAATAATAATAATAATAATAATAATAATAATAATAATAAGTAAAATAATAATAATAATAATAATAATAATAATAATAATAATAATAATAATAATAATAATAATAATAATAATAATAATAAGATAATAATAATAAAATAATAATAGAAACTACCTTTAAAAGCATTTTCCTAAAAACAATGCCTCAGACAGGACTCGAACTTGAGACCTCTCGCTAAACAGACAACACCACTAACCATCCTTCTGTTTTCATTTTTCTGTTTTATTTTACACGTTTAATTTAATAAACCCATTTTGCTTCTGTTACCAAGCCCAAGTAGAAACAAGCAACATGTCGCGGCCCAACAATTAGTAATTACAGGTCACGGCCCAACATCAATTAATAGATTTTGGCCCAACAGAAGGTTAATCCAAGTTCAAATGGATTAATTAAATGGCCAAATAAATCATTCTGTTAGTAATTTGTGGTCAAGGATCGAGCATAGCAAACCATTCGAATTTTAATTTGCAAGTGGGTTATGTGTAGCCGCCGACCCTACTGCAAACTAAAAGAATTTAACGGGACCACTTCATTATCATTTATCATAACACTATGATCATTATCATCATCGATCTCCCTATTATCTATCATGTATATCGACTTTCATCATCATCAATATTATTATAACTTATTCGTAACCATCATCATCGTTGGATCATCATCACAATCGTCATCATAGTTAATATATACCAGAGTATCAATATCATCTTAGCCTCGCTATCGTCTTTATTTCATAGACTCAGAAACCTAAACATAAAGCAGCAACAGTGATCGTTTATGATGGTTGTAATGGTGTTTGAATGAATAAAAAATATAAGAAGTAGGCAGCGGTAGTGATTGTATTACGATGGAAACAGGAAAAAAATATAAATTGAGAGGATGACGGTGGTGATTTTAATGAAGGAACAAGAAAAGGTTTCGATGATGGGTTGTTTTAGCAGAGGGTTTTCGATAATGTTGATTGTCCTTCATCGAGTAGAAAATGTAAAGAATGGTGGTTATGTGATAGTTCGAACAGACAACAACCGAAGCAAGTACAGAAGCGGTTTTAATTTATTTTATTTGTGGGTTTCGATAAGGTTTTGAAGAAAAGAATTAAAGGTGGGTTTCAATAACAACACAGGAACATTGGTGGGTAGCTTTGTTATGGTGGTGATTGGCTTTCGATCGTACACAAGAAACCAACATAAAGTCGAAGGTGATGGTGGTGTCAAGTGGTTTATGATGGTTGTGATTTTGGTGGCGACGGGTTATGGTGTACACGATCATAAACAAAAGGAATAGTAGCCAACAAGTAAGTATTGTTGTGATGTGTTGTAGTGGTGATTAAATGGAGTCCGAGGGTTGTCGAAACTCGATGATTGTTTGTGGGTTTCATCTTTGATGATAACAGCATACAAGGAACCAAGTAGAAAAGTTAATGAAGTGGTGATTGGGTTGTTTACATGGTGGTGATTTTCACGTGGATGAAGGTGGTGATCGAACGAACACAAGGTGGTTCACGGTGGTGTTTGGTTGAAGTAGGACGTGAGAGTAGTGGTGTAATCGGGTAAACCTATGGGTGTTGGTGATGATCTTCAGCCGAGAAAACAAGAGTCAGTACCGGTTGATGGGTTATTTTAGATGATGATCTTGGAGATGGTTGCTAGTTGATCATAAACAAGTAAAGTGAAGTGGGTATAAGGTAGTCAAAACAACAAAATGATAATCATGTGCCAGTTGGTTATAGATTACACACACATATATATATATATATATATATATATATATATATATATATATATATATATATATATATATATATATATATATACATACGTATATATATATATATATACATACGTATATATATATATATATATATATGTATATATATATATATGTATATATGTATATGTATATATATATATATATATGTATATATATATATATGTATATATATATGTATATATATATGTATGTATATATATATGTATATATATATATATATATGTATATATATATATATGTATATATATATATATATATATATATATATATATATATATGTATATATATATATATACATACAATTCTCTTATATTTATCTTACAGAGACAAAATATATATAGATTAAATAATCACAAAATAATAAACGTGTACTAATTAATCTATTCAGCTGCCGACAGTTTTTCGGGTAATATTTCGTACTCCGTTGTCAATCAGTGGCAGTTAAAAAGTCTTCAGAAAAATTCTAAATTTTTAAATTAAGTATCTTTATTTATTTGGGTCATTATGGTATAAATTTTGGTCATTGATTATCAAATAAATATTACATTAATTATTCACTCCCAACCCTAAGTAAAATATAAAAAATTTTAAAATTTATCAAACAGCTCCTAAATACATTTTTAATAAGTCTATAATTTATAGAACTCATTTTCGGATCACTGTTTATATTAAAATCATATAAGTTTGAATTTAACTTACCTAATATCAATCGGGACATTAAATAAGTATTACAATCATTTAATATTTATTTTTAATATACATTATTTATATATATAGATATATTTAAAATAATAATTATTATAATATCCTATTTTTATTTTATTATAATTAAATTTTAATAGCAATAATATATAATATTTCAAATTATATTTTCAATAACCATTTATATATATATATATATATATATATATATATATATATATATATATATATATATATATATATATATATAACACATATCTATTTACAATTAATTGTTCGTGAATCGTCGAGAGAAGTCGAAGGGTAAATGAATACATGAACACACTTTAAAGTTTTTGAGATTTCAATATTACAAACTTTGCTTATCGTGTCGAAAACATATAAAGATTAAGTTTAAATTTGGTCGGAAATTTTTGGGTCGTCACAGTACCTACCCGTTAAAGAAATTTCGTCCCGAAATTTGAATGTGGTCATCATGGTTAATAATAAAAATGTTTTCATGATAAATATGAGTTGATAAATAGAGTTTTATCTTTATTGATTAATATAGACAAAACGATTTGATTATGTGAAGCGTACAAGTGAAGCTGTCACAAAAGTTTGAGATAGAGATTTAACTTTTGACGTAGTCATGGTGGATTTTTGAATTTCAAAGAATTTAGAAATAATTTTGAAATCTATATAAGATTTGGTTCTTCAGAAATTAAGGAAATTAGAATCCTCTTTGGTTAAATACGATAATCTGTCTTGATTGTTCTGCCGGATATTTCATTATAAATTCACCCCCTTTGTTTCGTTATTTCCACAGCTCATACTTTCTATTCTTTCTTTCTCAATTCATACTCTTGTTTTCTCTTCTCGACTTTAAGTAGCAAGTAATGGTCCAGATTTGGTCGGTATGATGTTTCGAATTAACATGACTAACGTTCTAAGATAGAAACGGTAATAGCACAATCTGACTTGTCAACTTACCAGAATTCAAAGGAAAAGATAGGACTATAAAGAAGATATGGTCTCGATATGTTTATAGATTAGATAGAATGTAAGAGTCGTGTAACATGGCACATGATGACGTTATGGTCTGTGAATCATCAAGTTCCATTAGAAACTAAGCATGACATACTGTAATATAATCACGTTGATCAAGTGTCACTATATTATACTAACTCATGCATCAATTTCCAACACTACTTCAAAATCATTCATAATTCAAACTCGAATTTTTAAAGAAATTTAGAAACTAAAGTAGTTTCCTTTATGATGTAATATAGATAGCACGAAGAGATAAATAATTTCGGACGAGAATATTTATGAAAATATCTTCAGAAATATCGAAGATATTTATGATGATATTTTGGAATTTCTAAGTTCGATGGTTGATAAAGAAAGATTTTCTGCAAGATTTTAACATGAGTACGGAGCTAGATATTCGTTGAAGGTTTCATCGGATCCAGAATTACCTGGTTTCTTTGAATATATGGTATGGTCCTTGTATTTGGCCTTGGTCTCCTTCATGGTTTGCTCAATCTGTTTTTCAATACCAAATTTTCTATCGAGCGTTCCTAACACTCCTTTCTTTATCATCAACTTTTTGCCATTTAGACCATCTACAATTTTTCTGTTTCCTCTGCATTTAATGCTACGATATCTGAATCATCGGTTATCAATCCGAGGTGGTTTCAGGAGAATTGTATTTTTAGATGATTAAACGCTGATGGTAATATGGTGGAATATAAAAGGTTCTCCGGTAACAATAAAAGAGCACGCATATATATCAAGGTTATAATAAGGTTGTTTCGAATGAAAAGTCGAAGTTGACTTGCTGGAGCTGTGACAAAATTGACTAATTTGGAAATAGATTGCAAAGTTATTTTCGGTAATAATAACGCTAAAGGAATTAGCACAGCTACGCGTTAAACGTTTACTCAGTTTCTGAGAGTTTTCAGGTGCATAACTATACGCATCAATCTTTCTTTCTGTAGATGAAGTGTGGTTGGTTCATCCTCTCGATTGAGGTGTTTTCAAGAATCATGAAAGGTTTGAACGCAGATTGTAATCGTCGAGATACAAATGAGGTTTAAGATGAAATCAAGTGGCAAACTTGAAGAAATGTTTAGTTTCATATGTTATAATCAATATTTTAATTCATTTTAATTGTCCAATGTCATTAGTCCACAGTTGATAGTCCACAGTTAACAGTTCAATAATTCATATATAATTTAATATATAATAATCGAATTAATTAATACGTATCGTGACCTGTGTACATGTCTCAGATTCGATCACAACTCAAACTATATATATTATTGTAGAATCAACCTCAAACCTGTCTAGCAAACTTCAGCATTACTGCATATAGAGTGTCTATGGTTATTCCAAATAATATATATATAGATGCGTCAATATGATATGTCAAAACCTTGTATACGTGTCCCGATATTTAAAGTGCGTAAAATAAATAACAGAAATTAAATGACGATAAATAAAATTGCGAGAATTAAAATTGCGATAAATAAAATGCGATAAATAAATTGCGATAAATAAAAGGTAATACAGAATTAACAGTTAGCTAGGAACAGTTAGCGTGGATTCTTAACAAATTTTTTTTTTATAGTTAATTTGTCTGTTTCTAACAAATTTTATTTTGTCAAATGTTTTCTTCATTATGCCACTTGTTGGATTCTGATACGTCAAAATCCAAATATGAAATTGAATGAAAATGGTTATTCTGTGGTGAACGGATTCGTATATCTGTGGATTTAAGTAGGATAGTAAATGACTGTTGAATTAGATTCGAAGAATGTACAGTGTAATTTAATAATATGAAAACTAAATATTCCTCGGGTATTACCTACCCGTTAAAATATTTTCACTATTATTAGTTTGTACGAAAGAATTTTTAATTACAATCTTTATGAAAACATATATACATATATATTTTCTTCAGATGTAATCATGAATTTAATGAGTCAATATGATATTAAACTCATTTAATTTACCGTTAGAATAAGAATATATAATCTCTAGACATTAGAGATTACATAATCGCCATGTCAAACGAAGATAAATGATGTAGAATGATATGTAGAATGCTAATTATACTCGAGGTACAGAATGAGATGTTGAGGCATGTGATGTTGAAACTTGGGTTGTTGGTGGTATTAGTATTGATGTCGGTGATGTTGTTGAAGCTGGTAGGTTTTACATCATGTTTTCCAAATTGATTACTCGGGCGCGAAGCTCGTTGACTTCTTCCATTATTCCGGGATGATTGTCGGTAAGAACGAGCGAATGAATAAGGTTTAGAATTGTGGATAGAATATAATCGTGGCGAGATATTCAGGAAATGAGAGTGAAAATGGTGTTTCGGATTGGTTCGCCGGTGAATGCTTCAAGTTCTTCGCCCATCGGACAATATGGTGGATGAAAGGGATCGCTTCTTCTTGTCTCCAATGATTAAGTAGACTACGAACCCATCAGATGAATTGAAGATGACTAGTTGGTTGATCCATTTCGTTTACATTGCTTTCGGAGCTTAGGTGAATATCCATGTCGGAATAGCTGTCGGAATAACTACCGGAATAGCTATCGGAATCTGAGGGACTCAAACTAGTTAAGGGATTCACCTCGTACGATCAGATGAAGGATTTTCGATAAGAAATAGATTTTAGGATGTAGATTAGTACCCTGCAATACATAATTTACATATGCATATATAATACTAAAATCCCATAAGTTACGGAGGAATCTACGGAATATGTCAGGAAAAGTTTACAGTAACAGATACGCTAAGATATGAATTAGCAGATACGCTAAGATATGAATTTTGTCTATACACTATTCATGTAATCAATGCAGTAAGATATGTCTAGACTAAGAATGATAAGCAAGTGATTTCCTAAGAATGATAAGCAGGTAATTTTTGACACAAGATGATAAGCAAAACTTTTGACATGAAAACACGATCGAAGTCCAGACCCACTAATGCATCTAAACAACTATCAGTTAGATACACTAATGCAAGACCTGGTTCGCTAAGACCACCGCTCTGATACCACATGTCATACCCCGTCCTAATCCATCTGGACAAAGTCACCAACATCTAGTCCCATTGCGATGATCGACTCCAAGTAATGTCTCTAAAATGAGCAAATGCACGGCGGAAGATTTCTTTCATACCTGAAAATAAACATGCTTTAAAGTGTCAACCAAAAGATTGGTGAGTTCATAGGTTTATCATAAAACAATAAAATTCATCATTTTGATAGACCACAAGATTTAAATACTGCATGGTACAAATGGGCCCAAATCATATACACACCTGTAATGTACATGTGATATCTTTTAAATACAGTACACCTTTCTCGTGTACGAAATCATCTTTCATAAATCTTAGTAACCGTACACATATCTCGTGCACAAAAATAACATACACATAACCTGTGTATAAAATCATTCTCTCGATACATACCATTCACTTTTCATTGCTTTCATAGCTTGGCTTGGTAACCAACCTTAACATATAATTCGCATAATAATATCCCTAAAACAGAACATCTCATCTGTATAATAATCATATAAACTTCGAAGTACTAAACACCATGCCCACTAGCCCTTCCGTCTAGTGAACATTCTGGATGGGGGTGTTAAACCCGGTAGCTACCTTTAGGATTCGCGTCAATTAGGCGTGCACTAATTCTCAAAATTAGTGATGTTCCCTAATTCTTAGGTTACCAAGCAATAATAATCAGGGGAAAATATTCATATCAATTGTGGCAATTATCACGTCCACATAATTCAATGGTGGTAATTATCACGTCTACATAATTCATTCGAGGAATGTTTTGCTTGTGTCTATCTCATCAAACATTTATAAAAGCATTTCATGTATTCGCAGTTCAAAATGTATTTCAAAAGCATTTAATAAAGTAGTTGTAAAAGTAGCGCATGTATTCTCAGTCCCAAAAATGTAAAGAGTAAAAGGGAATCAAATGAACTCACTCTACAATATTTTGTAGTAAAAATATTCATACGACGATACTGAACAATGCAGGGTTGGCCTCAAATTCACGAACCTATATCATTTATATATGTATTAACACATATAATGGTAATCGAACAAATTTATATATATATAAACTTATTAGTTATATCATTTTTATATTAATAACTTATATGTTTCATATATTCATTTTATATATTTAAAATAAATAAAAATATTAAGTTATGTTATATGTATTAAATATATTTTTGTATATATATATATATATATATATATATATATATATATATATATATATATATATCGTTTGTTTGTTAAAATTATAATAATACTAAAATAATATTAATAGTGATAAAGATAATAATAATGATAATAGAGTTAAAAATGATACTTTTAATATTGATGATGAAAATGATAATTTTAATAAAAATGACACTTTTAATAAAAATGTTAAATTAATAATAATGAATACTAATAATAATAACTTATAAAAATACTGATTTTACTAATAATAATAATGATACTAATATTTGTATTAATTACTATAATGATAGTAATACTACTAATGATAATATTTCTAATACTTATTAATGATCATAATATTAATCATATAACAACAATAATTAATAATAATAACAATAATAATAATAATAATAATAATAATAATAATAATAATAATAATAATAATAACAATAATAATAATAATAATAATAATAATAATAATAATAATAATAATAATAATAATAATAATAATAATAATAATAATAATAATAATAATAATAATAATAATAAGATAATAATAATAAAAATAATAATAGAAACTACCTTTAAAAGCTTTTTCCTAAAAACAATGCCTCAGACAGGACTCGAACCTGAGACCTCTCGCTAAACAGACAACACAACTAACCATCCTTCCGTTTTCATTTTTCTGTTTTATTTTACACGTTTAATTTAATAAACCCGTTTTGCTTCTGTTACCAAGCCCAAGTAGAAACAAGAAACATGTCGCGGCCCAACAATTAGTAATTACAGGTCACGGCCCAACATCAATTAATAGATTTCGGCCCAACAGAAGGTTAATCCAAGTTCAAATAGATTTATTAAATGGCCCAATAAATCATTCTGTTAGCAATTTGTGGTCAAGGATCGAGCATAGCAAACCATTCGAATTTTAATTTGCAAGTGGGTTATGTGTAGCCGCCGACCCTACTGCAAACTAAAAGAATTTAACGGGACCACTTCATTATCATTTATCATAACACTATGATCATTATCATCATCGATCTCCCTATTATCTATCATGTATATCGACTTTCATCATCAGCAATATTATTTTAACTTATTCGTAACCATCATCATCATCGTTGGATCATCATCACTGTAACATCCCGCGTTTTTCCGTTAAATTTATTTTAACACCGTCTTTTTTTTTAATAATATCTTTCGTCCTTTAATTTGGCATCTTTCGTTCACTAACGTTCATAATATCCTCGTTATTTAATTATAACGTCACCCGTTTACTCGAGCGTTTAAATATTCGTTTGGTTATTTCCCGCACCCGCTTTGAAACTAGAGGGACCAAACTTGCAAAGAGGCCAAAGATTTGACTAGGTCAACTAGTCAAACCTTCAACCTCCTCCTCTCATTCATCTCTCTCTTTCTCCTTTTGATACTTCCAAATCCTCTCAACCTTCTAACATAAATTCATCATCTAAATCCGGATTAGGGAGCTAGCAACCAAATAAATTACATATTCTTGATCCTCTCATCATCCTCTTCGATTTGATGCTAACTACTTCGATTTTGGGTAACATTTCTAAAACACTAGATTTCTTTCAATTTGTGTTCTTGACTTAAAAGTGTGTTAATTAGTGTCTATGGCTCATTGTGATGTCGTGTATGTAATTTGTATGCTCGATTTGTTGTTTTTGGTGTAACTAGCTTGAATATGAAAAATTGCTTGCTTAATCTTTGATTTTGGATGATTAAAAGTTGTTTAATTGTTAAAGTTCATGTATTAAATGTGTTACTAGCATCATTAGCTTCAAATTGATGTGTAGGTTGATTAAGAAAACTTCAAAAACATGATTATTGATTTTGAGATGTTTGACTAGGGTTTGATAGTTCTTGACATGAATTTTTGGATGCTTGAATGTCATGGAATGTTAATTGTTAGTGTCTAGTAGTAATGTATGCTTCATTACCTTCAAAACGGCATATCATATGTGTGAATTGGTTTCCCGAAACTCAAAATGCAATTGATGAACTTGAAACTTTGAAAATGGATTCTTAATGATCACTTGACAGAAAATCGGTTATTGAAATTGATGTTTTTGTTTGATGAAACGTGTTTAGTTGTTTTCCTTGTCAAATTACCTTTCCAACGATATATAGTATGCATTTTGGATGTTTTCGGTTCATAAAATATGTTAATTTGAGTTTTGGTTCGTGACTTGGACCATTTTTCTGCAAACTGCATGTTTCCCAGGTATTGCGCGCCGCGCAGAATTAGAAAT
Source organism: Rutidosis leptorrhynchoides (assembly GCF_046630445.1). Lineage (NCBI taxonomy): Eukaryota > Viridiplantae > Streptophyta > Magnoliopsida > Asterales > Asteraceae > Rutidosis > Rutidosis leptorrhynchoides. The sequence continues at coordinate 351,898,434 of NC_092333.1, read as the reverse complement.
CCCAGATGTTTGCCTTCGTGGTTAAGTTCTGACCAGGATTTACACTTGGGTGCGCGCCGCGCAACCCATAGCGCGCCGCGCATATGCCCAGCTCATTTTTGTTTTTATTTTTCCTTTCACAAAATGTTTCCCGCTTAACCGTAACTCCGATTAACATGAAACTTGGCCATTCTGCTCATAAATGATTTCTCATCATGGGAAAATTTTCGGATACCCGACCCGACCCCGTTGACTTTGACTTTGACCAAGTTTGACTTTTAGTCAAACTTAACCAAACGATTATACAATCGTTCTAACATACTTAACTACTTGTATCGTGCATGAAACTTGACAAATTGATTCACATGCTATATTAATCGAGTCGTAACGAGCCATAGGACTAATTGAACATCTTTGACCGTTTGTGTTTACCGTTATTGATACAACCTATATGTTTAGGTCAAGACTAGCTTTGTCTTTGCACGCGTCTACTTGTTGAAGTACTTTATTAACTCTTGCGCTCAAGGTGAGATCATAGTCCCACCTTTTCAACAACTTTTATACTTTTAAATCGTGGGCTGAGAAAACATATACTTTGTTACATCTTGTACTACTTACTTTTATGTTTTGAACACAAGTGTGAAAACAAACATTCCACGTGCGAGTTAGAACAAAAATGCCTCAATTCGATTATCATTAGTTACACTTGCAGGGTGTAAGCGAGAACTTATATTGTGTGGCCATACGGGTTTAACAAACCCTCATTCGGACGGTTCGCTACCGTTATGCGGATGAAATATATTTTTGTGTTTTAGTGTGGGTTCTAGCACTGTGTGATGGGGTAACGTTGGTTAAGTTTTGATAATTGAGTGCTCGCGTATAACAACACTTTTGGAATGCAAATGATTTGGATAATCTACGTTATGGAAATACAAAATCTTGTGGTTCAAAAACAACGTTTAATACTTACTAAACCTATGATTTCACCAACGTTTTCGTTGACAGATTCTTCTATGTTTTCTCAGGTTTTGAATACTTAGTGATACATGCTTCCGCACTCTTTTGATACTTGCTTGGATGTCGAGTATACATGCATTTTGGAGCATCTTTTGAACTTATTTAAACTGTGTCGCATAGTTTTCATTTGTACTTTAACGTTGTAACTTAACTTGTGGTCAATTATCTTTGTAAACTTTGAAACAATCTTTACACTTGAATGGATGCGACATATTTTGGGTCAAACGTCTGTTTTAAAGACTTATGACCAGGTAATGGGACCTACGTAGTCGACGCCGTCACTTGACGATTTGTCGGGGTCGCTACAAGTGGTATCAGAGACTTGGTTGTAGGGATTTAGAGTTCATTTGTGTCCACCCCGAGTCATAGGGTACAAAGGTGAATCTAGACTACAACCGGCATATAGACTGAAGTAGGAATTACTTGACTATTTGTGCATTTATACTCAAACTCTTCAATCATATCTAACTCGTATTCGATCTTGATCTTACGTCGATAAATTTTGTTGACACGCCACCTTGACTTTATGAGGTAATGTTAAATGCACATGAGAATCAGGGTAATATAATTTCCGGGATTATATTACGGTGATTCATATGGACATTCCGACATTATGATATAAAGAATTTAAGGCGAGTCAAGGAAAATTTTCTCTACATCATCATCCCCTATCATGATTAGTATTATTGAGAATACTAATCAACGATATTCTTGTGTCTTGAAGGAACAATGCCTCCCCGTCGCGGACCACGTAATGAAACTTCCGAACAAGCTTTTCAACGCATGATAGCCACCGCCATAGGTGCGGCTATGGCTTGTATCTCCTCCGACATTAATAACAACCACAACCACAACAACCATGGAGCCGGTAATTCAAACGAGGGTTGCTCCTACAAAACTTTCATGGGGTGCAAACCTCACACCTTCGATGGGACCGGAGGACCGGTTGTGCTCACCCGATGGTTTGAGCAAACAGAAGCCGTTTTTAGCATAAGCGGTTGTCGGGACCAAGACAAAGTCAAATATTCCGCCCACACTTTTGCCGGTATCGCCCTCACATGGTGGAATACGTATGTGCTGTCGGTGGGTATCGATGAAGCCCACACACTCTCATGGGCCGACTTAAAGAAAAAGATGATCACCGAATACTTCCCGCGCGAAGAGACCCGTAAGCTCGAACACGAACTAAGAACTTTAAAAGCGGTCGGGAATGACCTAAAGGCATATAATCAACGATTTTCTGAGCTATCCTTGATGTGCCCAAACCTCGTGACCCCCGAACCTCTAAGGGTTGAACTTTACATGGATGGTCTTCCCAAGAGCATCAAACAAGGAGTAATGTCATCCAAACCCAGTAATCACCAAGAGGCCCTGAATATGGCCCGTCAATTGATCGAAACGGTAGACGAGATTGATGTGTCGGCACCTAAAGCCGAGGATGAGTCGGGTGACAACAAAAGAAAATGGGAAGCCCCCTAATCGAGTAACTACAACAACAACTTTTCCAAGGAACCTCTCACCCCCGTCGGCAAGAAAAGTTATGCCGGGACACGACCTTTTTGCAACAAATGCCACAAGCATCATTTTGGTGAATGTGGCAAGCTAATTTGCCATCGGTGCCAAGGTAGTGGTCATATTGCCAAGTATTGTGGAAGTACCGCCCCCGTCACTCAAAAGGGGCCCGACGCACCAAAGCAGAGTATTTGCTACAAATGTGGCCAATCGGGTCATTTTAGGAATGAATGCCCAAAGAATAAAGCAAAAACCAACGCGCGCCGTTGAACTTACAACATCGACACCTAGGATGCCCGAGACGATGATGGACTAGTCACGGGTACGTTTCTTCACAACAAACCGTATATTTCATACTTATTCGATTCGAGTACCGTTAGACGTTTTATAACCAAGGATTTGACTCGTCCTCTTTATATTCCACCTCTTTCCCCCAGATACTACTTAGACGATTTAAGTGACCGACGGAATATATTGTGTGACTATAAATTTTATCGGAGGATATGCGTTAAGAAATTGGACTCGACACCTATAGAACTAAGGAACTCAAAACCTATTCATTAAGGAGAAATTGTTGCCCTACATTTATGTATAGATTATTGTGAACTAAGTAACTTTCGGTTGGAAACCAATACTCTCTTCCTCGTATCCATTACCTCATGATTATTTGCGTGGATCCCGTGTATTCCAAATCGACCTCCGTTCTGGTTATCATCAATTGGGGGTTAAGTGAGACGATGTCTCCTAAGCCACTTTCCGAACTCGCAACGTTAGTTGTAAATCTCTCTTAGTACCGTTTGATTTATTTAGGGCTCGCCCGTATCCATAAACCTCTTGAACCGCGTATGCAAATTCATATAGACTAATCTGTTATCGTATTTATAGATGACATCTTAACTTATTCAAGTAAAGAAGGAAAACGAACAACATCACCATCTTAAGCTCGAACTTTTGAGAAAAGAGCAACTCTATACCAAAGTCTCTGAGTGAGAATTTCTGTTGAACGAAGTCCAATTTTCTAGACCATGATGTTTATGGTCAGGTCGTTACAATCAATCTCGAAATCAAGCCACATGTAATCAGGAAACTCTACCAACTCGGACTTGTATTCGTAAAAATCTTAGATCTCGTCTGTTATTAATGAAGATTCATTTCTGACTTTTCTCGTGTTACACGACTTTTAAACTCGTTAACTCACTAAGGGAAAACTTTAAACCTCTTCATGACTGAGCCTTGAACGTGATTCTTCACACAAACCTTCCTAGCTAAATTCGTATAGCACTAGATGGAACTCAAACATGGAAATATTTCTACTTGAACACCGAAAGGCATACTCTCTCGACTCAAAATTAACGTAACTAAAACTCGTTATTTTGCACGAAGAATTCGAATACTAAACCGTAGATCCGATCAACTTTCTCGTCATCACGTACCACACACATACCTCTGTTATTTCACCGTTACTGTCTGATATTACTGGGATTTAAGATAACACACAATCCAACGATACTTCACTCTTCTTTGACTTAACGTCCTTGTGTTTCTGATAATCGGCCAACTATTATTCAACCCCGAACTATACAATTACGAGTATTATCTTGTTTCTCTTCCAGACTTCAATTTTCGACAACTAGAGGCGCGTTATGGCAACCTCGAGATGTAAGCTCATCCTATTCTCAGTCCTCATTTCACTCCTATCTTTATCGCTCGCATTTCCGTTTAAGGAAACTCCTTGTAACATTTCTCCATGGATAGAGAAACTCCTCACATTACATTAGTATTCGCCACGAGGGTGAATAGTCCTAACGAACATTTTTTTTTGTGAACCCTAACTGACTTGTTCAAACATATCTTAAGAGATTCTATTCCAACACGGTGTATCCTTGTCAATTATCCCGTATCGAAATACTCGTTTCACTTCTAGTTTTACAAGAAACCTTGGAGACCCGCTTAGACATGAGTACCGCGTACCACCCACAAACAGACGAACCGAACAAACGAACGATTTACGTCTTCGAAAGACATGTTTCAAACTTGCATGGTCGCTTTTAGTAGATCCCTCTTACAACAGTAGTTACCACTCGTGTGTTCACACGCACTTTCCGAAACCCTATATGACCGCTAATGTCATACCCCTATTCGTTGGACCAAAGCATGTGGCAAACAAAACACCGAATCTTAACTCATCCAAGAAACAACAATTGAGATAATCCAAGTCCGAGAAGGGCTCGAGACGAACCGTAGTCGCCCAAAAGAGTCATACCAAACTTAGATGAAAACCTCACAAATCCCAGTGTGTAACCGCGTAATATTGAGAAACCGCACCTTGGAAAGGTGTAATCCATTTTGGGAAATCGAGAAAGGCTATATCCGCAATATCGAACCTTTTGAAACCTTGGGGCGTATTGGAACCGCTTCCTATCGTTTAGAACGACCGACTCAATTAAGTTTCCGTTTACCCTACATTTCGTGTAACAAACTTAGAAACGTGTCCTGCGGAACAGGAACGTGCAATCCTTCTAGATGCACCAACTATTGATGACAAACTCCTCCTCATAGGAAAAACCGGCTGAACTTGTGGATCGTAAAACCAAGCCCTAATACAACGTAACACCCCGACTATCCGGATTCGTGGAATGTCCAAGAAAGTACCTTCAATCATTCGTAGAGTTACTACACTAACTCTCGAGTAAGAGACATCGACTATTACTTCCAACTAAATTTCGGGACGAAATTTCTTTTGAGGTGTGGATAATGTAACATCCCGCGTTTTTCCGTTAAATTTATTTTAACACCGTCTTTTTTTTTAATAATATCTTTCGTCCTTTAATTTGGCATCTTTCGTTCACTAACGTTCATAATATCCTCGTTATTTAATTATAACGTCACCCGTTTACTCGAGCGTTTAAATATTCGTTTGGTTATTTCCCGCACCCGCTTTGAAACTAGAGGGACCAAACTTGCAAAGAGGCCAAAGATTTGACTAGGTCAACTAGTCAAACCTTCAACCTCCTCCTCTCATTCATCTCTCTCTTTCTCCTTTTGATACTTCCAAATCCTCTCAACCTTCTAACATAAATTCATCATCTAAATCCGGATTAGGGAGCTAGCAACCAAATAAATTACATATTCTTGATCCTCTCATCATCCTCTTCGATTTGATGCTAACTACTTCGATTTTGGGTAACATTTCTAAAACACTAGATTTCTTTCAATTTGTGTTCTTGACTTAAAAGTGTGTTAATTAGTGTCTATGGCTCATTGTGATGTCGTGTATGTAATTTGTATGCTCGATTTGTTGTTTTTGGTGTAACTAGCTTGAATATGAAAAATTGCTTGCTTAATCTTTGATTTTGGATGATTAAAAGTTGTTTAATTGTTAAAGTTCATGTATTAAATGTGTTACTAGCATCATTAGCTTCAAATTGATGTGTAGGTTGATTAAGAAAACTTCAAAAACATGATTATTGATTTTGAGATGTTTGACTAGGGTTTGATAGTTCTTGACATGAATTTTTGGATGCTTGAATGTCATGGAATGTTAATTGTTAGTGTCTAGTAGTAATGTATGCTTCATTACCTTCAAAACGGCATATCATATGTGTGAATTGGTTTCCCGAAACTCAAAATGCAATTGATGAACTTGAAACTTTGAAAATGGATTCTTAATGATCACTTGACGGAAAATCAGTTATTGAAATTGATGTTTTTGTTTGATGAAACGTGTTTAGTTGTTTTCCTTGTCAAATTACCTTTCCAACGATATATAGTATGCATTTTGGATGTTTTCGGTTCATAAAATATGTTAATTTGAGTTTTGGTTCGTGACTTGGACCATTTTTCTGCAAACTGCATGTTTCCCAGGTATTGCGCGCCGCGCATATACCCGCGCGCCGCGCAGAATTAGAAATCCCAGATGTTTGCCTTCGTGGTTAAGTTCTGACCAGGATTTACACTTGGGTGCGCGCCGCGCAACCCATAGCGCGCCGCGCATATGCCCAGCTCATTTTTGTTTTTATTTTTCCTTTCACAAAATGTTTCCTGCTTAACCGTAACTCCGATTAACATGAAACTTGGCCATTCTGCTCATAAATGATTTCTCATCATGGGAAAATTGTCGGATACCCGACCCGACCCCGTTGACTTTGACTTTGACCAAGTTTGACTTTTAGTCAAACTTAACCAAACGATTATACAATCGTTCTAAGATACTTAACTACTTGTATCGTGCATGAAACTTGACAAATTGATTCACATGCTATATTAATCGAGTCGTAACGAGCCATAGGACTAATTGAACATCTTTGACCGTTTGTGTTTACCGTTATTGATACAACCTATATGTTTAGGTCAAGACTAGCTTTGTCTTTGCACGCGTCTACTTGTTGAAGTACTTTATTAACTCTTGCGCTCAAGGTGAGATCATAGTCCCACCTTTTCAACAACTTTTATACTTTTAAATCGTGGGCTGAGAAAACATATACTTTGTTACATCTTGTACTACTTACTTTTATGTTTTGAACACAAGTGTGAAAACAAACATTCCACGTGCGAGTTAGAACAAAAATGCCTCAATTCGATTATCATTAGTTACACTTGCAGGGTGTAAGCGAGAACTTATATTGTGTGGCCATACGGGTTTAACAAACCCTCATTCGGACGGTTCGCTACCGTTATGCGGATGAAATATATTTTTGTGTTTTAGTGTGGGTTCTAGCACTGTGTGATGGGGTAACGTTGGTTAAGTTTTGATAATTGAGTGCTCGCGTATAACAACACTTTTGGAATGCAAATGATTTGGATAATCTACGTTATGGAAATACAAAATCTTGTGGTTCAAAAACAACGTTTAATACTTACTAAACCTATGATTTCACCAACGTTTTCGTTGACAGATTCTTCTATGTTTTCTCAGGTTTTGAATACTTAGTGATACATGCTTCCGCACTCTTTTGATACTTGCTTGGATGTCGAGTATACATGCATTTTGGAGCATCTTTTGAACTTATTTAAACTGTGTCGCATAGTTTTCATTTGTACTTTAACGTTGTAACTTAACTTGTGGTCAATTATCTTTGTAAACTTTGAAACAATCTTTACACTTGAATGGATGCGACATATTTTGGGTCAAACGTCTGTTTTAAAGACTTATGACCAGGTAATGGGACCTACGTAGTCGACGCCGTCACTTGACGATTTATCGGGGTCGCTACAATCACAATCTTCATCATAGTTAATATATACCACAGTATCAATATCATCTTAGCCTCGCTATCGTCTTTATTTCATAGACTCAGAAACCTAAACATAAAGCAGCAACAGTGATCATTCATGATGGTTGTAATGGTGTTTGAATGAATAAAAAATATAAGAAGTAGGCAGCGGTAGTGATTGTATTACGATGGAAACAGGAAAAAAAATATAAATTGAGAGGATAACGGTGGTGATTTTAATGAAGGAACAAGAAAAGGTTTCGATGATGGGTTGTTTTAGCAGAGGGTTTTCGATAATGTTGATTGTCCTTCATCGAGTAGAAAACGAAAAGAATGGTGGTTATGTGATAGTTCGAACAGACAACAACTAGAGAAAGTACAGAAGCGGTTTTAATTTATTTTGTTCGTGGGTTTAGATAAGGTTTTGAAGAAAAGAAATAAAGGTGGGTTTCAATAACAACACAGGAACATTGGTTTGATTTTTGTTTGATTCGTTCAATATACATGTGTAGCATTATCAAAACATATGTGATAGTGGGTAGCTTTGTTATGGTGGTGATTGGCTTTCGATCGTACACAGGAAACCAACATAAAGTCGAAGGTGATGGTGGTGTCAAGTGGTTTATGATGGTTGTGATTTTGGTGGCCACGGGTTATGGTGTACACGATCATAAACAAAAGGAATAGTAGCCAGCAAGTAAGTATTGTTGTGATGTGTTGTAGTGGTGATTAAATGGAGTCCGAGGGTTGTCGAAACTTGATGATGGTTTGTGGGTTTCATCTTTGATGATAACAGCATACAAGGAACCAAGTAGAAAAGTTGATGAAGTGGTGATTGGGTTGTTTACATGGTGGTGATTTTCACGTGGATGAAGGTGGTGATCAAACGAACACAAGGTTGTTCTCGGTGGTGTTTGGTTGAAGTAGGACGTGAGAGTAGTGGTGTAATCGGGTAAACCTATGGGTGTTGGTGATGATCTTCAGCCGAGAAAACAAGAGTCAGTACCGGTTGATGGGTTAGTTTAGATGATGATCTTGGAGATGGTTGCTAGTTGATCATAAACAAGTAAAGTGAAGTGGGTATAAGGTAGTCAAAACAATAAAATGATAATCATGTGCCAGTTGGTTATAGATTATATATATATATATATATATATATATATATATATATATATATATATATATATACACACATACAATTCTCTGATATTTATCATGCAGAGATAAAATATATATAAATTAAATAATCCCAAAATAATAAACGTGTACTAATTAATCTATTCAGCTACCGACAGTTTTCCGGGTAATATTTCGTACTCTGTTGTCAATCAATGGCGGTTAAAAAGTCTTCAAAAAAAATTCCAAAATTTTAAATTAAGTATCTTTATTTATTTGGGTCATTATGGTATAAAATTTGGCCATTGATTATCAAATAAATATTACATTAATTATTCACTCCCAACCCTAAGTAAAATATAAAAAATTTTAAAATTTATCAAACAGCTCCTAAATACATTTTTAATAAGTCTATAATTTATAGAACTCATTTTTGGATCACTGTTTATTTTAAAATCATATAAGTTTGAATTTAACTTACCTAATATCAATCGAGATATCAAATAAGTATTACAATCATTTAATATTTATTTTTAATATACATTATTTATATATATAGATATATTTTAAATAATTATTATTATAATATCCTATTTTTATTTTATTATAATTAAATTTTAATAGCAATAACATATAATATTTTAAATTATATTTTCAATAACCATATATATATATATATATATATATATATATATATATATATATATATATATATATACACACACACACACACACACACACACATATCTATTTACAATTAATTGTTCGTGAATCGTCGAGAGCAGTCGAAGGGTAAATGAATAAATGAACACAGTTTAAAGTTTTTGAGATTTCAATATTACAGACTTTGCTTATCGTGTCGAAAACATATAAAGATTAAGTTTAAATTTGGTCGGAAATTTTCGGGTCGTCACACCCTGTGTTCTGTGGAGGTGGCAGTGGAGGTGTAGATGTGATAACGGTACGCTGTGTGTAGTGATGTGTAGGTGGAGGTGGAGGTCCTAAAAACTGGTGGCTCGGGCCTGCTCCCCTGGGATCACGGTGGGATTTTAGGATTGGGTACTCATGAGGGTAAGGCGGAACGTGGAGCTGTCTGCCTGCGTAGTGCGCAAAATGATCCAGATTCTGAAGAATCGCATGTTGGGTGAACCAACTCTCATACCCGGGTAAACCCCCATGTGGTACTGGTATGGCGGATACCGTGGCCGATAACCCTCTCCTACTGACAAATGTCGGTGGGTGTCAGTGGGCCGTCCATGTGTTATGGGATCATCCTCATCCCTTGGTTCCTGAGAACCTCACCATCTACTACTGTCCTGTGTCCTCGTATCAGGTCTGAATCCCTGTACTCTCACCCCTGGCACTGTCCGATCTTCAGAACTAGGTATCTCTGGGTTTGCCTGAATGATTAACTGCTCACCCTCAACGCGAATGTAATTCCAGTAGCTTAATAGTTTATACCCTATTTCCTCTGACACGGCCCCAGTCCTATAATTAAACCGTTCAACACTTCCCAAAACACGCATGCTCCGAAGCAACTTAGTAACAACTCCCCCTAAAACCGGCACGACTGTTCTTGCTGAATTCTTCTCATTAGTGAAAGCTTGAGCCAGGAGATGTGCTACCTGCATATTTTGGTTATGCATCATGGCGTGCATCAGGCGTATGTCACCAATAGTAACTGCATCGCCATTTTTGGATTTAGGGCGGAGGGTTTTGGTGATTAGGTGGTGGAGGTTTCGGTGTACGGGGTTGGCGAATTTGGATGCCTTTTTACCCGATTGCCATGGCCCATTATCAGTGGTGTGCTCTTGCCAGAAAGCTTGATGATCGATGTGATTCAAGGTGGTATATCCTCTCTTGAATATCGGCCGGGTGAGCTACGATGATTTATACAACTCCAAGTGTTTCGCAAATCATGCGAGAGTCAGGTGATATGTGTGGTTTTGGTGTCGGAAATGGATACACTCCTGTTCACTATAATCTTCCTGATCTACATCCGAATCGAAACTCCAGGTAGCCATAAATTCTGCATATGGCTCATTGTAGGTCATTTCATTTAACTCAAATAACTGTTTCCATGCCCGGTGTGTTCTACCCTCAGCTTGAAAGGTCAAGATTTGTCTGAGCTCATCAGCCCATCCACATTGTTTCAAGATCGTCCAATTGATATATTTGTTACCAGCTTTAGCCCGATTAATCCAAACTCTCATAACCGGATCATTATCAGCCGGGTTGTCTTACCTGCGAAGATAGTGGGGCAACTCATATTCGTTTGGTAGACGATTAGCCATCTGCAAAAATCAAGTAACATAGGTTATGCTCCAAAAATTTAGACTTAGAATCCCAAAATGCCTATATTTTTCGAAAAAATTCGAAATGAGGGCTTTAAAAATGGTATCTTCCAAAATCCTGTTATAGTCAAATATAGCCAAAATTACCACAAACAATATTTAAACGAACTATAAACTTACTTTTGAGCAAAATTCAAAGTGTACCCGTGATTACAATAAATATTGCTAAAAATAATAATTATAGCAATTTAGTCGTAATAAGCAATTTTGAACTAAACGTGATGATTTTTAAGCATACAATGATCCTAATGACCATTTTTAATTACCTTAAATATTTTTAATCATCAAACTTGAGCTATAACATCTTAAAGTCAAAGACTTAAGCCGTTTGACCGAAAAATAATCAATTTGTTCAAAACGTACATAATAAGGAAAATCAAGGAATAAGCTACTTTTTTGCGAGCAAATCAATGACATCCTCATTTGAACTAGTTTTAAGGCAATCCTAAGTTTTAAAAACGTTTTAACTATAGGAAAAACCGTAGTCCTAATTACGTGTAGTTTGACCAAAATATCAAATTTGAGCAAACAAGCCTACTTTGTTCCAAAATTAGTTTCTAAACATTCCTAATGAATTACTAAACCTAACTAAGCTAGCAAAACATCAAATTTCCAAAGATTTAACCAAATTCTACCCTAAAACCTCAACTAGCAAATCGAGAGCCAAAAACTATCTAAAATGCCTCAATCAAGCCTAAAAACTAACACAAAGTAATCACATTATCTATCTAAATATAAAGGAATCCAAAGTTGAGTCAAAAACAAGGTTTTTCTAAAAAGTCAAAAATTTGACTCTAATAGAGAATTCGAATTTTCTTCAAGAAATAGTACCTTTTATGCGAAATTGACGATGGAATCAAGTTTAGAAGGCGAAAGAGAACAAGATTCGAGCTTTGATTCGTCGATTTTGGTTGAGTTTTGAGTTTGGTGTGTGTGCTTGGGTGCGTCGGCCGAAGGAAGAACAGAGGGGAGAAGGGCACGAAAAAGAAAAGAGAAAAGGAAGAAGAAAGGAAAGAAAAAGGAAAAAGAAAGCGGACCGTGTGGCTCGCGGGTTTATTTCTCCGACCCGACTTGCACAATTTTTTTAACTTTTTTAAGATTTTAAATTTTAAAGGGTTTTAAGAAAAGATAAATAAAATTTTACCTCGAATTTTAATCCGGTTATTTTTATAACTAACTAAAATAAAAAGAGAAAAAAAAACTAAACGGATTAAAATATTTTATTTTTATTAACAACACAAATTACACAGGTTCTACAACTAAGTTCCAGAAATGACGCGGAAAGAAAGACAAGTTTAAAGCTTCTTTGACCATCCAGAGTAAATTAGAGGAGTGTACTGAAAATATTTCGAAATCACTTAACATCTTGCACTCGCGCTTCTGTAAATATCCGATATCGTCCATAAGTTTAACCAAAGCCCTTTTAACTTTCTTAGTGTTTGAAATTCCATCCCTTGGCCCAGTATCTCTATAATTAATTTCGAAAAGAAGTTTTGACACTGTGTCTTGAAATAAAAGATCTTCCGCGCAGTCAGGATCACCGATAGTAAATTTAAAATTTAAAGATATTTCCCGAATGATCTTCCTTTGCGGAGTTGTAAATGGAAATTTTGACATAGTGAGGATCTGCACGAGTTCCGAATATACTTCCTTTCTTTTTGAGAAGAAATTCTGATGTATTCTTTCCTTGGTAGAATCCGAAAAAGCTTCAATTAATCTTTTGATGAGAACTGAGGCTGGATCAAAGTAGAAGAAATCTCAGTTTCCATAGGTTGAAACAGGGTTAGGTTTCTTGCTTTCAATCCAAAATTCTAATTCAGAGATCATTGCCGAGACATAACGGTTTATATGAATTGGAGAAATTTCCTTATTGGTGAAGTGAGGGAGAAAACTGACGAATGATTCTAATTCGAATTTGAAATTAATTTCTGCATCTCGATACTTGATGAAAAGGTCATCCCTACATTCTTTTAACAGTTTGTGAAGAGAACGAGTCTGGGAACGCAGCTCTTTTAACAGATTGATTTGAAATGTTGAAAATGGGAAGTCCGAGGAATAGAGGTGCCTAATGAATTCTCTATGGACGTCTAACCTTCTGCTAGGATTTAACAGATTTCCAATAAACGGAGCTTTTGTTTTATCAGGGTTTCGTATCTCTTTGGGATTAAATTCGAACAAGTCTGGATAATTGTAAATAGTTGGATATTCTTCCCGTATCTCATCTTCCATAATCAGGAGTTCGTTAAGACTGAGCCTCCCTTTTGGATCATGAAGAGGGTCGAATCCTGGTTCATTTGAGTAAAACTTATCCAAAAGCAATGAAATCTCTAAGTCAGATGAAATTATCTGGCTTCTTGGACTACAAGGATCAAGAAATAAGTCTTGATGAGATTCATCAGGGTTTAGATTTGTTTTAGGTTTATAAAGAAAAACTTCACCGGTTTCCGAAGTTGTGGGAGAGCAACTGCCATTCGCACTTTCTTCGTAGTCGGTTAAATCTGAACTAGTAACTACAGAAATTAAAACCATAATTAATATTTTGTTTTTATAATTTGAAAAGGGTTTTCTATAATGGCGACTTTAAATCCTATACCGACAAACTCTCTGCTTGTTAAGCATGTGTGTTTCTTGTCAATTTATCTTTGAAACAAGTGGCCAGGCAGACAACGGAGAGGCAGGATCCTTTTGGTTCCAATATATTTGGAGACTGTTCGGAAAATCCAATAACCAAGTCCGTATATAATTGTCTTTCTTAAACACCACTTAAGAATCTCAGATAGCTTGATAGAATCAACGATTACCTTAACAGACAGAAAATAAGTCCCCGGTAGCGGCGCCAAAAACTTACTCCTCCCATGATATGGCCAAAACGGACGCTTTTATTTGTGCGGTATCGTTAGGCCGCGACACGTTAGAATCAGCTACCACGAGGATGAGTAATGGTTTTATTATTTATATTTAGCTGGGGTTCCTAGCTATAACTCACCTACTTGTCTTCCTTTTAACGAGTAAGTGGTAAATATAACTCGGGTACGTATTTTTGTATGTTTGCTCAGTAATGTGGGACAAAAGTGCCTATATAGTTAACCCTAGTGACAAGAGGTGATAGATTAAGATTAACTAAATAGAATAGTGATTTGGCTATAGAAGTAAAGATAGATAGGTATGAAGAATAGAATCCTGAAGGGGAATTATTGCAAGAGTTTAACTTCCTAGGATAAACACTAAACCTCAATCAACTGGGCTGTGAACCTAACTGATTTGTCACTAAGAGTTTAGGCCTTGAAGATTCTAGCTAAGACAGGTATCCCTACTCCCAAAGTTAACCTAAAAGGTTTAAACGACCTTATGGATATAATCCTAGGTACATGAACAAAGTGGTCTACCCAATAAAGAAAAGTCCCAGCTTTTCTTAATCCTAGTTGTTCTAACCAAAGCAATATCCTACCACTTAATCACTATACTATGCATTAACATTAATAGATGTGCAATCTTAGGTATTCTAAGGTACTGCTAATTGGGGTAGAAGTCTCTCCTTTTGCGATCACTTATTCAACCCCGGATCATCTTACAATATCTCAAGAACATTGCTTCTGACACGAATCATGCTTTTGAGTAAGCTAGTGTTCACTGAACTCTCTATTGCTAACTCTAATCACAACCTAAATAGGCAGCTCTTCTATGACGAACAAATGGTTATTCGTACGTAGGTACTATATCCCTATTGTGATGTTAAGCACACATAACTACTTACCTTGTATCCTAGGGTTGATCAGGTCCTAATACTAGGTTATAGCCACGTGAATAAGCGGAAAGGGTGATCCGTAAATTAAACTTCTAAACCATCAAGGTTTTAGCATAACAACATGATAAGTTTCAGATAAAATATTCAACACATGATAAACAATTGTAACAGATAGATAATCATGCAAAGTGAAAGCAAGTCAAGATAATAACTTTATTAAATTAAGGAAAGAGTTCACTGTTTACAGACGATATCTGAACCATTACAAGTGCTGACAACCTCTAACCCACTCCTATTACAATCTTCGGCGTTCACCTCCGGGTACTTAATTTCCCGCTCGGAGGTGAGAAGGCCTTGAAAGCTCTAGTAGGAGAAAGTGTATTGTAGTGAGAGAGTGAAGAGAGGTGTGTGGAAATTGAATGACAAAAATCCCTTTAAATAGACTAGGAAATTTCCAAAATACGGCCGGCAGGCCGTATGGCAGGCCGTATGGTGGCTCGTATTTGGCAGGCCGTATGGTTGGCAACCTGTTTCTTAGGGGCATTTGCTGGGCCGTATGACAGGTCGTACCCCATACTGGCATGCCGTATGACAGGCCATATGGTGGCCCGTATCTGGTGCTGGTCAGGCTTTGATTCACTGGATCGTAACTTGATTTCTTGTCTTTCACCGTTTTCACTCTAGAATTTTCGTTTTAGCTCCGTTTCTCTTGATTCTTTTTGCATCGTATTTGTAATTACTTTACCTATAAATTTAATCGAAAAAGCAATTATTTTACCGACAAAGCTTTGAACTTTATGCTTTTGGGACTCAATATCGGGGTAAAAACATGACTTTTTAGCCGATATCACACGCATTCCTTCAATCTCAATTCCTACTTTCGGTATGATTAATCCTTACTTTCCTAGCATTCAATTGTGTTTGTATGATGAATTAAGGTTATGAAGAAACCCTAACTAGAATGAATTAAAACTCAAATTGATGCAAACAATCAAAATTGTTGTTGAAGAACAATTTATAAAAGATTGTAGTAATGATTGTAGTATATCTATGCATTGATTTAACTTTGGACAATTCTAGGGTTCATTATACATCTAGGTTAGATTTTCATAGAATCATTGTTCATATGATATAAACAACAATGTTGCAAATTGAGTGTGATAATGTTAGTGTGTTGATGATGATCTCAAAAATCTAGAACACATATTGTGATGACCCGGAAATTTCCGATCAAATTTAAACTTTAATCTTTATATGTTCCCGACACGATGAGCAAAAATATGTAATGTTGAGTCTCGAAAGTTTTGAAAACTATATTCATATAATCAATTACCCTTTGACTATGCCTAACGATTCACGAACAATTATGTGTAAATAAATATATATACATACACATGTGTGATTATTAAATTGAGATATATTATATAAAACATCGAACGGATTAGTGGATATGATTATAAGCTATGAGATCTATTTTATGAACCTGGAAATACTATCAAGATATTGAATAGATAATACTTTACATGAATGTATTTGTTCGATGTAAGTTTATTGACGAGATTAAAAGATAACATCAAATGATTGAATTATCAGATACATTGAATTATGATTAAGTGTATCTGTTATGAGGTCCACTTTGAATTAGGTAACCCTTATTATTAACCGTATTCGGAAAATAGTAAAGTGAGTTATAAGTGAAGACAAATGTGTCAATTAACGGGAACTAGCCAAATGTTAGTGGAGTTTTCTGTTCGACTTTCTATATAAACGTTAACTAGTTAACCTTCCTATTATTTAGAGTGAAAGTGAAACTTTGGGAATATAGTTATATTATATAGAAAGTTTAAGGAAAACAAACTAAACGTTGACGCATAAGGAAATTATATTTTTTAAAGTATAAACGTTATAGGATATAATATTATAAACAATCTTCAAATATACTTTGAAATATAATTAAAATCTAAATATTTTATTAAAGTATATCAAACCTATATATTATAAATATATTTTAATTTAGTCAAAAGACGTTTTGGTTTAAGTAATGTATTAAATATACTTCGATAACTAACGAGGGTATGAATTATAAAAGTAAATGACCAAAACACTCAAAAGATTAAGTTACACTCTGAGTGGGTTAGTTTTTAATTAATTTAAGTCAAGTTATTAATAAAGGTACATGTCACAAAACGTTTAATTTAAAATAAAATATTTTGACAAACAACGAGGCTTTGATTTATAGAAGGAAATGACCACAACGCTCAACTTTATAAGTTATATTTTTATAAAGGTAATTTATTGTTATGTAAGTCTAATTTTTGTAAAAGGTATACGTCACGTAATATAAAGGACTAGTTTTCTAAACGTACGAAAGTGCGCCCGAAAAACGGAAAGTGGTACATGAGTCGTGAGACCACGACCGTGTCATTTTTGTAAAAATTATATTTTTACCATGAACGTAAATATAATATAATATATAAGTAATTATATAAATTAAAAATAATAAATATATAATAATAATAAAATGATGTTACATGTAACATGAAATGGACGTTCACTTTACTTACACGTTTTTTTTTTTTTAATATTATATTAGTATATATTAAAATGGTGTCGGCAGGAAAATGTTGTGCATTGGGTAGGTGGGTGTAACATCTTATAAAGCGAGCGTTTTTCAGTTATGTGATCATTCACTTCATCAAACACCTCGTATAATTTCTTATATATCATTAATATTATTATTATTATTAAAATTAAGATTTTATCTTATTATTATTATTATTAGTAGTAGTAGTAGTATAATTATTAGTAATATTATACATAAAATACTACGACAAGGTTCTGCCCGCGTGATCTCAAAATGAGTTTTATAAGTAGGATAGGGCTAAGGAAATTATGGGTTATAGCTTTGGAGATATTGGGTAATGTTCGGGGGTTATGCTCATGAGGTCAATCTAGTGTTTGTCGTCTCCGTTGCGTCTACGTACCTTTCCTACAATATTGAATCTCAATATTGATACGTGAGTACTCATAATTTAATTTTTACATACTAATAGTGTATCCCTGACTAGTGCTCGAGAATATAGGATTGTGCATGCTTGTATTTTTGATATTGCCCTTAGATAGGTTATGTTGAATCCTGAATTAGTTACACCTACGGTTGAGATAAGGTATAAGATATGCATGTCCTTGGAAAGCTAGCGAAAAATTAAGAATTTTTCATTTAGATATCGAATGGATTCGATGAACGGTTAGAAAGTTATGAATTAAACAATTAATTTCGTAATTAAGATTGCTAATGATAATTAGTGAACTAATTTTCTGGGTAATAAAAAGTGGTTATTTGGATTCTACTCGTCGAGTAGATGAATTTTCATATAAAGCACGTCTCGTTTCGTTGAACGGTTGTCAAGTTATGGACAAAAGAAGTTTTGCAAATTTTGAAAAAATGTCGAAAAGGGAACTGAAATTCTCGCTGATCTGCGTTGTTTCAGATAAAAAAAAAAATACCACTGAATTCTTTGCTGTAAAGTCTAGCAAACGACTTGGGCCGTTTGTCAATTTGAGTCTCGACGATTTTTCTAAAAATCGTCAAAGTTGACTATTTGGTCACATTTTAAAATTCTGAAAAGAGCTGAAACTTTTTATTAAAAATGTCAGTTTTGTATCAGTTGTCATGGTCGGCCTGATGTATGTTTACTTTTGCCAAAAATCATGTTATATCTTTGTGGTAACGAGAATTTGAAGGCTTTGACCGTTTGTCAATCCGAGTTTCGAGGAATTTTCTAAAAATCTCCAAAGTAGGCTACTCGTCACTTTTGTAAATTTATTAAAGCTGAAAAAAATTAACTTTGAAACGCAGAAACCGCGTTGGCAACTACGAGTTGTCTAGGTTTAGTTTACTTCTGTAAAATTTATGCTTAATCTTTTTGGTAATGTGTAACTTTTATCTTTGGCCGTTTATCAATCGGAGTTCCGATAATTTTTCTAAAAATCGCTGAAGTGGCCGTTTAGTCATGTTTGACCGAAAAATCATTTTTGTATAAGTTATTGTATTTTTGCATGCGACCTCGTTGTTACTTTAACCTTTGACTTTTGCACATTAGTCTCGAGCATTGGGATTATGGTACACTATGACTTGGCCTAATTTATTAGGCAAATTTTGACAAATACATAAATATATATAATTACTATAGGTTCGTGAATCCGAGGCCAACCCTACACTTGTTCAATGATGTTATATGTATTTTTACTACAAAATACAGTATGGTGAGTTTCATTTGCTCCCTTTTTACTCTTTACATTTTTGGGCTGAGAATACATGAATTATTTTATTAAATGCTTTACAATAATTATATGCGTGAGTTTCATTTGCTCCCTTTTTACTCATTACATTTTTGGGCTGAGAATACATGCAAATGCTTTATTAACTGTTTTACAATATTTATATGCGTGAGTTTCATTATTCCCTTTTTAAATGCTTTTGCAATATATATTTTTGGGACTGAGAATACATGCGCTGTTTTTATAACTGTTTTACGAAATAGACACAAGTAATTGAAACTACATTATATGGTTGAATGATCGAAATCGAATATGCCCTTTTTAGTCTGGTAATCTAAGAATTAGGGAACAGACACCCTAATTGACGCGAATCCTAAAGATAGATCTATCGGGCCCAACAAGCCTCATCCAAAGTACCGGATGCTTTAGTACTTCGAAATTTATATCATGTCCGAAGGAGGATCCCGGAATGATGGGGATATTCTTATATGCATATTGTTAATGTCGGTTACCAGGTGTTCACCATATGAATGATTATTTTTGTCTCTATGCATGGGACGTATATTTATGGACAAAATTACTTCGGTCGTCCTTGAACTTGTACCTAAATCACATAGGTCGTCCTTAATCTTTTTTTTTTACTTAGGTCGTCACTATCCTTTTAAAACGTACCACCCGTCATCCTTCTGTCTACTAGCCGTCCACTTGATCCGTTAACCCATCTCATGTGCGTCCCACGTGAGGGTATTTATGTACTTTTCACCTTGTTGTCCTATTAATACCCTCACCTACTCATGTTTTCCCCCAATTCAACTCAGATGCTCTATAAACCCTAATTCCATATTAAAAAAAACCTTCGATACAATTTTCAATCAACAATGGTGTTCTGCAATTGTGGCAAGAGAGCGGTTATTCGTAAGGCGAAAACTATTAAAAATCCTGGTCGTCGATATTATTCATGTCCTACACTGGTAATATTTTTATTTATTTTTTGTATAATTTAAAGGGTTAAAACTTTGTGTAATGTTATACACCTAATTGAATCGAATTCGTGGTTAGTTTTCTGACTGCAGGTCGTTCATTTGGGTGGATCCACCGATTAACAGTACAGAGGTAATAAGACCCAATGAATTATTGGAAGAACTATTGGAAGATGAACAAGTAAATTCAAGAAAGTGGAAGATTATGTTTTTTGTGATCCTCTTTATCCTCATTATCGTTTGGGTTAATTGATTTCAATGAATGAATGAAAGAATGAAATCTCTGTTGTAATAGTTTTGGTTAATAAGAACCAATGTTTTTTGTATGAACTAATGAATGAATGAAAGATCTGTTGTACATTACTCATTTCTTAGTTGATTCATTTATATGTACATTACTCCATGTTACACACAGAGTATTACAAACTGGAATGTGAAATGTTACAAACTGGAAACACACAAAATAACAAACACATTATGTTGAAACAAGAGTACATGATACCACAGTCACAAAATACCTAAATATAGTTCCAAATACAGACATAAATTACATACCATCAGGATTAAAGTACCAGTTCAAAAGACAACAACACAATAACATCACAATTAAAGTACCAGTACACCCAATAACATTACAAAGTTTAAAAGACAACACAATAACTTGCTTTAACTTCAATTCTTTAACACAAAACATAAGTAACAAACATAACATAAGCAAACAAATAAAATCTAAGTAACTACATAGTTGCAGGCATGTTATTTGTGTAAAAAAGACTTACTTTTTGCCTATCACTCATGAAGGTGAAGTTAGATAGTTCATTTAACTCTAAATCTGCAGCTAACAGCTCAAGAAACCATGTCCATGAGTTGGTAGTTTCTTGCTCAACAATTGCATAGGCAACAGGATAAATCCCATTGTTGGAGTCAAGTCCAACAGCTGTCAACATCTGACCTGTAGCAGGTTCCTTCATGAATGCCCCATCAACACCAATAAAATCTCTACCAATTGATTTAAATCCCCTTTTCAGTACACTCAAACATATGTAGATTCTTTTAAAGACCCTTGTCTTTGACCTTAAGTTACCAGGTTCAACATCAAGCTTAATAGTAGATCCAGGATAGCATCTTAACAGTTCTTCAACATAATCTCTTAAAACAGTATACTGCACAGCATAATCTCCTTGTATCTTTTTTTGTGCTTCTTTTAATGGCCTAAAAGCCTTCATTCTATGCACCCTCACTTCTAACTCAGATTCAAATCTAGCTTTAACAGCTTTGATTGGGATCTTTGGATTGGTTGCTAAATCATTAACCAATGTTGTAGAAAGGTATTTGTATGTACACTGTTTGATGTACCTTGAGGTCAAGCATTTATGTTTATCTTTAAGTGATCTTACAACCCATGTTTCAGATTTAGAGTTTTTAGAAACATACATTTTCCATTTGCACAGTAGATCTTTTGCATTCACTCTTTTTCTATCTTTCTTTTTGTCCTTATCTGATAAAGCATTTATTCCTTCTTTTGTGGTCCCCTTTTTCCCAGATTTCACATGCTTAGCACTTTTACCAAACTCACACTTTTGTCCCCCAACTAATTGACCATCTTTGAAAACTCCAATTGAACCTTCACAGCCAACTTGGATTCTAGTTTTGTCATTTTTTATCAATACTAAATTTCTTCTAGTTTCTATTGCATGCAACTCAATATATCTCTTTACCTCTTCTGCAGTTCCAAACTCTTGCCCAAGATAGAACACAGTTGTCTTAAAATCTTTACCATGTATCTCTTGTTCTTTCAATTCTTTAAGTTTCTTCTTCCTAATATCATCCTCAGACCCAGAATCAAGGTCATCATTGTTCAACATAACTGGTTCATCACCTTCAAAGTTGTTACCCTCACTATCATTTTGTAAACCAGAACCCACAAACTCCACATCTTTATCAATGCAAAAATTAAAGGTTTCCATATCAACCTCAACATCCTCAATATTATGTTTATCAACTACAAAATCATCATCTTCACTATCACTTTCAGATTCATCATTGGCATCTTCATCATTGGCATCTTCAATATTATCATGTGGTTCAGATTCATCCTGTTGGATATCTTGACCATCATTGGCAGCTTCACTATGTGTTTCAAATTCATTTTGTTGGAATTCATCAACAACAACACTAGGTGTTTTTCCTTGACTATCATTTAATACTTGACTCTCATCTAATACTTGACTCTCATTGTACTCTAATAGCAGCTTCTTTGGATTCAATGCAGGCTTTTTGGTTGGTTTTTCAATCTTAGTTGGTCTAGTTTCTTCATCTACAATCTCTTCTAACACAAAATTAACCCTAGCTGTAGGACTCCTAAATGGGTTTACTTTGGGTTTCAACCCATGTTCAGTGAATATACTAATTATCTTAAATTCCATTGCATACTTGGATAATAGTCTTATATCATCATCACATCCTAACGGTTCTAAACCATAATCCAGATCATAATTAGGCTTTAAAAAGTGAAAAAGCATGACTTCATGACCATTGTAACCCAAATCCTGAATAATATCAGCAAGTTCGTGATATGAAAAGAAATCAGTGTCAAGGGCATCGACGTAGGTTACCTTGCCATCCAAATATCTTCTTCCAGGTGCATCAGTAAAATGACCACCATGATTCAACTGTATTGAAAATAATGTAGAGGTATGTTCTGCATAACATAGAATTTAGGTTAAAATTGGCGTATTTTATACAACAATGTTAGTATTAATAATCAAATTATGGAGAAATGCTTACCATAGAGCTCCTTAAGATTGTAAGTTACATCGTCATCGCGAATCTGGTAGAACTTAGTAATGTTGGGATTCATGGTTGAATTGATTCAGATTAGGTTTAAGAAAAGTGAACGAATTGGGGGTGATTTAGGAGGGAAAATGGGTATCTGGTAGAATTGGGGGAAAACGAGAGTAGGTGAGATATTAATGGGACAACAAGGTGAAAAGTACATAAATACCCTCACGTGGGACGCACATGAGGTGGGTTAACGGATCAAGTGGACGGCTAGTAGACAGAAGGATGACGGGTGGTACGTTTTAAAAGGATAGTGACGACCTAAGTAAAAAAAAAAGATTAAGGACGACCTGTGTGATTTAGGTACAAGTTCAAGGACGACCGAAGTAATTTTGTCTATTTATGAGAACTGGAAATGAAATTCTTGTGGTCTATTAAAATGATGGAAATAAATGATTATGATAAACTAATGAACTCACCAACCTTTTGGTTGACACTTTAAAGCATGTTTATTCTCAGGTGTTAAAGAAATCTTCCGCTGTGCATTTGCTCATTTTAAAGATATTACTTGGAGTCTTTCATAGCATATTTCGAAGAACGTTGCATCCGAGTCATTGAGTTCATCAAAGATTATTATTAAATCAATTTATAGTTGGATAGTGGATATTATGAAATGGTATGCATGCCTGTCAATTTTCGATGTAAAGAAAGATTGTCTATTAAAAACGAATGCAATGTTTGTAAAATGTATCATATAGAGGTTAAATACCTCGCAATGTAATCAACTATTGTGAATCGTTTATAATGTATATGAACGGGTCCTTTCAGTTGGTATCAGAGCGGTGGTCTTAGCGAACCAGGTCTGCATTAGTGTGTCTAACAGATAAGTCGATAGGATGCATTAGTGAGTCTGGACTTCGACCGTGTCTGCACGTCAATAGTTTTGCTTATCATTTTGTGTCAAAAATTAGCTACTTATCATCCTCAGGAAATTACCTGCTTATCATTTTTAGTCTAAGACACGTCTTGCTGCATTGATTGCATTAATAGTGTATAGACAAAAATTCATATCTTAGCGTATCTGCTAAATCATATCTTATCGTATCTATTACTGTAAACGTTGCCTGATATATCCCGTAAATTCCTCCGTAATTTATGAAATCTTTTGTTCTATATATATGGATATTCTATGTAATTAGAATACCATCCAATAACCGAAAATCATTTCATATCGAAAAAAAAAAAATCCTTATTCAATCGTACGAAATGGAATTCATCATTAATTCAAGTTTCTCGGATTTCGAAATGGAATCCCACTCCAGCTCCGAAAGCAGTGTGACCGGAATAGATCAACCAATCAGTCATCACCTATTCTGGATGAATTGGGGATGGGTTCGTAGCCTCCTCAATCATTGGAGACAAGAAGAAGGTGATCCCTTCCATCCACCACATTGCCCTCTTGATGAAGAACCTGAAGCACTTACCGGCGAACCTGTTCGAAACACCATTTTCTCGCTCATTTCCAGAGTATCTCGTCACGATTATATATTACATCAAATTTTAGATTTTATTTATCCGCTCGTCCGAACCGACAATCACCCCGGTGTAATAGAAGAAGTCAACGAGCTTCGCGCTCGGGTAGTGGCTTTGGAGAATATGGTGCAGAGATTACAAACACCAGCAGCAGCATCAGCAGCATAACCAGTAACACCATCATCAACGCCAATAGTACCATTACCACCCCAACCACAATCACATCGTAAACCTCAACTTTACACTCTGTCCCACGAGCACCAATGTCATACGCCCTATAGATACCAAGGAATACCAACAACAATAACCGACGAAGTATTAATTCATAACTTCATTGGAGAAACATTTCGCGCAGATTATGTAATCTCTAAAGTCTTAGAGATTATCTAATCTAGCCCTAACCATAAATCAGTTAAGCGAACCAAAATGATAGAAGGAAGAGTAGAAACCCTGACAAAAATGGTGTGTGATTAACAAGCTAAACTTGTTTTACCAACTGCATCAACAGTACCATCAGCGTCACCAGCATCATCAGTACAGTCAACATCAGAATCAACAACACCTATAACATCACAAACTCCGTCAGCTCAAGAATCACTATGGACATCATTACGAATCAATAACCCGTATATTGTATCAACGAGTTATGAAGAATTAACTCATTCCCTTTGAAGAAATTATATGTATATTTTATATATTTTGAAATAAAAATAAATCTTTCCGTACTAAGCTATTGTGTGTGAATCTTAACTTCTCGGTTAATTCATATTACAAATATGCAATAATGTACGTCCTTCGGCCGCAACTTAACCAGCGTTAACTACAATCTCTGTCGCAATTCAACAAATTCCAATTCATAATAAATCAAGTATATATTTGATTTTACACTTTCATCATCGATGTACCCGAAACTTTTCAGATAACATCATTCGTACTTTGTGAAATTCACAAGAATTCCACGAACCGAACATCATACATCAACAAATAACGAAGTATTGATTCATAATTTTAAAGTCATTAAAGAAATACTGTGTAAAAGTTATGTACTTTTTAAAGCCTTTAGGGATTATTCAATTCTAGTTTCAACCGTAAATCAAATGAGTTTAATTTAACATTAACTCATTAAATCTATGTTACATCTGAAGAAAATATACATATATATATTTTCATAAAGACTGTAATAAAATTCTTTGGTACAAAATATTAATTGTGAAATTTTTTTTAACGGGTAGGTAATACCCGAGAGATATATAAATTCACAATTAATATATTACATTCTTCGAATCTGATTCAGCAAATCATCCATTATACTCCCTACTTTCACAACAATATACATTCTTTTATAGAAATCAAAACAACCATACTCATTCAAAATTTAATTACATATTCTGATTTTGAAATCTCAAAATTCAACTTGAGATATGACCAAAATCATCACTCTTAGATCCTTACATCTTTCAAAAGCTATATTTTGACTTCAAAACTGTGTTAGAACATCAAATGTATGTTAACGATTACAATCTGTGTTCAAACCCTTCGAAAATTTCTGAAGACACTTCGAATGATGAGCAATCGAGATGATGATCCAACCACATGTTACCCACAGTTATGTACCCGAAAAACTCTTGAAACCAAAGTAAAAGTTTAAACAACGTATCCGCGTCAGATTCTTTAGCATTTATTAGCAAAAATAACTTTGCGACTCCTATTCAAAGTAGCCAGTTTTGTCACAGCTCCAGCAAGTCAACTTCGACTTTTCAGTCAGACTAACCTTATTATAACCTTGAGATATACACCATCGTTATCAGGGAACCTTTTACATTCCACCACATTATTAACAGATGTATCAACAACTTCATTACCCTTTGACTTTAGCCTCTCCAAAAAGTCATTATAATTATTCATTAAAACCCCATCATTTACTCATTCGCATCTTGTAATGAGAATTTCCATACGAATCATTGGGAATTAGCAATCAGTATTTTGAAATCTCGCAGCATGTCTACGCCAACAGTTATATGTGTATATATAACGTATATCTTCTGGACTTAATTTGAATGTGAAGATTCTGAAAAACACTTCGAACTACGAATTGGTTATCCGAAAATGGAAAAATACTGATGAAGCAGCAAAAAAAAAAAAAACTATAAACGACCTTAACAGTAAAAGTTTGATGATAATGAATAGGTGTGCTGGCAAAGCGCAGAAAAAGAGAAGTCTTGGAACTGGAAAACGGATTGAGCAAAGTAGGAAGGAGGCTGTGGACAAATTACAAAGACTGAACCTGACTTCAAAGGATCCAAATAATTCAGTATCTGCTGAAGTCATTAACGAATACCTTGCTCCTGACTCTAAAACCCTGCGGGCAATATTCTTCATCATCCTCTGATATTAGAAATTCTAAAATATCATCATATCTTTCATTATAAATATCCTCCATATTTCTGAAGATATTTTCTTAATTTTTGTTATTTGAAATCATTTACCTCTTCGCGCTATCTGTATTACATCATAAAAGAAGCTATTTTAGTTTCTAAATTCTGAAACATTCAAGTTTAAAATAGGAATATTTTGAAGTAGTGTTGGGAACTGAAGTATGAATTAGTATAATATAATGACACTTGATCAATGTGATTATATTACAGTAAGTCATGCTGAGTTTCTAAATGGAACGTGATGATTCACAGATCATAACATCATCATGCCATGTTATACGACTCTTGTATTCTATTTAACCTCTAAAATATCAAGAAAATATTTCTTGATGATTCGGCCTTTTCCAAGGTATTTTAGTAATTTGACAAGTCAAGATCGTGCCATCACAATTTCCTTCCTAGAACATTAACAATGTTCATTTCGAAATTCATATTTGTGAATTCTGGACCATTACAAGCGGTGCTTAATCGCAAGAAGAAGAAACGAAAGGACAAAACTCCGAAATAGAAATTGGGGTATAAATTGCAGCAAATAAAAGAGAGCATTAACTGTGAATGATAATGATTATAGAAGACAGAAGCAGGGACATCGAAATATCAGGGAAGATATAAAAATCTAGCAACAACCCGAAAAATTACAAACCGTATATATCAATGCATATAGCAACGTAAAGACACGGGAGAACTAAAAACACTATAAACCCTAGGGTATAGTAAAAGTAAATAGATTCTTCTGGTGGCAGATTAAAAAGAAGAATGACGGATATGAACGTTAAGAGGATATCAAGGATCAGGATGGGATGGAGCATATTAACGAATGTTTTAAAGTATGAATCGAAGAAGAAAGAATAGAGGGTGTGAGTCGTAAGGAAATGGAGAAGACGGATTTATAGGGAAATATCCGACAGAACAACCGAAGCAGATTATCGCGTTCAACCAAAGAAGATCTAAATCTCCTTAATTACCGAAGAATCAAATCTTATTATGAAGATTTCTTCTAAATTCCTTAAATTCCGGAAAGCAATCTTGAACACGTCGTCGGTTAAGTCAAACCTGCATTTATTCATTTTTCACTCTTTTGCGATAGCTTCACTTATACTCTTCGCATAATCAAATTGGGTTATCTATATTACTCAATGATGATAAAACTCTATGTATCAGTTTACATTCGTCATAATAACATTCTTACTATTAGCCATGACGACCTCTATCAAATTTCGGGACGAAATTTCTTTTAACGGGTAGGTACTGTGATGACCCGGAAATTTCCGATCAAATTTAAACTTTAATCTTTATATGTTCCCGACACGATGAGCAAAAATATGTAATGTTGAGTCTCGAAAGTTTTGAAAACTATATTCATATAATCAATTACCCTTTGACCATGCCTAACGATTCACGAACAATTATGTGTAAATAAATATATATATATACATACACATGTGTGATTATTAAATTGAGATATATTATATAAAACATCGAACGGATTAGTGGATATGATTATAAGCTATGAGATCTATTTTATGAACCTGGAAATACTATCAAGATCTTGAATAGATAATACTTTACATGAATGTATTTGTTCGATGTAAGTTTATTGACGAGATTAAAAGATAATATCAAATGATTGAATTATTAGATACATTGAATTATGATTAAGTGTATCTGTTATGAGGTCCACTTTGAATTAGGTAACCCTTATTATTAACCGTATTCGGAAAATAGTAAAGTGAGTTATAAGTGAAGACAAATGTGTCAATTAACGGGAACTAGCCAAATGTTAGTGGAGTTTTCTGTTCGACTTTCTATATAAACGTTAACTAGTTAACCTTCCTATTATTTAGAGTGAAAGTGAAACTTTGGGAATATAGTTATATTATATAGAAAGTTTAAGGAAAACAAACTAAACGTTGACGCATAAGGAAATTATATTTTTTAAAGTATAAACGTTATAGGATATAATATTATAAACAATCTTCAAATATACTTTGAAATATAATTAAAATCTAAATATTTTATTAAAGTATATCAAACCTATATATTATAAATATATTTTAATTTAGTCAAAAGACGTTTTGGTTTAAGTAATGTATTAAATATACTTCGATAATTAACGAGGGTATGAATTATAAAAGTAAATGACCAAAACACTCAAAAGATTAAGTTACACTCTGAGTGGGTTAGTTTTTAATTAATTTAAGTCTAGTTATTAATAAAGGTACATGTCACAAAACGTTTAATTTAAAATAAAATATTTTGACAAACAACGAGGCTTTGATTTATAGAAGGAAATGACCACAACGCTCAACTTTATAAGTTATATTTTTATAAAGGTAATTTATTGTTATGTAAGTCTAATTTTTGTAAAAGGTATACGTCACGTAATATAAAGGACTAGTTTTCTAAACGTACGAAAGTGCGCCCGAAAAACGGAAAGTGGTACATGAGTCGTGAGACCACGACCGTGTCATTTTTGTAAAAATTATATTTTTACCATGAACGTAAATATAATATAATATATAAGTAATTATATAAATTAAAAATAATAAATATATAATAATAATAAAATGATGTTACATGTAACATGAAATGGACGTTCACTTTACTTACACGTTTTTTTTTTTTTTTAATATTATATTAGTATATATTAAAATGGTGTCGGCAGGAAAATGTTGTGCATTGGGTAGGTGGGTGTAACATCTTATAAAGCGAGCGTTTTTCAGTTATGTGATCATTCACTTCATCAAACACCTCGTATAATTTCTTATATATCATTAATATTATTATTATTATTAAAATTAAGATTTTATCTTATTATTATTATTATTAGTAGTAGTAGTAGTATAATTATTAGTAATATTATACATAAAATACTACGACGAGGTTCTGCCCGCGTGATCTCAAAATGAGTTTTATAAGTAGGATAGGGCTAAGGAAATTATGGGTTATAGCTTTGGAGATATTGGGTAATGTTCGGGGGTTATGCTCATGAGGTCAATCTAGTGTTTGTCGTCTCCGTTGCGTCTACGTACCTTTCCTACAATATTGAATCTCAATATTGATACGTGAGTACTCATAATTTAATTTTTACATACTAATAGTGTATCCCTGACTAGTGCTCGAGAATATAGGATTGTGCATGCTTGTATTTTTGATATTGCCCTTAGATAGGTTATGTTGAATCCTGAATTAGTTACACCTACGGTTGAGATAAGGTATAAGATATGCATGTCCTTGGAAAGCTAGCGAAAAATTAAGAATTTTTCATTTAGATATCGAATGGATTCGATGAACGGTTAGAAAGTTATGAATTAAACAATTAATTTCGTAATTAAGATTGCTAATGATAATTAGTGAACTAATTTTCTGGGTAATAAAAAGTGGTTATTTGGATTCTACTCGTCGAGTAGATGAATTTTCATATAAAGCACGTCTCGTTTCGTTGAACGGTTGTCAAGTTATGGACAAAAGAAGTTTTGCAAATTTTGAAAAAATGTCGAAAAGGGAACTGAAATTCTCGCTGATCTGCGTTGTTTCAGATAAAAAAAAAATACCACTGAATTCTTTGCTGTAAAGTCTAGCAAACGACTCGGGCCGTTTGTCAATTTGAGTCTCGACGATTTTTCTAAAAATCGTCAAAGTTGACTATTTGGTCACATTTTAAAATTCTGAAAAGAGCTGAAACTTTTTATTAAAAATGTCAGTTTTGTATCAGTTGTCATGGTCGGCCTGATGTGTGTTTACTTTTGCCAAAAATCATGTTATATCTTTGTGGTAACGAGAATTTGAAGGCTTTGACCGTTTGTCAATCCGAGTTTCGAGGAATTTTCTAAAAATATCCAAAGTAGGCTACTCGTCACTTTTGTAAATTTATTAAAGCTGAAAAAATTAACTTTGAAACGCAGAAACCGCGTTGGCAACTACGAGTTGTCTAGGTTTAGTTTACTTCTGTAAAATTTATGCTTAATCTTTTTGGTAATGTGTAACTTTTATCTTTGGCCGTTTATCAATCAGAGTTCCGATAATTTTTCTAAAAATCGCTGAAGTGGCCGTTTAGTCATGTTTGACCGAAAAATCATTTTTGTATAAGTTATTGTATTTTTGCTTGCGACCTCGTTGTTACTTTAACCTTTGACTTTTGCACATTAGTCTCGAGCATTGGGATTATGGTACACTATGACTTGGGCTAATTTATTAGACAAATATTGACAAATACATAAATATATATAATTACTATAGGTTCGTGAATCCGAGGCCAACCCTACACTTGTTCAATGATGTTATATGTATTTTTACTACAAAATACAGTATGGTGAGTTTCATTTGCTCCCTTTTTACTCTTTACATTTTTGGGCTGAGAATACATGAATTATTTTATTAAATGCTTTACAATAATTATATGCGTGAGTTTCATTTGCTCCCTTTTTACTCATTACATTTTTGGGCTGAGAATACATGCAAATGCTTTATTAACTGTTTTACAATATTTATATGCGTGAGTTTCATTATTCCCTTTTTAAATGCTTTTGCAATATATATTTTTGGGACTGAGAATACATGCGCTGTTTTTATAACTGTTTTACGAAATAGACACAAGTAATTGAAACTACATTATATAGTTGAATGATCGAAATCGAATATGCCCTTTTTAGTCTGGTAATCTAAGAATTAGGGAACAGACACCCTAATTGACGCGAATCCTAAAGATAGATCTATCGGGCCCAACAAGCCTCATCCAAAGTACCGGATGCTTTAGTACTTCGAAATTTATATCATGTCAGAAGGAGGATCCCGGAATGATGGGGATATTCTTATATGCATATTGTTAATGTCGGTTACCAGGTGTTCACCATATTAATGATTATTTTTGTCTCTATGCATGGGACGTATATTTATGAGAACTGAAAATGGAATTCTTGTGGTCTATTAAAATGATGGAAATAAATGATTATGATAAACTAATGAACTCACCAACCTTTTGGTTGACACTTTAAAGCATGTTTATTCTCAGGTGTTAAAGAAATCTTCCGCTGTGCATTTGCTCATTTTAAAGATATTACTTGGAGTCTTTCATAGCATATTTCGAAGAACGTTGCATCCGAGTCATTGAGTTCATCAAAGATTATTATTAAATCAATTTATAGTTGGATTGTGGATATTATGAAATGGTATGCATGCCTGTCAATTTTCGATGTAAAGAAAGATTGTCTTTTGAAAACGAATGCAATGTTTGTAAAATGTATCATATAGAGGTCAAATACCTCGCAATGTAATCAACTATTGTGAATCGTTTATAATGTATATGAACGGGTCCTTTCACATATGAACTTTGTGAAAATTATAATCTAGTTACAAACTCATTAACACTAATGTAGAAGTGGAAATGTGAAGAATATTAACATCAAAATATCTAAGTATTGATGTTAATTAAAGTTTGCAAAACTTGTTGCCTACAATTGAATTATACACTCTGAATTGATTTGATACATCATTGTGTAGAAAATGTGTGACGATCCGTCCAAATCCATATAGACGAATACGTCATTCATCGATTTCATTGCGAGGTATTTGACCTCTATATGATACGTTTTGTAAACATTGCATTCTTTTGAAAAGGCACACCATAAATGAATATTTAAATCCAAGGTTTTCGACGTCTGATGATTGCTACATATAGACAATCACCGTAAATAATAGTTTACAATAATACTTTCGTTGACAATGCAGTCAAAATAGATACATGGTGAAGATTTTGTGAATAACGTTTTCTCGAATAAAGCATGTATGAATCCATGCACATAGCTTGTATAACATATAAGCAAACAGTGGAAGACTTCTAGGAACCTGAGAATAAACATGCTAACAAGTGTCAACACAAAGGTTGGTGAGTTCATAGTTTTAATGTTTCGCATAATCTGTATATAAAGGTGGATCACAAAATTTCAGTTGTTTCATCCGAAACGTTTATCAAAAGATTCTACAAAATTGAGCACCCTGGTAACTAAGCTTTAACGTCTATAATAAGTACACTTTTAACATACATGCAACCAACATGTATAATACACGTAATCCAACGTGTACTAAACTCAAATAGCATACGTCTGTTTTATAGTTCAGGCTAGGGTTTCTATACCTGGAACAGACGGGGATGTCAAGCCCTATGGATCCATATATAACTATTCGCGCCCACCAGTTCTTATAACCGACAGTTACTAGTTTCCAAAGCTAAGGAATTTTCGGTTCAAACTCGGTGTAGAATTTAGTATGTACTTGTATCCATTGCATTTAAAATAAAGTGCATGTATTCTCAGCCCAAAAATATAGATTGCAAAAGCAATTAAAAAGGGATCTATAAACTCACCTTAGCAGCACATTAAATCGTTCATTGAAATGTGACTGAAACTCGGAATGCAAAATAACCGTAGATCTCAACCTAGAGAACATATGTTGGCCAATAAATGTCTATCAAGCTAGGTCAGGTCATAGTGTATCACAATCCTAATGCTCGAGATCGACATACAAAAGTCATTTCAAAAAGTTAATCTGACTCAATACTATAGTTGAATGATTATGGCAATCGAAACATTTTAACATTTCATATAGTTTCCCAATACTTATAAAATCAGATTATAGTGTTTATAAAGCTTTAAAACATGATAAGACAGTCAACTTTGACAATTGATCAACAAAATAAAACGTACCTTATATAGAAATTCATTTACTCGATTAGTAATATTTGAAAATCCAATTTATCAATCTTATAAACAAGTTCTTTAAATATCAATTGTAAATTCAAAAGCAATTTCAATTAATGTTAATCATAATTCAGTTGACCATATCTTTTTAATTCGTTCATCGAAATCACGCGATTTCAAAATGAAAAGTTAATAATTTTTCGCCAGCTTTCCAAAAACATGCATATCATATACTTTTTATCAGTAGCATATGTATCAAATTTGTGATTCATCATAAACTATCTAACGATAAAATTAAAGCATACAAGCATGCATAAACATATATACTCGAGCATTAGTCAGGGATACACTATTAATATATAAAAGTTGAGATATGAATGCTCACATATCAATATTGAGATTCAATATTGTAGGAAAGTACGTAGACGCAACGTAGATGATAAACACTAGGTTTGACTCACGAGCTATACTCCCGAACTATACCCATAACCTCCATAGCTATAACCCATAACTTCCTTAGCTCTATCCCGTTCGAATAGCTTGTTTTGAAATAATTCGCTCATGACTCCGTCGTAGTATTTTATGTATAATATTAATAATAATATAATACAAATAATAATAAGATTAATAATAATATTATTAATCTTAATATTAATAATAATAATAATAATAATATTAATATATATATATATATATATATATATATATATATATATATATATATATATATATATATCTATATATATATATATATATAGATGAAATATATGAATGAATCGAGCCGGATCATCGAGCTTTTATAGATAGGTTCTGTCCAGGGTCACCATGCGATCGCATGGGTTGGTTTTATAGCTCATAATTGTTTGTTTGCTAGTTTGTCGACATATTATTTAATTATATATAATATATTTAATTTATATAATTAATTATATATTATATTAAATTCACGTGCATAGTTGACTAGTAATTTTCATTCCGATGACTCGTACGTTGTCACTCGACTTATGTCTCGGTTCCGGTTTCTCGAACGCATTTTCGTACGCTTAGAAAACTATTACTTTTCGTTACGCGACGTGTACCTTTATCAAAAATTAAACTTAATCATTGACAAACTATATCACTCGAATTGTAGCTTAATCAATTAAGTGTTTTGGTTATTTGCTTCTGTAAATCAACTCCTCGTTGTTTATTAAAATATATTTAATAATATCGAAACATTTTATATGTAATTCAATCATTTGATAATATCTTTTAATTTCTTCGATAACATATAAAACATATATTGAGACAAATACGTTTAATGTAAAGTATTATACACTTAATACTTTGTTAACGTTTTCAAGTTATAATATATATATATATATATATATATATATATATATATATATATATATATATATATGTATGTATATATATATGTGTATATATATATATATATA
This sequence comes from Rutidosis leptorrhynchoides, assembly GCF_046630445.1. Classification (NCBI taxonomy): domain Eukaryota; kingdom Viridiplantae; phylum Streptophyta; class Magnoliopsida; order Asterales; family Asteraceae; genus Rutidosis; species Rutidosis leptorrhynchoides. Next base: position 351,863,354 of record NC_092333.1, on the reverse strand, counting down.
TATATATATATGTTGTTAATACTTTGTTAACGTTTTCAAGTTATAATATATATATATATATATATATATATATATATATATATATGTATATATATATATATATATATATATAAAAGATATGTATATATATATATATATAAAAGATATGTATATATATATATATATATATATATATATAAAAGATATGTATATATATATAAAAGATATGTATGTATATATATATATATATATATATATATATATATATATATATATATATATATATATATATATATATATATATATAAAAGATATGTATATATAAAAGATATGTATATATATATAAAAGATATGTATATATATATATATATATATATAAAAGATATGTATATATATATAAAAGATATGTATATATATATATATATATATACATATATATATATATATATATATAAAAGATATGTATATATATATATATATATATACATATATATATATATATATATATATATATATATACATATCTTTTAGATACTACCATTTGTGAATCGTCAAAATTTGGTCGAGTTTAAATGAATACATGAACACAGTTCAAAAGATTTGAGGTTTAACTTATCAGACCTTGCTTATCGTGTCGAAAACATTAAATCATTTAAGGATTAAGTTTAAATTTGGTCGGAAATTTTCAGGTCATCACAAAATGGCAAGAGGAAAGGGAAAGAGCACTGAACCAAGAAGAAAGGATTCATACGATCCACCATCAGATCCAACAGAAAGGATTAACTACAACATTGAGTTTCTCTCTGACCGACACATCACTGAAGGTAGAAGAGTTTCCTACAGTCAAATGCCTGAACTCATGAGACAATTCAAAAATCTTAAATGGGAGGCATTTCTTACTCTTGATGGTCCTATATATCCATCTCTTGTTCGAGAATTCTATGCAAACTTCAATTTTGTGAACAAAGAAGTTTACTTCAATCTTCAAGGAACAAATTATCGCTACTCTCTCAAGGACTTTGGGGACATTCTTCAAGCACCATCAGATGGTGAAGAATTCTTTAGTGCATATCATGGACTGACACATCTTCCAAGCTTTATCTCTAACAAATTGGCAGTAATTGATACACTGTGCAAAGAAAGTGCTCTTCGAGATGAAATTGAAAGATCCGGAGTACTGGGAAGACATCTTTCCTCTGAGTATGAGGTCTGGAATAAAGTGATTGACTACAACATTTACTGCAAATCAGGAAATCACTAGGACATCCATGCCACTCAATTTGCTCTCATGTGGTGCTTGGAACATGGCATCGAAGTGAACATAGCCTATCTGATGGCAACCAGAATGAGTGGAACTATCACCGAAAAAACTCAAGGACTACCCTATGGAATGCATCTCAATAACTTGTTCAGGCACCTCAAAATTTCAAGTAATGACTCTCTTCCACCTACTCACAAACCAATTTTATCACTAAAGAAAACAGGAGGATCAACCTCCAAGCGAAGAAGAACTACTAATGAGGAAGGAACGAGCAGAGGAGCTATTGAGATAACAGACAGTGAAGGTGAAGAAGGAAATGAATTGGAAAGAGATCTTGGAATTAATGATAAAATATACAAGATCTATCAAACTCGAATCAAAAGTCTGAAGAAAGAATCAAAAGTGAAGAAACTGCTAAAAGGAGTAATCAGAAGCTTGACATGTAGGTTAGGAAATGAGGAAGATGATGATTCGAGTGAAGAATTCTAACAAGCCCTTATGAAAATGTTTAATGGTTGAATGCTAAGACAACTACTGATGTGTCAAGACGTAACCTTTAAAATGTAGACAATATGCTTAATAATTAACACATAATACAGGCAACTAAAACCCGATCATGCAGTAACTAGCAAGTAAATTGACCAGTTCGATCCACAGGGAGAAGTTTATTTTAAGGACTTTAAACGATTAATTATTCTAAAGAGGGAGTTTTAATTGTAGAATTGTTAAGTAACAAACGGGAAATAAAATGAGATAAATAACAAGGATGAGAAGGCAGTGTTTACTTCAATGCTTGATAAATGATAGGGATTGTTCTTTTATAGTTAAACCCGTTATTATGTAGTTACAAGTAAATGTAAATGGCTCATATCAATCTCACAATATCTATAAACCGAGAACTATAAACTTAGTAAATTCACATAAACTTTGTCATTAGTTCTTCTTTACCTATGTTTAATCAATAAGACTCTTCCTTGGTTGAATTCACATAAAACCTAGTTTATTAAGATCACTCTAAATAAACTACACTATTGTGAAATCTAATTACCATTCAATTACCATCCTACACTCACATGTAGATGTCTAAATCACTAAGTGTTGAAGTACAAGCCATGAACATTAATAAACTCACATAAACCAATTCATAACTTGTATAATTGAACTAGAGTAAATGGATACTTACAACAATGGATCTGGAAGAACATAATTAATTTAGATTGATTAGATTAATTAGACCCAACCCGGTTAAACTCACGTAAAACCTAAATTACAACAATCACTTGAGGTAAATTCATGACTATGTAGTTCTAGTACCTAATCAATTACCGATCTAATCATATAGGAAAGTCGTCAATTAAGTATATGTTTACCCGTCTAGATTACTAAAATTATTGAAGCATAGATTGTGTTCCTAGTGTCACATGTAGTTATCAATCTACGTAATTGAAGGAAAGTACCAAACTAGCATAACTATAGTTCTTTTGGTTGGACATGGTAATTTAATCAATCAAACATCATAGTAACTTAAATAACATTAAAAGATAGAACAAATCCAAACCATAAATCTTACATTAATGTAAACACACAAGGCTTTAGCCAATCATAATAATGAAGGTTACAACAATATAATCGAAACAATAGGAATTCATAATCTTATCTCTAAAATAAATGAAATCAAAAGTACCTATCGTAGCATATGATTCCTTCTTCAATCTTGATACTCAAAAGGGTGGAGAACCCTTTAGAATGGCTGGGGAAACCCCCTTCTCGGACTACTACTGATCTATATTGTGGTGTGTGTTTAGAATGAGTTTAGACCCTTTAAATAGCAAGAAAAGTAGGTATTTTAGCATCTGATGCGCCGCATCTCTTTGTGATGCGCCGCATCACCTTCTCACCTACCACCCAGCTCATGTACAGGTCATTTACAGCTCATTTTTCACGTTTTATGCCCAGATGCGCCGCATCTAAAAGAGATGCGCCACATCTGACCTTACAGATGCACCGTATGCCTCTGAAACGCCGCATTTAATACTTTTGAACAAGAAAACTGCACAGATGCGCTACATACCTTGAGTAAAATGAGGAAATGCCTAAATGAAAGTTGTAGTGCTCTGAGTTACGGACGTCTCGACTCCAGATTCACCTTTTTCGAGTCCGTATAACCAAGTTATGGCCAAAACGGTGCAGGTGCACAGAATCTTCTAAAATCAGCAATGTTTTCGATAAATCTTCGCTTCCACACTCGCAATGGATTATACACATATTTTAACCTATTACAATACACAAGTGCAACAATTACATACAAAATGATACAAAATCGGATCGAAATAATGACAACAAATATGTATAATTTTGGCGTTATCAAATCCCCACACTTAAACCTTGCTTGTCCTCAAGCAAGACTTACAAGAAATTGAAATTTACTATAATGAACACACATTGATGAAAACACACTCGAATCACAATACGCACACACTTTTTATTTCACACGCGAATCAAACTCACCCGTTTTGAGTATACACACACCCTTGGAGTGCACACGCTTTTATTTATTTCACAATGTAATATGTACACTTAGAGTACATACAAGAAATGAAATCACACCAAAGTCGAAAGGTGGGTTTTAAAGTCCACATTTCTTGAAAATTTGGATCCTTAGGGAAATTAGGACCTTTGCGAAAAACCTTTTATGTTTTAAAAATTAGACATGTTAGTTTTTACACTAATCAAGTTTTCCGGTTTTAACCTCAAAGTCCGGTTGAGGGTAATTGAAAACCGAAGTCTCAGTCGGCGCTTAGCAAGCTACTCGCCCCCATGATTGTAGTATCATGGAACTTTTAACCGGATGTCCTATATCAAAAATAGTTTTACACAATATAGTTCATAAAATAGCATAAGTTTAGAAGAAACTATATCATGTCCAAATATCATTGGTGAATCATAAGTTTGCACACCTCAATTTGTTATGGCATATGTATGTTGACTGCAGTCAACATAGATGCGGTTGATCTTTACAGAGATCATCCATCTAGAGATTAGATTCATTAGTCTTAAAAGCTAATTTGCATTGTGCCCCCATTGTACGAGACAGATCCATCTCATGGTTAGGATAAGTCTGACCACCAAAAATCCTGTTTGATGTTGAGGTGAGGTGGATTTCCAGCCGATGATAGAGATGACTTTTCAAGATTTTTCGTCAACCTACAGCTGTTCTGGACTACATCTTCTAACATAAGTTAGCAAGTGCGTCATTTTGGAAGACTTGACTTCCTTAATGCAATGAGTATTGGATTTGATTTCAAATTCAACAAAGTACCATAGAATCCTTGCGCGAAGTATGTGATATAGCGTGTTGATCATTTCCTTAGTTGGCTATTTCTTGAGTCTTTTGTACAAAATAAATTCATGCAAATGAATTTATAAAGTTAAAATTTTTCACATTTTAAGCCATTTTAGACCATGTTTTTGTAAAACCCACATTTTAAGCCATTATAAACCATGTTTTTTGTAAAACCCGAAAGAATTTACTCCTTCCCCACACTTAAGATCATGTAATGCCCTCATTACATGAAATCAGAAAAATTGTAAAATTCGAGAAGGCAGATAGTATGAAAGAGATTTAATACTTTCTAGGCTTTAAGCCGACGATCACGGGATGATGGCACTGAATTGGCTTTCACGATAAGAACATCATCCATTCCTTAAATGCTATCACAAACCAATCATCATGCAAGTATTTTGCTGAACTTCATGTCAGTCTTTGAAAATTGCAGCACATAACACAATACTCATTTTATATGGTGCATATTTATTAATGAGTTGTGCACCTAACTTTACCTCTTCTTTTAATACCTAATGGGGTCATTCTTCCCCACACTTATCGGACGCCATGTAAAATCAGTGGAAAAAGTTCCACGAATAAGTAACGTGAGCCAGTCATTAACCCCTTGGGTGGTATATAATATATCATATAATTCCTTTTTCAATTTCTTGAAAAAGGAATACCTAAATCGAGAGTCAACACATGACTCTCTCCTAAGGGTGGCTTGCAGCAAAAATTTTCTTCTTTCAGGTGGATCATGTCCAAACTGATCATCTTTTAATATATTCCAAGTGCTAACCTCGTGAGGATATAAAAATTCCACATGAGAAGGTGACTCCTCAAATGGTTCCACTATATTAGACTCCTCATCATCGATGATCTTTGATGACTCCATTTCTTCAACCTCGGTAGTTAAAACGTCATCATCATCACTATCCCATGAATACCAACATATCGCCCGCAATTCCCCCTCATCAATTCCTGGATTAAGCATTGGAAACGTGGACATAACTGGGGTGGTTGATGGTATAATAATGGTAGGCTCAACAATCAGCACCTCGGGTATCTACGTATTACCCCTCGAATCAGCTAGTGAATTTGCCGAAAAAGTGTCCGGCTCCCTTTCTTCAATTTGCTGGAGTAGATAACTCATGATCCTCTGTAAGCGTTCAATGGATTCTTGTTGGCCCGCTAGTGTTTCTTGCAAATTTTGGCTCCGTTCAATCTCGTTTGTCATGAAGTCTAAAATTACATCTTCTAAATTCAACTGACTCTCCTCTCCTTGTTGAATTTGAAAGCGTTGTTGAGATGAATCCCAGAATGAGTTACCATTTTCATAATAATCCCATGGTTGGTCCATAGGGGCATAATGATACATAAGACTATCATCACACTGCTCTGGCATATAGTAACCTCCATAAGTCTCACAAACACCTCTTGGTTCAACCCTAGCTTCCCAAGAACCCATATACCAATCATTATTCATACCCATTGTGACAACCAGGAAATTTTTGACCAAATTTAAACATTATCTTTAAATGATTTAACGTTTCCAACACGATAAGCAAAGTCTGTAAAACCAAATCTCAAAATTTTTGAACTATTCAAGTACCCTTCGGTTGTTGTCAACGATTCGCGAACCATTATATGTAAATAGATACATATATATACTATAACTTGAAAACGTACCAAAGTTTTAATTGCATGATACCTACATTAAACTTATTGGTTTATATATCTAATTGAATTTATATGATTTCAAGTTATTTAGTAAACGATAGTAACATTCGATTATTGATTCGATTGATATTTAGATAAGTTAACTAAAACGTTTAAGATGAACCAGTAAAACACTAATTTGCTACTATATTTTTGAATTACTACAGTACCCGAAAAGAGACAGTGTTTTCGAAAATCACTATTTGCTACAGTAACTTTGCTATAGTAAAACACTATTTCAAAATGAAAATGTATATATGTATATGTATATACTACGAGACGATGATTTATAGAAGTAAATGACCAAAACACTCGAAAGTTTAAGATATACTTTGAGTGGTGTAGTTTATGGATAATTTAAGGCTATATTTTGACAAAGGTACGTGTCACGAAACGTAAAATGCAAGTATTCTAAGCGTACGAAAATGCGTTCGAGAAACCGGAACCGGGACATAAGTCGAGTGACAACGTACGACTTATCGGAACGAAAATTACAAGTCAACTATGCACGTAAATTTAATATAATATATAATTAAATATATAAATTAAATATATTATATATATTATATTTAAATATGTCGACACGCCAGTGAACAAACAAGTATGGGCTGGAAAAGGATCCCATGCGATCGCATGGGATTAACCCTCTATAGCCATGGCCAGAGAAATCAGGTGACATGCTATAAAAGCTCGACTTCTGGTTCCAGTGTAATCATCTATCTATCTCTCGATACACACATATATGTTATATTATTATTATTATTATTATTATTATTATTATTATTATTATTATTATTATTATTATTATTATTATTATTATTATTATTATTATTAAAGATTAATATTATTATTAATCTTATTATCATTATTAGTATTATTACCATTTATACATAAGATACTACGACGAGGTTATGAGCGTGTCACTTTCAAAACGAGTTCTCAAATGGGTTAAAAGCTAAGGAAAATTATGGGTTATAGCTATGGAGGTTATGGGTAATGTTCATGGATATTGTTTGCAAGTCAAACCTAGTGTTATCATCTCTGTTACGTCTACGTACTTTCCTGCAATATTGAATCACAATATTGATACGTGAGCATTCATATCTTATCTTTTATATATTAATTGTGTATCCATGTCTAGTGCTCGAGTATATATATTTATGCATGCTTGTATGCTAAATTTCGTCGTTAAATAGTTTATAATGAATCACGAATTAAATACATATATTACTGATAAAAGGTATATGATATACATGTTTTTGGAAAGCTGGCGAAAAATCAATAACTTTTCATTTAGAAATCGAGTAATTTCGATGAACGAATTAAAAGATATGGTCAACTGAATTATGATTAACGTTAATTGGAATTGCTTTTGAATCTGCAATTAATATTTAAACAACTTGTTTGTAAGATTGATAAATTGGATTTTTGAATATTACCAACCGAGTAAATGAATCCTTATATAAGGCACGTCTCGTTTTGTTGAACTATAGTCAAAATTGACTTTTTGAAACGACTTTGGATAACTTTTGCATGTCGATCTCGAGCATTAGGATTGTGATACACTATGACCTGACCTAGCTTGATAGACATTTATTGACCAACATATGTTCTCTAGGTTGAGATCTACGGTTATTTTGTAATCCGAGTTTCGATCACATTTTGGTGAACGACTTTATATGCTGCTAAGGTGAGTTTCATTTTCTCCCTTTTTAATTGCTTTTGCAATCTATATTTTTGGGCTGAGAATACATGCACTTTATTTTAAACGCAATGGATACAAGTACATACTAAATTCTACACTGAGTTTGAACCGAAAATCCCTTAGCTTTGGTAACTAGTAACTGCCAGTTATAAAAACTGGTGGGCGCGAGTAGTAGTATATGGATCCATAGGGCTTGACATCCCCGTCTGTTTCAGGTATAGAAACCCTAGCCTGAACTATAAAGCAGACGTATGCTATTTGAGTTTAGTACACATTGGATTGCGTGTATTGTACATGTTGGTTGCATGTATGTTAAAACAGGGGTACTTATTATTTATACGTTAAAGTTTTGTTACCAGAGTGCTCAATCTTGTAGAATATTTTGATAAACATTTCTGGATGAAACAACTAAAATCTTGTGATCCACCTTTATGTACAGATTATGCAAAACATTAAAACTATGAACTCACCAACCTTTGTGTTGACACTTGTTAGCATGTTTATTCTCAGGTTCCCTAGAAGTCTTCCGCTGTTTGATTATATGTTAGACAAGCTATGTGCATGGAGTCTTACATGGCATATTTTTCAAGGAAACGTTGCATTCACCAAATCATCACCATGTATCTTATTTTGACTGCATCGTCAACAGAAGTACTATTGTAAACTATTATTTACGGTGATTGTCTATATGTAGAAATCATCAGCTGTCGAAAACCTTTGATTTAAATATTCATTTATGGTGTGCCTTTTCAAAAGAATGCAATGTTTACAAAACGTATCATATAGAGGTCAAATACCTCGCAATGAAATCGATGAATGACGTGTTCGTCCATATGGATTGGAGCGATCGTCACACCCATGAAAACCGATGATTCACCCGATTGTTGGATATCATACATGGCTTCCGAAATCATATAATCATACCCAACCATATTATACCTGTAACCTAGCTGCAATCACACCACAAAAGAAAAACAAAACAAACAAAAACAAAAATAAAGCAGGTAACTTTTGTGAAAATAACTTCCCACAAAAGGATCGAATAACTAAAAGTCTATTAAAATCTTTTAAACGAAACCGCTCCCGGGCAGCGGCGCCAAAAAGTTGATGTGTCAAGACGTAACCTTTAAAATGTAGACAATATGCTTAATAATTAACACATAATACAGGCAACTAAAACCCGATCATGCAGTAACTAGCAAGTAAATTGACCAGTTCGATCGACAGGGAGAAGTTTGTTTTAAGGACTTTAAACGATTAATTATTCTAAAGAGGGAGTTTTAATTTTAGAATTGTTAAGTAACAAACGGGAAATAAAATGAGATAAATGACAAGAATGAGAAGGCAGTGTTTACTTCAATTCTTGATAAATGATAGGGATTGTTCTTTTATAGTTAAACCCGTTATTATGTAGTTACAAGTAAATGTAAATGGCTCATATCAATCTCACAATATCTATAAACCGAGAACTATAAACTTAGTAAATTCACATAAACCTTGTCATTAGTTCTTCTTTACCTATGTTTAATCAACAAGACTCTTCCTTGGTTGAATTCGCATAAAACCTAGTTTATTAAGATCACTCTAAATAAACTACACTATTGTGAAATATAGTTACCATTCAATTACCATCCTACACTCACATGTAGATGTCTAAATCACTAAGTGTTGAAGTACAAGCCATGAACATTGATAAACTCACATAAACCAATTCATAACTTGTATAATTGAACTAGAGTAAATGGATACTTACAACAATGGATCTATGGAAGAACATAATTGATTTAGATTGATTACATTAATTAGACCCAACCCGGTTAAACTCACGTAAAATCTAAATTACAACAATCACTTGAGGTAAATTCATGACTATGTAGTTCTAGTACCTAATCTGTAACATCCTCAATCGGGCCTAGATGTAAGATTACTAAAGTTCCCTTAAGTTAGTATTGTGTTATTATATGCTTTTATTTTTTTATTTAATATTTACTATTAAATAATAATGTGGTTAGGACCAGTTTGTGACAAGGGTCACAGAACAGGTTTGTTTATTTATTTTAGACTTCATTTGGGTTGCCAAATGATGTACGAAAGATATCAGATAACTGATAAATACCCGTGTGTTGAACGGTGTGGGATTTTAACCCACTTTAGATTGCTAGTGCTGTCCAGTTTCTTGCATTTTCCAGACTCTTCCCAAACCACACCCGTTCTTCATCTTCTCCACCTATCAAACCCTAATTTCTAATCCTTGTTTTAGAGCTCGAATCATTTATATTTTTGTGTTCCTTGTGATTTACTGATTCTAACAAGGTAAGATTCATAGCTTTTCATGCTTTAATCTTCAAGAAAATGGAGTTTTTGTGTTAGTTTTTATAAAGTGTGTATTTTGGGTCAAAGTGGTTAGATTTGATGTTGTTTGAGTCCAAATCTTATGGGTTTATGTTTCTACATGTTTAGTGTCTTTGATTTGGTCAGTTTTGAGGTCATAATCGAGCTTTAGAGCAAGAATTGGATGAATTTGGGTGAAACCCGTCACTTTGTCTTCAGCTTCTGCAGATGAACACTGTCGGTCGAGTGTCTCGAGACACTCGACTGACCAACTAGACCATCGATCGAGTGTGTAAGACCCACGGCTGAGTGTGTCTGTGAAAGACCATCGACCGAGTGACTAGACACTCGGCCGAGTGAGTGAAGACAGTCGACCGACTGCCTATGACAGTCGACCGAGTGTCTTTGGCAGTGAAATATTTTACCAAGTGTTGATTTCTAGCTGTTATGCTGCCCGTTTGTATTTTGATATTCAGGATGTAAATTTTGAAGGTGCATAAGCAAAAATTTTTAGCAGACACTTTTTCTGACAAAAATTTCTGTATTGTGTTATTTGGGTTAACGGACAGAAACTAACTTGTGTATATGTTTTTCTCAAGAGAAAAGGAGAAAGAGAAGGTTCAGTGATTAGATAGCTGAATACCTTCTCATTTGCTGGTAATCAGTGAGTGGGACTAACTAGAGAATATAGTATATCGTAGCATGTTATATTATGATTGCCATGCTTGTTAAATATACTTATTGTTGTGATTAGTTAGTTCCTTGTGATGACTGCATGTTGGTTGATGCTTGTCTGTTGGAACCCAGTGCATCCCTATCTTATGGTAGCCTAATTCGAAAGGAGAGATCAACCTGCGGGTTGGATTCCTCATGTGGTAGCCTATTTGCATCCGTGTAGTATATGTTTGAATGACACATTCATCGCGTGTGGATGATTTATGCAGCATGGTATGTAGGAGGAACTTCCAGTAAACCCCAGCCCGATCAACTGGAGGTTAATGGTTTGGCCAAACCGCCGGAGTCTCTGTAGACTGCACTACTGGGTGATGTTTGTGTGTTAGACTGTAACGACCCGGATTTTTCTGCTAATATATATAAGATTAATATTTACATAATTAAATGTTTCCAACATTTTAAGCAATCAAACTCATTAAGACTTGGTTATTTGAAATGAATTTTATACAAATGTTTGGCCACCCAGTCTGTCTGACGATTCACGAACGTCATAACTCGAATTAATTATATAATGATGTATATATGGATATATATACTTAAGATATGATAAAATAATATTTAAGAATCTCATTACATATAATAACAATTGGTTATATACATAAAATGATATTACTAACGTAAAGACTTCAAGACTATATACATATATATAACGATTAACGTTGTAATAACTTCTAAATTAAAATGTATGTATATGTATTGTATTAATATGTATTAATACACTTTTGAAAAGCTTAATAACATATATCAATATACTTATACTCAATAAAGATAGCTATACTTATTTTCTCATTCAATTTTATCAAGAATTCTATTCGTATTCATTCGGTATGTATACCCGTATCATACACAACTCTTAGATGTATATCCTATTAGTATATACACATCAAAATACCATCACAATCAGATCCTAATCAGCTCATTTGTTCTTTTGTGTGCTTGATTAACCAACTTGGGGCCTAGCTTGACTTGTTACATAAAATTACAAACTAAGAACCCTTATTTCTACCCCATAATTCATGTCCCATTATGCACACACACATACTCATTCCATTTCCATTTTTATTCTAAGTCTTTGCTCTCTAAACCAACACTCTTAAGCCTTAAAACTCTCTAATCATCTCAGAAAAAATCCATGGAGAACTAGTGTGAAGACCCGTCCTAATCCATCCGGACGAAGTCCATATCGATTATAAACGATTCACAACAGTTGATTACATCGCGAGGTACTTGACCTCTATATCATACATTTTACAAACATTGCATTCGTTTTTGAAAAGACAATCTTTCATTACATCGAAAGTTGATGGCATGCATACCATTTTATAATATATCTAACTATAATTGACTTAATAATAATCTTGATGAACTCAACGACTCGAATGCAACATCTTCTAAATTATGTCATGAATGACTCTAAGTAATATCTCTAAGATGAGCAAATGCACAGCGGAAGATTTCTTTCGTACCTGAGAATAAACATGCTTTCAAGTGTCAACCAAAAGGTTGGTGAGTTCATTAGTTTAACATAAATAATCATTTCATAATTTTAATAGACCACAAGATTTCATATTTCCATTTCTCATAAACATACGTCCCATGCATAGAGACAAAATATCATTCGTATGGATTGAACACCTGGTAACCGACATTCACAATATACATATAAGAATATCCCCATCATTCCGAAATCCTCCTTCGAACATGATATAAATTTCGAAGTACTAAAGCATCCGGTACTTTGGATGGGGCTTGTTGGGCCCGATAGATCTATCTTTAGAGTTCGCGTCAATTAGGGTGTCTGTTCCCTAATTCTTAGATTACCAGACTAAAAGGGTGATATTCGATTCGATAATCCAACCATAGAATGTAATTTTCGAGTACTTGTGTCTATTTCGTAAAGCATTTATAAAAACAGCGCATGTATTCTCAGTCCCAAAAATATATATTGCAAAAGCATTTAAAAAAGGAGCAAATGAAACTCACCTAATGTATTTTGTAGTAAAAATACATATGACTATATTGAACAATGCAGGGTTGGCCTCGGATTCACGAACCTAAATCAATTATAAATATTAAGACATATAATAGCAATTAACTAACTTATATATTAATATTGTTATTATACTTCTTGTATTAATAATTCATTAGTTAATTAGCTATATTCATTATATATACAAATACCTTTTGTTTGTAAAAAATAATAATAATAATAATAATAATTATAATAATGTTAAAATAATTTGTGGTAATAATAATAATAATAATGTTAAAAGTAACAATAAAATTAATGCTAATACTAATAATAAAAATGATGATACTCTTCATTTTAGTAACAAAATAAGTTTAATAGAAATGAAAATTCTAATTTTAGTCTTAATAATAATACAACTAATTTTAATGATAAGTGTTATTATAATTATGATACTCATAATAAGAATGATATTATTACTAATAGTAATGTTAATACTTATGATAATAATAAAAATAAAAATGGTAATAAAAATAATAATAATAATAATAATAATAATAATAATAATAATAATAATAATAATAATAATAATAATAATAATAATAATAATAATAATAATAATAATAATAATAATAATAATAATAATAATAATAATAATAATTCTGCCACTGGAGGGACTCGAACCCGCGACCATTAGATTACCCATTAATACTCCGGCCATCAGACTGTATCTGCTATTCTGTTATATACCCAGATTAATTACTATATAACTCGTCTATCGATCTGTCCTTTTTCTTGATAACTTGCCCGCAGTAATAACAACTATAATCTCCTCTTAGTTATCGTGATTATTATCTACCTTATTATAATCCTAACATCATTTCACATCACCATGCATCATCATCATCGATTATCATAACCGATTCATCACATCGTCATCATCTTAACATCTAATCACTATCATAATCATAATCATAATTATAATCATAATCATAACTATAATCATAATCTTACCATCGTGATCATCTTTCCTTCTCATCAACTCCATTGAGAACATCATCGGAAATAGAATGGTGTTTGATTTGGTTTGGGGTTCGACAGCATAATCGGACGCAACATCATAAATGATCAAAATGGGTTTTGTTATTTGTAGCAGCCCAAGTAGAACTAACATCCCAAACAATTATTAGCCCATATTATAATTCCACATAACATAAAAGGCCCAACAGCAGCCCGATTCAAATATTGCGATGGTTAAATTTAAGATCAGGAAGCTGATGTCGATTGAATTGGAATCCAAGAACGTCCCCATCATCTTTTGGTATCATTATTTTATGTATAAACACATCATCATTAACGTATCTTCCTCATACATGTATATCAATCGATCATCATTAATAGCGGGCATCATCATGAACCTCATTCATCATTATCATCTCGTTCTCACAACAACAATAATAGTTGCTGGCCGATTCTCAAGTAGCAGTAGCTAGTAGGTTTTCACGATGAACATGTTGGGTTTTTATTTGCGATATAAAACAGAAAAAAAATATAATAGTATAGCAGCGATTTTATGCTGGAATTAGAGGTGGGAGAGAGAGAAAAAGAGGAAAATAAGAGAAGAAAAGTTTTGGTTGATTTGGGGTGGCCTTGTTCGAAACAGAACGCATACAACAGAAAATGTAACAACAATAGTGAGGATGGTGATGTTTGTTGTTGTGGGTTCATGTGGGTTTCATTATAAACAGACAAGTCGAGTAGCACCATTATGAAGATAGAAGGTTTAGTGATCAGTGGTTGGGGTGGTGGTTGTATGGTTTAAAGATGGTGAGAGTTCACGAAGGTGAAGTAGCTAAGGTGGGTTGTGGTGCTTCAACAAATAGGAGTAACCCGAAAGAAATTATGGTTACATAGTGTGTCGCGGTTATTGATGATGATAGTGGTGGTCTAGGGTGGCTCGAAGGTGATAATGTTTCTAGACCGAAAGACAAATGAAAAAGTGGGTGTTCCATGGTGAGGTTGTTAAGGCTCACGGTGGTACTGGTGATAAAAGTGTTGGTTTTTGTTGACTGAATACAGAAACACAGAAAGAAAAGAAAGAGTTAGTGAGAGAGAGAGAGGAAATGATTTGGTTTAGAGGTGATGTTTGTTGGTGGAGTTCGACTTATGGTTTAAACAGGACGATAGTAACAAATTTACAGTGTAGAGTTGTGGTGATTTTTCGAATGATTGTAAGTGGTGATCGGGTTTAATAGTTTTGATCGAACAAGATACAAAATGAATAACATGGGTTCTTTGATGATTGTAATAAGGTGGCAAGTGGTCTTAAGGAAAAAAAATAGCATTTCATCAATAATAGTTTAATTGGCGGGGTAATGTGATGAAAGAAAAAGGAAACAGAAAGTGTGATAAAGTCGTGGAATGCATTAATCATATCATTACTTGTAATTTAAATTTATGCAACTTGTGTAGTAATAATAGACTAATAATAATTAATAATAATAATAGTTTATTAGAAAGCAAAAGAAATGTTTTCATAAACAGTTAGCCACACTTATATTTGTTTTCTTATACCGACGGTTTTTTTTTAAACAAGGACTGTTAAATCATACCCCGTTGTTAAATCAGTAGCGGTTAAAAAGTACTCAGATAAATCCCAAAATTTTAAATGAAGTATCTTTATTTATTTGGGTCATTATGGTATAAAATTTAGTCATTAACTATTAAATAAATATTACATTAATTATTCACTCTCAACCCCTAAGTAAAATATAAAAAGTTTTAAACTTTAACAAATAGTTCCTAAATGCATTTTTAATAAACCTAAAATTTATAGAACTCAATTTCGGATCACCGTTTATTTTAAAATAATATAAGTTTGAATTTAACTTGCTTAATATCAATCGAAACATCAAACGAGTATTACAATCATTTAATATTTATTTTTAATATACTTTATTTATATAAAGAGATATATTTTAAATAATAGTTATCATAATATCCTATTTTTTTATTTTATTAATTTTTATAATAACAACATATAATAATTCAAATTATATTTCGAATTATTATTTATATATATACACATACACACATATCTATTCACAATTAATTGTTCGTGAATCGTCGAAAGCAGTCGAAGGTCAATTGAATATATGAAACAGATCAAACTTTTTGAGACTCAACCTTACAGACTTTGCTTATCGTGTCAAAAATATTAAATCGTATCGAGAGTTTGGTTTAGAATTAGTCAAAATTTTCCGGGTCACTACAGTACCTACCCGTTAAAGAAATTTCGTCCCGAAATTTGAGTGAGGTCGTCATGGCTAATAATAAAAATGTTTTCATGACGAATATGAGTTGATAATTAGAGTTTTATCATTATTGATTAATGTAGATAAAACAATTCGATTATGTGAAGCGTACGAGTGAAGCTGTCACAAGAGAGTGAAATGAGTAAATGTAGAATCGTTTTAACTGATGACGTAGTTATGATTGATTTCCGGAATTCATGGGATTTAAAGAAAATCTTCGTAATAAGATTTGGTTCTTCGGTGATTAAGGAAATTAGGATCCGCTTTAAATGCGATTATCTGTTTTGATTACTCTGTCGGATATTTTACTATAAATCCACCCCCTTCTTTTCTTTATTTTCCATATCTCACATCTTCTGTTCTTTCTCCTCAATTCATACTTTATAGTATTCGTTAATATGCCCCATCCCATTCTGATCCTTGATATCCTCTTAACTTTCATATCTGTCATTCTTCTCTTTCATCTACCACCGGAGGATTTTATTTTCTTCTACCATTACCTTGGGGTTATTGTGTTTTTTTTTTATTCTCCTGTGTCTTTATATTGCTATACGCATTGATATGCACGGTTTGTAATTTATGTGTTGTTGTCGAGCTTTATATCTTCTTTTATATTCAAGAGTTTCATACTTTTATCTCCTCTTCCCGACTTCAAGTCAAGCGAATAATGGTCCATAATTCATAGATATGAAGTTTTGGATTAACATAGTTAATGTTTTAAGAAGGGAATCGTAATGATACGATCTTGATTTGGTAAATTACCAGAATATCTGCAAAGATAGAACTATTAAGAAGATATGTTCTTAATATGTTTAGAGATTGGTTAGAATGTAAGAGTCGTGTAAATGGCACATAATGATGGTACTGTGAATCATCACGTTCCATTAGAAACTCAGCATGAATTACTGTAATATAATCACGTTGATCAAGTGTCATTATATTATACTAACTCATGCATCAGTTCCCAACATTACTTCAATAACATTCATATTTTAAGCTCGAAAGTTTACAGAATATAGAACTAATAGTTTCTATATGATGTAATACTGATAGCATGAAGAGATTAATGATTTCAGATAAGAATAGTTATAAAATATCTCCAGAAATATGAAGGATATTTATAATGGAAGATACAATAATATCTCGGAATATCTAAGATCAGAGGATGATAGAAACTATTATCTGCAAGGGTTTAGAGTAAGGAGTAAGATATTCACTAAAGACTTTAGCAGACATTGAATCATTTGGATTCTTTGAAGTTAAACTTATTCTTTGTGATTTATCCACGGCTTTCTTCTTAGTTTCGCATAATCTGCTTTTCGGTCCTAAATTTTCTATTGAATGTTTTCAATATAATGATACACAGGAAGCACGAGGAGGTATATAATTTCGGACGAGAATATTTATGAAAATATCCTAAGAAATATCGAAGATATTGATGATGATATTTTGGAATTTCTAAGTTCGATGGTTGATGGAAAAAGATTTTCCGTAAGATTTTAACATGACTTCGGAGCAAGATATTCTCTAAAGATTTCAATGGATCCAGAATTACCTGAATCCTTTGAGTATAGGGTTTGGTCCTTGTATTTGTCCTTGGTCTCCTTCATGGGTAGCTCAATCTGTTTTTCAATACCCAATTTTCTATCGAGCGTTCCTAACACTCCTTTCTTTATCATCAAACTTTTGGTCGTTCAGACCATCTACCATTTTTATGTTTTCTCTGCATTTAATGCTATGATATCTGAATCATCGGTTATTAATCCAAGGTGGTTTCAGGAAAATTGTGTTTTTAGATGATTAAACGCTGATGGTAATATGGTGGAATATGAAAGGTTCCTTGGTAACAATAAAAGAGCACGCGTATATATCAACGTTATACTAAGGTTGTTTCGTACGAAAAGTCGAAGTTGTCTTGCTGGAGCTGTGACAAAACTGGCTATCTCGAACAGTAGATGCAAAGTTATTTTCGGTAATAATAATGCTAAAGGAATTAGTACAGCTACGTGTTAAACGTTTACTCAAGTTCCCAGTGTTTTTAGGTGCATAACTATATGCATCAATCTTTTCTCCCGTAAATGAAGTGCGGTTGGTTCATCCTCTCGATTGAGATATTTTCAAGAATCATGAAAGGTTTGAACGCAGAATGTAATCGTGAAGATACAAATGATGTTTAAGACGAAATCAAGTGGCAAACTTGAAGAATTGTTTAGTTTCATATGTTATAATCAATATTTTAATTCATTTTAATTATCTAATGTTATTAGTCCACAATCGATAGTCCACGGTTGACAGTCCAATAATTTATATATAATTTAATATATAATATTCGAATTAATTAATACGTATCGTGACCCGTGTGCAAGTCTCAGACTCGATCACAACTCAAAGTATATATATTATTATAGAATCAACCTCAACCCTGTATAGAGAACTCGATCATTACTGCATATAGAGTGTCTATGGTGATTCCAAATAATATATATAGATGCGTCGATATGATAAGTCAAAACCTTGTATACGTGTCCCAATATTTAAAGTGCATAAAATAAAAAACAGAAATTAAATAACGATAAATAAAGTGCGTAAAGTAAATAACAGAAATTAAATGACGATAAATAAAATTGCGAGGATGTAAATTACGATAATTAAATTGCGATAAAAAAATGTAAATAGTTAGCTAGGAACAATTAGCTAGGAACAGTTAGCGTGGATTCTTAACAAAATTTCTCATAGTTAATTTGTTTGTTTCTAACAAATTTTATTTTGTCAAATGTTTTCTTCATTATGCCACTTGTTGGATTCTGATAGGTCAAAATCCAAATATGAAATTGAATGAAAATGGTTATTCTGTAGTGAACGGATTCGTATATAGGTAGATGTAAGTAGGATAATAAATGACTGTTGAATCAGATTTGAAGAATGTACAGTGTAACTTATTAATGCGAAATCTAAATATTCCCCGGGTATTACCTACCCGTTAAAATATTTTCACCATTAACAGTTTGTACACTAAAAATTTTAATTACAATCCCTATGAAAACATATATACATATATATTTTCTTCAGATATAATCATGGATTTAATGAGTCAATATGATATTAAACTTATTTGATTTACCGTTAGAATAAGAATATATAATCTCTAAAAAACTAGAGATTACATAATCGCCATGTCGCACGAAGATAACTGATGTAGAATGTCATGTAGAACTATAATTATACTCGAGGTATAGATTGAGATGTTGAGGCATGTGATATTGAAACTTGGGTTGTTAGTGATATTGTTGGTGCCGGTGATTGGATGAAGATGGTACGTTTTGCACCATGTTTTCCAAGACTACAACTCGTGCGCGAAGTTCGTTAACTTCTTCTATTACACCGGGATGATTGTCGGTTCGGAAGAGCGGATGAATGAGGTTTAGAATCTGAGATAGTATATGATCGTGATGAGATACTTTGGAAATGAGAGAGAAAATGGTGTCTCGAACAGGTTCGCCAGTAAACGTTTCAGGTTCATTGTCAAGAGGTGAATTCGATTGGTGGAAGAGATCGCCTTCTTCGCGTCTCCATTGATTAAGTCGACTACGAACCCATCAGATGAATTGGGGATGGCTGATTGGTTTATTCATTCCGGTTACACTGCTTTGTTAGCTCGAGTGGAAATCCATATCGAAATAGCTGTCGGAATTACTATCGGAATAGATATCGAAATCTTAGGGACTCGAACTAGTTGAGGGATTCACCTCGTACGATCAGATGAAGGATTTTCGATAAGAAACAGATTTTAGGATGTAGATTAATACCCTGCAATACATAATTTACATATGCATATATAATACTAAAATCCCATAAGTTACGGAGGAATCTACGGAAGCTATCAGGCAAAGGTAACAATAACAGATACGCTAAGATATGAATTTATCTATACACTGTCTATGCAATAGAGGCAGTAAGACGTGTCTAGACTAAGAATGATAAGTAGGTAATTTCCTAAGGATAATAAGCAGGTAATTTTCGACATGAAATGATAAGCAAAACGTTTGACATGCAGACACGGTCGAAGTCCAGACTCACTAATGCATCTTAACAACTATCAGTTAGACACACTAATGCAAGACATGGTTCGCTAAGACTACCGCTCTGATACTAACTGTGAAGACCCGTCCTAATCCATCCGGACGAAGTCCATATCGATTATAAACAATTCACAACAGTTGATTACATCGCGAGGTACTTGACCTCTATATCATACATTTTACAAACATTGCATTCGTTTTTGAAAAGACAATCTTTCATTACATCGAAAGTTGACGGCATGCATACCATTTTATAATATATCTAACTATAATTGACTTAATAATAATCTTGATAAACTCAACGACTCGAATGCAACGTCTTTTACATTATGTCATGAATGACTCCAAGTAATATCTCTAAGATGAGCAAATGCACAGCGGAAGATTTCTTTCGTACCTGAGAATAAACATGCTTTCAAGTGTCAACCAAAAGGTTGGTGAGTTCATTAGTTTAACATAAATAATCATTTCATAATTTTAATAGACCACAAGATTTCATATTTCCATTTCTCATAAACATACGTCCCATGCATAGAGACAAAATATCATTCGTATGGATTGAACACCTGGTAACCGACATTCACAATATACATATAAGAATATCCCCATCATTCCGGGATCCTCCTTCGGACATGATATAAATTTCGAAGTACTAAAGCATCCGGTACTTTGGATGGGGCTTGTTGGGCTCGATAGATCTATCTTTAGAGTTCACGTCAATTAGGGTGTCTATTCCCTAATTCTTAGATTACCAGACTAAAAGGGTGATATTCGATTCGATAATCCAACCATAGAATGTAATTTTCGAGTACTTGTGTCTATTTCGTAAAGCATTTATAAAAACAGCGCATGTATTCTCAGTCCCAAAAATATATATTGCAAAAGAATTTAAAAAAGGTGCAAATGAAACTCACCTAATGTATTTTGTAGTAAAAATACATATGACTATATTGAACAATGCAGGGTTGGCCTCGGATTCACGAACCTAAATCAATTATAAATATTAAGACATATAATAGCAATTAACTAACTTATATATTAATATTGTTATTATACTTCTTGTATTAATAATTCGTTAGTTAATTAGCTATATTCATTATATATACAAATACCTTTTGTTTGTAAAAAATAATAATAATAATTATAATAATGTTAAAATAATTTGTGGTAATAATAATGATAATAATAATAATAATAATAATAATAATAATAATAATAATAATAATAATAATAATAATAATAATAATAATAATAATAATAATAATGTTAAAAGTAACAATAAAATTAATGTTAATACTAATAATAAAAATGTGATACTCTTCATTTTAGTAAAAAGATAAGTTTAATAGAAATGAAAATTCTAATTTTAGTCTTAATAATAATACAACTAATTTTAATGATAAGAGTTATTATAATTATGATACTCATAATAAGAATGATATTATTACTAATAGTAATGTTAATACTTATGATAATAATAAAAATAAAAATGGTAATAATAATAATAATAATAATAATAATAATAATAATAATAATAATAATAATAATAATAATAATAATAATAATAATAATAATAATAATAATAATAATAATAATAATAATAATAATAATAATAATAATAATAATAATAATAATAATAATAATAAAAGATCACAACCTTTGAAGATAGCAAAAAAAAAAATTCTGCCACTGGAGGGACTCGAAACCGCGACCATTAGATTACCCGTTAACACTCCTACCATCAGACTGTTTCTGCTATTCTGTTATATACCCAGATTAATTACTATATAACTCGTCCGTCGATCTGTCCTTTTTATACCCAGATTAATTAATAACAACTATAATCTCCTCTTAGTTATCGTGATTATTATCTACCTTATCATAATCCTAACATCATTTCACATCACCAAGCATCATCATCATCGATTATCATAACCGATTCATCACATCGTCATCATCTTAACATCTAATCACTATCATAATCATAATCATAATTATAATCATAATGATAACTATAATCATAATCTTACCATCGTGATCATCTTTCCTTCTCATCAACTCCATTGAGAACATCATCAGAAATAGATTGGTGTTTGATTTGGTTTGGGGTTCGACAGCATAATCGGACGCAACATCATAAATGATAAAAATGGGTTTTGTGATTTGTAGCAGCCCAAGTAGAACTAACAGTCCAAACAATTATTAGCCCATATTATAATTCCACATAACATAAAAGGCCCAACAACAGCCCGATTCAAATATTGCGATGGTTAAATTTAAGATCAGGAAGCTGATGTCAATTGAATTGGAATCCAAGAACGTCCCCATCATCTTTTGGTATCATTATTTTATGTATAAACACATCATCATTAACGTATCTTCCTCATACAGGTATATCAATCGATCATCATTAATAGCGGGCATCATCATGAACCACATTCATCATTATCATCTCGTTCTCACAACAACAATAATAGTTGCTGGCCGATTCTCAAGTAGCAGCAGCTAGTAGGTTTTCACGATGAACATGTTGGGTTTTTATTTGCGATAGAAAACAAAAAAAAATATAATAGTATAGCAGCGATTTTATGCAGGAATTAGAGGTGAGAGAGAGAGAAAAAGAGGAAAATAAGAGAAAAGAAAAGTTGTGGTTGATTTGGGGTGGCCTTGTTCGAAACAGAACGCATACAACAGCAAATGTAACAGCAATAGTGAGGATGGTGATGTTTGTTGTTGTGGGTTCATGTGGGTTTCATTATAAACAGACAAGTCGAGTAGCACCATTATGAAGATAGAAGGTTTAGTGATCAGTGGTTGGGGTGGTGGTTGTACGGTTTAAAGATGGTGAGAGTTCACGAAGGTGAAGGAGCTAAGGTGGGTTGTGGTGCTTCAACAAATAGGAGTAACCCGAAAGAAATTATGGTTACATAGTGTGTTGCGGTTATAGATGATGATAGTGGTGGTCTAGGGTGGCTCGAAGGTGATAATGTTTCTAGACCGAAAGACAAATGAATAAGTGGGTGTTCCATGGTGAGGTTGTTAAGGCTCACGGTGGTAGTGGTGATAAAAGTGTTGGTTTTTGTTGACTGAATACAGAAACACAGAAAGAAAAGAAAGAGTTAGTGAGAGAGAGAGAGGAAATGATTTGGTTTAGAGGTGATGTTTGTTGTTGGAGTTCGACTTATGGTTTAAACAGGACGATAGTAACAAATTTACAGTGTAGAGTTGTGGTGATTTTTCGAATGATTGTAAGTGGTGATCGGGTTTAATAGTTTTGATCGAACAAGATACAAAATGAATAACATGGGTTATTTGATGATTGTAATAAGGCGGCAAGTGGTCTTAAGGAAAAAAAAAATAGCATTTCATCAACAATAGTTTAATTGGTGGGGTTATGTGATGAAAGAAAAAGGAAACAGAAAGTGTGATAAAGTCGTGGAATGCATTAATCATATCATTACTTGTAATTTAAATTTATGCAACTTGTGTAGTAATAATAGACTAATAATAATTAATAATAATAATAGTTTATTAGAAAGCAAAAGAAATGTGTTCACAAACAGTTAGCCACACTTATATTTGTTTTCTTATACCGACGGTTTTTTTTAAACAAGGACTATTAAATCGTACCCCGTTATTAAATCAGTAGCGGTTAAAAAGTACTCAGATAAATCCCAAAATTTTAAATGAAGTATCTTTATTTATTTGGGTCATTATGGTATAAAATTTAGTCATTAACTATTAAATAAATATTACATTAATTATTCACTCCCAACCCCTAAGTAAAATATAAAAAGTTTTAAACTTTAACGAATAGTTCCTAAATGCATTTTTAATAAGCCTAAAATTTATAGAACTCAATTTCAGATCACCGTTTATTTTAAAATAATATAAGTTTAAATTTAACTTGCTTAATATCAATCGGAACATCAAACGAGTATTACAATCATTTAATATTTATTTTTAATATACTTTATTTATATAAAGAGATATATTTTAAATAATAGTTATCATAATATCCTATTTTTTTTATTTTATTAATTTTTATAATAACAACATATAATAATTCAAATTATATTTCGAATTATTATTTATATATATACACATACACACATATCTATTCACAATTAATTGTTCGTGAATCGTCGAAAGCAGTCGAAGGTCAATTGAATATATGAAACAGTTCAAACTTTTTGAGACTCAACCTTACAGACTTTGCTTATCGTGTCAAAAATATTAAATCGTATCGAGAGTTTGGTTTAGAATTAGTCAAAATTTTCCGGGTCACTACAACTAGCTTCAAAAACAACACATAATCATCATAAGAAAACCATTTCAAGAACACCATCAAAATCAAGAAGATTACTTCTAATCTTTTTAAACCAAGCCAACAACTCTTCCAAGATCAAGAATATCACTTCTATCTCAGCAACTTTGTTCAATTGATTTGAGGTAGTCATCTTATTCATAATCTTATTCGATTCATATTCATATAGCTATCTTATTTTGAGTTTATAACTAATAACAACAAGAACATAGTTTAGATTATTTCTAAACTTGTTTGCAAACAAACTTAATCCTTCTAACTTGACTTTTAAAATACTTCACCACATGTATTATGACAGTATGTCAAGCTAACATAAGGATATAAAACTTGTAAACACAAAGAACACCTTAAAATTTAATATATGCCGTCTTAGTTGAACGGGGGCTGTTTTGGGTTTGATTTTAAAAACCTATCTTAAACTTTGAATTAAAAGATTTTATTTGGTGAAAAATCTTATTTTATATGGATATAAAATATATCCAAAATCCATGGTTAAACTCTAATTGGAATTATGTTTTTCAAAAGAGTCATCAAGATGTCGTTCTTACGACGGATATGACTATCTTCTTGTATTTGACACCTAATCTGTATTTTTGACTATAAACATATACTTTTTCTATTTAGATTAATAAATAACAGTTCGATACAAAACTATGGCAAGTCGAATCACTCAGAACGGATTTGTAACGAAGAAATTATGGGTAAAACAAAATTGGATATTTTTGTTTGTTTTTAGCTACGGTTTTGATTAATAAAAATGGATGCTAACCTTATCCTAGCTAACTTACCTTGTATCCTACATGTATTTATACATGTCTTATTCCCGAACTTATGGAAATACAATTTATAATAGTCGTGATTAAGTTCTACGACAATATATTATAGTCTTAATAAAGATCGTAAGGTACCATATATATATATATATGACTTGATCACCGTGGATTCGTATACAAAGTTTTGACATATCATTTTGACTTCTTCTATATATATTATTGGAACGAACTATAAGACACCATTGGCAGTAATCTCGAGTTAGCTGTGGGTCAAAGTGGATTCCAACATAATATATATACTTTGAGTTGTGATCGAGCCTGAGACATGTATACAATGGGTCGCGGATTGCTTCAGAAAATATACATATTATGTGTCTTATTATATTAAGACAATATATTATAGTGTTAGTAAATTCTAACACAATATACGCATTTATATTTATATATATATTTATACTGTTGGACTATCGGACTATTGGACTACGAACATTGGACTACTAACAATGGACAATTAAAATTATCACACGTATCATAAATATGGAATATTAATTATATATATATATATATATATATATATATATATATATATATATATATATATATATATATATATATATATATATATATATATATATATATATATATATATATATATATATATCTTGACACAAGAATATTATTATTAGGTTCGTGAATTTGTCAAAGGCCAAGTCTTATTACCATCTATTCGGAAATCATCACAAGTGAGTTATAGTCTCATTTTTACTATCTAAATTATTTTGGGATGAGAATACATGCAAATTTATAAATGTTTTACAAAATAAGCACAAGTTTATGAAACTACATTCTACGATTGTTTTGTTATACCGGATATCTGTACTTATTATTATTATTATTATGCTTGGTAACCTAAGAATTAGTGAAAAACACTAATTGACGCGAATCCTAAAGATAGATCTACGGGCACCAACCACCCCCATTTTTGAATAGTGGAAATGCTTTAGTACTTCGAAGGGTTCTTGTCATACATTTGAATAGTGGAATGTATGATGCCAGATATCTTAAGCGCTCTATGTTAAGGTCGGTTACCAGGCGACTCATCGTATGAATGATTTTTGCAGTTGTAATGATCCTGCGTATTTAATTAAATGAAATCTTGTGGCTTATTAAATATTATGATTATTAATTAGAAATTAAACCTATGACTCACCAACATTTTTGTTGACGTTTTAAGCATGTTTATTCTCATGTGAATATTAAAAATGCTTCCGCTGTCGTATTCCAACCCAAGATCAAGATTTGGAGTCGGCATAATTGTTTATATTGTTTAAACTTGCATTCGGAGTGTTTATTGTAATATATTTGATCATATTGTAATGGGTTGTGTAAAAACTTATTTATTTGAGAAGGTTGTCTTTGATAGACAATCTAAATTATGTCATTAAGATCTTTAGTCAATAATAAAGGTTATGGTTGTTTTTAAAACGAATGCAAGATTTGAAAAACGTCTCATATAGAGGTCAAAACCTCACAAAGAAACCAATTAATATGAAACGTTTATAATTAATATGAACGGGGCATTTCATATACTATGTGACATGATTAGTATAACATTTCTGTATGCTATGGCCTGTAGTTAGTCGTACTCACTTAGCTTCGTGCTAATTCCCCTCCAACTCCTCCCTGCAGGTTGTAGCTTGTAGATATTGCTTTTGGGAGAAGACGGGCATGGTGATGTTATGTTTGACAGGAGTCAACTCTGATGTTGTCTTGCTTTATGAAAACAATAATCTTTTGTAAACTTATTGTAAATATGTCTTCTCCGTATAAACAAGTATTTTGTAATGACACGTGACACAGGTTGTATTAACAATAGTTAATGTGGATATCGTATTTAATTAATATTATGCTTCCGCCACGTATTTAAAAAAATAAAAAATTAAATCAGCGGTGTCACAAGTTGGTATCAGAGCTTAGTTTGGCAGCATGCGCATTGTGATCTAAATGTCATGTTCCCAAACTTAGTAGAGTCATGTCAAACATAACATGCTGGGGATGGGTTAAGTGAGTATTAGGACAGGTTATGTGTTAGTTGTTAGTACTAACAGAGTTTATACTAAGCCTTGGTGTGAGGGTTGTGGTAGTGCAGTAATGGCAGATAACGAAGCTAACGCTACTGGCCCTGTCACCCCTGGAACTGGTACCTATCGAGCCCCTGATGAAGACGGGCATGTGTCATCGGAAGAGGAAACCTCACAAGAAGTCATTAACCTTCAAAGCCGATTATTAGAAGCTCAGGAGAAAATCAAAGAATTAGAACAAGAACGGGCGCAATGGAACCCTAATACCACTGCGTTAAACACAACATTTCCTCCTAACTTTTATAATCAAGCCGGT
This sequence comes from Rutidosis leptorrhynchoides, assembly GCF_046630445.1. NCBI lineage: Eukaryota > Viridiplantae > Streptophyta > Magnoliopsida > Asterales > Asteraceae > Rutidosis > Rutidosis leptorrhynchoides. The sequence goes on along the minus strand of NC_092333.1, from coordinate 351,835,440 downwards.
GGCAGTTCTCAGTCACAGTTTCCTCAAACCACCTATCAAAATCTCGCAATACCATTCCCGTTTAACCGGACATTTCCAAATCAAATGATATACCCTTTTCAAATTCCCGAGATGAGAAAGAAGTGTACCTATAAACAGTTTCTAGACTGCAAACCTCCTGAGTACAGTGGTCACACGAACCCTACAGTGACACTCAATTGGTTAAGAGAAGTAGAGCGAGCGTTGGAAGCATGTTTCTGTGAGCCTGAATCTATGGTACTGTTTGCAAGTAGACTTCTCAAGGGTGAAGTAATGGAATGGTGGGATTCTATTACTGCATATTTACCCAAGGAACAGATCAGCCAGATTACCTGGGAACAATTTGCTGCTAAGGTTCGTGAGCAGTATTGTTCCGAGTATGAAATGGAGAGATTGAAAAATGAGTTTTTGAGTATGAAGATGACAGAAAGTATGACGATTGATGAAGTTTTCAGAGATTTCACATCAAAATTAAGGTTTGTTCAACAATGGGTACCGACTGAAAAGGATAAAATTCAGCATTTCATGCGGGTGATTAAGTCGGAGTACAGAACCGTTGCTAGATTTGCAACAACCTTAGCATAGGCTCATGAGATGGCTAAAGTTACTGAAGGTGATATAATGGCAGCGAAAATAGAAAGTTCAAAAGGTGGATCTTTTGGGGGGAAATCAGAAGGTCAAACAGGTGGTCAGTCTAGTCAGCAATCAAGTAAGCAATTAGGATTTCGTGGTAAGAAGTCAGGTGGGTTTAAACAGAAGAGTAAGTCTGATATAAGCGGATCGGGTTCAATTCAGCCTGATTGGTGTAATGTTTGTAAGTCGACTCATGCCGGTCCGTGTTCTCCAATGACCCGAAGATATTTGAAATGTGGAGTGAAAGGTCATGAAGCAACAGCTTGTTCGTTTAAGTCAAATGTTTGTTGGAGTTGCCATAAGGAAGGTCATAGATCGGTGGATTGTCCATCTGCGTCAAGAGCCGGTTCTGGGGTAGGGTCAAGGGCGAGATCAGTGACTTCTGGGGGATCTTCTGCTTCTACTGCCAGGCAGAAGAGAAAGAATCCTCCAACAGCAGAGGCAAGAGAATTTCAGATGACGGTAGACGCTGCAACCGCTATCGATGATCTCATTACCGGTATGTTCTTGGTTAATTACTTGCCAGCTCGTGTGTTATTTGATTCTGGAGAAAATCGTTCTTTTATGTCCTTAGGCTTTTGTGATAAGTTGAAGTTGCCTGTTAGGATGTTAGATGAGCCTTTGGGAATAGAAGTAGTTGATGGTAAAATGGTTCCATGCACATCATCTGTGTCTGGAATTACCATCGAAATCGACGGCCATTCTTTCCCTTTAACCTATTTGCTGATGCCTATACCTAGATTTGATGTTGTAATGACCCGCACTTTTTCGATCATTCTATACTTATAAGATTAATATTTACATAAATTAAACCTTACCAACATGATAAGCAATCCAAATTGTTGAGATTTATGTTTTTGAAAAGAGTTTTACACAACGTTTGACCGTCTAGTTTGACCGATGATATCACGAACTATATAACATATGATAATTATACGTTTGTGTATATATATGTATATATACATATTTAACATGATCTAAGGATGTTTTAATATCTCATTTTGTATTAATAACAATAAGTTATAAGTATATTTTGAAATTACTAACTTAAGTTTTCAAAACGATAACTTTAAGTAACGTTTTTTGATATAAATACTTATAACCTATAATGTTTATACATATATCGTATATGTAATGTATTTAATCACTTTTTAAGAACTTAAATACATAAAACAATATAAGTATATTCACAAAAGATAACTATATTTGAATCCTCGTTCCATTTTCACAAGATTTCTATACGTATATCTAGAGTATATGTACTCGTATCATACCTAACTTCTATACGTATTTACTATTGGTATATACACATCAAATCACCACCTAACTAGCCCTTGTTACTGCCCTAAGGTAGAGGTAATTGCTTTTTTATGATTGTTTGACAAATACACAAGATTACAAGCTAAAAATTGTGTCTTCATACCCCCCTTAATCACGTTTTTATAAGAGTACCATGGATCATCATTTTGATTCATTTTAACTTCCATTTTCTAGCTAAAAACACACACTCTTTCAAGAACCTTAAACTCCATAACAATCCAGCAAGTTACCAAGAAGATCTAGCCATAAAAACCTTACTTAATCACCATAAGAAAACTCTTACAACAACACTTCAAGAATCCTTCCAAGAACACAAACTTACTTCCAATCTTTCATCCAATTCCATCACCCTTTTGGTTCTAGGTTCTTACTCCTCTTTTACAGCAATCTTGTCCAAGTAACTTGAGGTAGTAACTTTGTTCATAACCTTATTCGATTCATATATATATAGCTATCTTATTTTGTGGTATAAAATTTTAACAACAAGAACATAGTTTGAATGTTTTCAAACTTGTTTGCAAACTAAATAGATCCTTCTAACTTAACTTTTAAAATACTTCAAGACCTGTAATATAACTTAAATATATGCTAATTTAACAAGGTATAACTTGGTTTTTCAAAGAACACCTTAAAAACTGTTTTTACGACGTCGGAGTGCAACCGGGGGCTGTTTTGGGTTGGATAATTAAAAACCATCTTAAACTTTGAATTGGAGGTTTATTTTCTGGAAAAATGATTTTTACTATGAATATGATAACACATAAAAATTTCATGATTTAACTCAAAGTATAAGTATTTTTAGAAAAATAATCATTTAAGGTTGTTTATATGATGGAAAATGATTAACTTCATAAGTTTCACTAAAGTTTGACCTATTACCTGTGATTTCGAATACAAACTAAGGTATTTACAGTTCATATTCTTAAAGAGGGACTCGATCCAAGGAAGTGGCAAGTTGAACCAACGAAAACGGAGTTGTAACGAAGAAACTATGACCAAAACGAGATCGGATATCTAAGACTAGTTTAGCTACGAAAATAATTGGAGAAAATTAAATAAATCACATATTTTTAAAATAACATGATATTTCATATATATGTACTCATAATTTAATTTTATATGGTTCAGGATCACCCGTAAACAATACGAGAAGATTAATCATAAGATTCCCATGATTGTACGCAACACGTCATTTGACAACACCGGTACTTTATGTACGCAACACGTCATTTGACAACACCGGTACCGTGGGTCAAGATTAATCTCGACCAATACATATACGATGGGGGTTTTTATTTATTTCATTGGGGGTTTATTAAACACCTAAAAATGAACCATTTAAAATTGAATTACTAACATCAGACTGCTAACTACGGACTAAGGAATTATTAAAAGTATTAAAAGTATTATAAGTATATATATGTGACGTTTGTTTAAAAAGAAAAGGTATTGATATATTATATATGGATAGCTTCGTGATATCAATCGGAGACCAAGTTAAAATTACATATCTTCAAGACGAAAGTGAGTATATAGTCCCACTTTTAAACTCTAAATATTTCGGGATGAGAATACATGTATTTTATGTTTTACGTTATGGACACAAGTAACTGAAAAATATATTCTACGTTGAGTTGTACCACTGGCATACTTCCCTGTAGCTTGGTAACTATTATTTACAGCGGTATTGTAAACGCGAATCCTGTTGATAGATCTATCGGGCCTGACAACCCCAACCGGACTGGACGACCAGTATTCAACGGTTGCACAGTACTTCGTTTTGTAACTACACTTGGTACGGTGTAGTAAGATTTCATAATAAAGGGAATATGCGACGTGATTAAATGTTAAGTATGGTTACCAAGTGCTCAACCACTTAGAATATTTTTATTAAAACGTTTATATATGAAATCTTGTGGTCTATATATATATATATATTGATGCCGGCATTAAACCTATATCTCACCAACTTTATGTTGACGTTTTAAGCATGTCTATTCTCAGGTGATAATTAGAAGCTTCCGCTGCAACATGTTGAATTTAAGCAAGATCTTGAGTATGCATATTTGTGTCAAAAATAAAACTGCATATCCGAGGAATTGTAATGTAAAATATGCTAGAAATCGTATTGTTATCATCACATGTAAAGTTTGTAAGTCTAAGATTATCGCTAAACGATAATCATCTTTTTATTGTCTAAAGCTTGTATTAAAATAAGAGTTATGGTTTGTAATGTAAAATAAATGCGGTTGTTCTTTTAAAAATGTCGCATATAGAGGTCAATACCTCGCAATGAAATCATATGTTATCTAACTCGTTCTTATGGTTAAGGACGGGTTATGACATGTGGTATCAGAGCGGTGGTCTTAGCGAACCAGGTTTGCATTAGTGTGTCTAACTGATAAGTCGTTAGGATACATTAGTAAGTCTGGACTTTGACCGGGTCTGATTTAAAAACCATTGCTTATCATTGTTGGTTAAAATTTATATGTAAATATTATGTAGTACTAATGGGTTAGTTGTTATGTGATAGATGTCGGGCTCAAAACTTATTATCACATTCAGCGACTCCGAATCAGAATCTTCAGATGGCGTTTCAGTCATTAACCTATCCGATGACAAAAATAATATCTTTGGGGAAGACTCACAAATTCCGGATGAACCAACTATAGGGAACCCGGAAAGTGAACCCGAGGAAGAAAGTGAACCCGAGGAAGAAATACAGGAAATTACGAAAGACAAGTTCGAATTAGGAAAGAAACGAAAGGCTAATGAATTAGAAAATTCAAATCCCGAGTTTAGTGAGGATGATGTGGCACCAACTCCACTAAACACTACCACCCCTATTCCCGCTATACCTATTCGTTCTATCCCGGCATCCAGTTCTTCAGCCCCACCCCCAAAATATAGGCAGACAGCTAGGATAAGCGTTAGGCCATTCCTTGAACCTAAACGTCCTAGAAAATAGACCAAACGATGCGCTGCCGTATTAAACCATGGGATCATATAATGTTTTGTATAATATTATTAGAGTGGTTTGCTTAATGTTCGATGTAAGATAAGCATATGTAAAATAGTGAAGTATGAAATGCAATAATTTTCCATGGTTAAGTATTATTTGGGTGGTAGTAATTGATTTTCGTACTAAGCTATTAAGTATGAACTTTAACGGGTAGGTACTACCCTAGATATAATTATAAAATGCTAATAAGAAGAAAAGGCTTTTATAATAATAACTGGTTCATATTATTAATAAGCTACGATGTACTGTAAATACATACTACATCTATAATATTCCATGTGAATAATTATTTTTTTTCTTATTGAAGATTATGGCGCGATTGAACCGAATGACGGAACAAGAAATCCAGGAACTCATCAATCAGCGAGTGAACGACAGAATGTTATGGGTCGAGGCTGCAAGAGCTGCTGCAGTTAACCCAAATCCTCGTGTGGGGTGCATTTACAAAACTTTTCAAGCTTGCAAGTCCTCATCATTCAGTGGAACAGAAGGACCGATCGGTTTAACCCGGTGGATAGAAAAGATGGAGACTGTGTTTAAAATAAGTGGTTGTGTTGAAAAGGACATGACCAAGTATGCATCGTGCACTTTACAAGATAGTGCACTCACGTGGTGGAAAAATTATGTGAAGGCTGTAGGAGGAGATGTAGCTTATGATACTCCTTGGGAAGAATTCAAAACAATGTTAATCAACGAGTATTGTCCAAGGAACGAGGTTAGTAATTTGGAAGATGAATTACGAAGTCTGAAGGTTATTGGTACTGAAATCACCAACTACAATCAGCGATTCATGGAATTAGTTTTGCTATGTCCTGAATTGGTTCCAACCGAAGAACGGAAGATTGAAATGTACAAAGATGGTTTGCCCAAAAAGGTCAAGGCAAATGTTACAGCATCGAAACCTAAGACAATTCATGAAGCTATAACCATGGCAAACGAGCTAATGGATCAGGTCATCATGGATAAGAAAGTATCCAATACTGATGTGAAGGTATCAGGTAACAAAAGAAAGTGGAATGGAAATTATGATCGAGGTAACCAACAACAATCTTTTAAGAAACAAGAAATCACGCAAGGTGCGGGTAGTGGTTTAAGCTTTGGTTATAAAGGACAAAATCCTTTATGTAACCGATGCCACAAACATCACTCTGGTTACTGTAATGTGGTATGCAACAAATGTAATTGAAAGGGTCATCTTGCTGAAGATTGTAGGGCTCTCGTTACAAATACAAATGGTACCAAGACTCCTGCCACCAATGCAAATAGAACTGCTTTGGCTACCATTACTTGTTTTGGGTGTGGAAAACAAGGTCACTATAAGAGCCAGTGCCCGAATCCAGAGAAGAATATCGGACCTGCACGTGGGAGAGCATTTGTTATTAATGCTAGAGAGGCATGTGAAGACCCGGAGCTTGTTACGGGTACGTTTACCATTAATAACTTATCCGCATCTATTATATTTGATACTGGTGCTGATAGAAGTTACGTGTGTAGAGACTTTCACGCTAAATTGAATTGTTCATCATTACCTCTAGATGCTAAGTACATGATTGAGTTAGCTAATGGTAAACTAATTAAAGCCGATAAAATTTGCCGTGATTGTAAAATAAATTTAGCCGGAGAAACATTTAAGATTGATTTGATACCCGTAGAATTAGGAAGTTTTGATGTAATAATCGGCATGGACTGGATGTCCAAAATAGGAGCTGAAGTTGTGTGCGCCAAGAAGGCAATTCGCATTCCTCGTAAGGATAAAACGCCAGTAATGATTTATGGAGAGAAGGGTAACTCAAAGCTAAAACTCATTAGTTATTTGAAAGCTCAAAAGTGCTTGAAGAAAGGGTGCTATGCTATCTTAGCACATGTTAATAAAGTCGAAAAGAAAGAAAAAGAGAAGTGCATCAACGACGTGCCGGTGGCAAGAGATTTTCCTGAAGTTTTTCCGGAAGAGTTGCCGGGATTACCTCCATTTAGATCTGTAGAATTTCAAATAGATTTAGTACCAGGAGCTGCACCAGTTTCCCGTGCTCCATATAGACTTGCACCGTCCGAGTTAAAAGAACTTCAGAGTCAGTTAAAAGAATTATTGGATCGTGGATTCATACGACCAAGTACTTCACCGTGGGGAGCTCCGATTCTATTTGTTAAAAAGAAAGATGGATCTTTTAGGATGTGTATAGATTATCGTGAATTAAATAAGTTAACTATCAAAAATCGGTATCCACTACCGAGAATTGACGACTTATTTGATCAACTCCAAGGATCATGTGTGTACTCAAAAATTGACCTAAGATCGGGCTATCATCAATTACGTGTCAAAGAAGAAGATATACCGAAAACTGCTTTCCGGACACGCTACGGTCATTACGAATTTTTGGTCATGCCGTTTGGATTGACGAATGCGCCAGCTGTATTCATGGACCTCATGAATCGAGTTTGTAGTCCATATTTAGATAAGTTTGTTATCGTTTTCATTGATGATATTCTTATCTATTCCAAGAGTGAGCAAGAGCATGAGCAGCATTTAAGGTTGATATTAGAGTTGTTAAGAAAAGAACAGCTATATGCTAAATTTTCTAAATGTGCTTTCTGGTTGAAAGAAGTGCAATTTCTTGGCCACGTTGTTAGTAGCAAAGGAATTCAGGTTGATCCAGCAAAAATTGAAGCCATTGAAAAATGGGAGACTCCTAAGACACCAATGCAGATACGCCAATTTTTGGGTTTAGCCGGTTATTATAGAAGGTTTATTCAAGATTTTTCCCGAATAGCTAAGCCGTTGACAGCGTTAACGCAAAAAGGGAAGAAATATGAATGGACTTCTGAGCAGGAGAGTGCATTTCAATTACTGAAAAAAGAAGTTGACTACGGCGCCTATTTTATCGTTACCAGAAGGGAACGATGATTTTGAAATATATTGTGACGCTTCGCGACAAGGTTTTGGTTGCGTTCTTATGCAACGAAAGAAAGTTATTGCATACGCATCCCGACAATTGAAGATTCATGAGCGGAATTATACGACGCATGATCTAGAACTGGGAGTAGTCGTATTTGAATTGAAGATATGGAGACACTACTTGTATGGGGTTAAATGCACTGTGTTTACTGATCATAAAAGTCTTCAACATATTTTTGATCAAAAACAGTTGAACATGAGGCAACGTAGGTGGGTCGAGCTGATAAACGACTATGATTGTGAAATTCGTTATCATCCCGGGAAAGCGAATGTGGTGGCTGACGCACTAAGCAGAAAGGAACGAGAACCAATTCGAGTACGAGCGATGAACATAAAAATTCGCATGAATCTCAACTCACAAATCAAAGAAGTTCAACGAGAAGCACTTACTAAAGAAAACATAAGAAATGAAATAATGAAGAAGTATGAGAAGCAACTCGTTATACGGGAAGATGGAATTCGATATTTTGCAAATCATATTTGGGTACCAAAGTTGGGTGGATTAAGGAAGTTGATATTGAACGAGGCACATAAGACAAGATATTCGATACATCCTGGAGTTGGAAAGATGTACCAAGATCTTAAGACACATTATTGGTGGCCTAATTTAAAGACAGACGTTGCAACATATGTTGGGGAGTGTTTAACTTGTTCCAAAGTCAAAGCAGAACACCAGAAGCCGTCAGGATTACTTCAACAACCAGAAATCCCAGAATGGAAATGGGATGGTATTACCATGGATTTCATCACGAATTTACCAAAGACTGCCTGGGGATACGACACCATTTGGGTAATTGTTGATCGTCTTACCAAATCTGCACATTTCTTGCCTATAAAGGAAACGGATAGAATGGAGAAATTATTACGATTATATATAAAGGAAATAGTTTCAAGGCATGGAATACCTATTTCCATTATATCTGATCGTGATAGTAGATTTACCTCAAAGTTCTGGCAATCACTACAGGAGGCACTAGGAACTCGTTTGGATATGAGTACCGCATATCATCCGCAAACGGACGGGCAGAGTGAAAGAACAATTCAGACTCTTGAAGACATGCTCAGGGCATGTGTGATCGATTTTGGAAACGGATGGGATAAGTATTTACCATTAGCAGAATTCTCGTATAATAATAGTTATCATGCGAGCATTAAAGCTGCACCATTCGAAGCACTGTATGGAAGGAAGTGTAGATCCCCTATCTGTTGGAACGAAGTAGGAGATCGACAATTAACTGGTCCCGAGATCATACATGAAACTACTGAAAAGATAGTACAAATCAAGGAGAGATTGAAAACAGCCCGTAGTCGCCAAAAGAGCTACGCCGATGTCCGAAGGAAACCATTAGAGTTTCAGATCGGTGACATGGTTATGTTAAAGGTGTCACCTTGGAAAGGTGTAATACGTTTTGGAAAAAGGGGTAAACTGAACCCAAGATATGTAGGCCCGTTCAAGATCATCGAACACATTGGACCGGTAGCTTATCGACTCGAGTTACCGCAAAAACTCGCCGGAGTACATAATACCTTTCACGTCTCAAACCTTAAGAAGTGTCTTGCAAAGGAAGATCTCACCATTCCTCTTGAAGAAATCCATGTCGACGAGAAACTACAATTCGTCGAAGAACCAATCGAAATCATGGACCGTGAAGTTAAACAGCTCAAGCAGAGCAACATACCGATCGTTAAGGTTCGTTGGAATGCTCGAAGAGGTCCTGAGTTTACTTGGGAATGAGAGGATCAGATGAAACAAAAGTATCCACACTTGTTTCTCGATGACGCAAAATAGGTACAATTTTAAAATTTCGGGACGAAATTTATTTAACGGGTAGGTACTGTAATGACCCGCACTTTTTCGATCATTCTATACTTATAAGATTAATATTTACATAAATTAAACCTTACCAACATGATAAGCAATCCAAATTGTTGAGATTTATGTTTTTGAAAAGAGTTTTACACAACGTTTGACCGTCTAGTTTGACCGATGATATCACGAACTATATAACATATGATAATTATACGTTTGTGTATATATATGTATATATACATATTTAACATGATCTAAGGATGTTTTAATATCTCATTTTGTATTAATAACAATAAGTTATAAGTATATTTTGAAACTACTAACTTAAGTTTTCAAAACGATAACTTTAAGTAACGTTTTTTGATATAAATACTTATAACCTATAATGTTTATATATATATCGTATATGTAATGTATTTAATCACTTTTTAAGGACTTAAATACATAAAACAATATAAGTATATTCACAAAAGATAACTATATTTGAATCCTCGTTCCATTTTCACAAGATTTCTATACGTATATCTAGAGTATATGTACTCGTATCATACCTAACTTCTATACGTATTTACTATTGGTATATACACATCAAATCACCACCTAACTAGCCCTTGTTACTGCCCTAAGGTAGAGGTAATTGCTTTTTTATGATTGTTTGACAAATACACAAGATTACAAGCTAAAAATTTTGTCTTCATACCCCCCTTAATCACGTTTTTTATAAGAGTACCATGGATCATTATTTTGATTCATTTTAACTTCCATTTTCTAGCTAAAAACACACACTCTTTCAAGAACCTTAAACTCCATAACAATCCAGCAAGTTACCAAGAAGATCTAGCCATAAAAACCTTACTTAATCACCATAAGAAAACTCTTACAACAACACTTCAAGAATCCTTCCAAGAACACAAACTTACTTCCAACCTTTCATCCAATTCCATCACCCTTTTGGTTCTAGGTTCTTACTCCTCTTTTACAGAAATCTTGTCCAAGTAACTTGAGGTAGTAACTTTGTTCATAACCTTATTCGATTCATATATATATATAGCTATCTTATTTTGTGGTATAAAATTTTAACAACAAGAACATAGTTTGAATGTTTTCAAACTTGTTTGCAAACTAAATAGATCCTTCTAACTTAACTTTTAAAATACTTCAAGACCTGTAATATAACTTAAATATATGCTAATTTAACAAGGTATAACTTGGTTTTTCAAAGAACACCTTAAAAACTGTTTTTACGACGTCGGAGTGCAACCGGGGGCTGTTTTGGGTTGGATAATTAAAAACCATCTTAAGCTTTGAATTGGAGGTTTATTTTCTGGAAAAATTATTTTTACTATGAATATGATAACACATAAAAATTTCATGATTTAACTCAAAGTATAAGTATTTTTAGAAAAATAATCATTTAAGGTTGTTTATATGATGGAAAATGATTAACTTCATAAGTTTCACTAAAGTTTGACCTATGACCTATGATTTTGAATACAAACTAAGGTATTTACAGTTCATATTCTTAAAGAGGGACTCGATCCAAGGAAGTGGCAAGTTGAACCAACGAAAACGGAGTTGTAACGAAGAAACTATGACCAAAACGAGATCGGATATCTAAGACTAGTTTAGCTACGAAAATAATTGGAGAAAATTAAATAAATCACATATTTTTAAAATAACATGATATTTCATATATATGTACTCATAATTTAATTTTATATGGTTCAGGATCACCCGTAAACAATACGAGAAGATTAATCATAAGATTCCCATGATTGTACGCAACACGTCATTTGACAACACCGGTACTTTATGTACGCAACACGTCATTTGACAACACCGGTACCGTGGGTCAAGATTAATCTCGACCAATACATATACGATGGGGGTTTTTATTTATTTCATTGGGGGTTTATTAAACACCTAAAAATGAACCATTTAAAATTGAATTACTAACATCGGACTGCTAACTACGGACTAAGGAATTATTAAAAGTATTAAAAGTATTATAAGTATATATATGTGACGTTTGTTTAAAAAGAAAAGGTATTGATATATTATATATGGATAGGTTCGTGATATCAATCGGAGACCAAGTCAAAATTACATATCTTCAAGACGAAAGTGAGTATATAGTCCCACTTTTAAACTCTAAATATTTCGGGATGAGAATACATGTATTTTATGTTTTACGTTATGGACACAAGTAACTGAAAAATATATTCTACGATGAGTTGTACCACTGGCATACTTCCCTGTAGCTTGGTAACTATTATTTACAGCGGTATTGTAAACGCGAATCCTGTTGATAGATCTATCGGGCCTGACAACCCCAACCGGACTGGACGACCAGTATTCAACGGTTGCACAGTACTTCATTTTGTGACTACACTTGGTACGGTGTAGTAAGATTTCATAATAAAGGGAATATGCGACGTGATTAAATGTTAAGTATGGTTACCAAGTGCTCAACCACTTAGAATATTTTTATTAAAACGTTTATATATGAAATCTTGTGGTCTATATATATATATATTGCTGCCGGCATTAAACCTATATCTCACCAACTTTATGTTGACGTTTTAAGCATGTCTATTCTCAGGTGATAATTAGAAGCTTCCGCTGCAACATGTTGAATTTAAGCAAGATCTTGAGTATGCATATTTGTGTCAAAAATAAAACTGCATATCCGAGGAATTGTAATGTAAAATATGCTAAAAATCGTATTGTTATCATCACATGTAAAGTTTGTAAGTCTAAGATTATCGCTAAACGATAATCATCTTTTTATTGTCTAAAGCTTGTATTAAAATAAGAGTTATGGTTTGTAATGTAAAATAAATGCGGTTGTTCTTTTAAAAATGTCGCATATAGAGGTCAATACCTCGCAATGAAATCATACGTTATCTAACTCGTTCTTATGGTTAAGGACGGGTTATGACAGATGTGGTCATAGGCATGAATTGGTTAAGAGCTAATAGGGCTAATATTAAGTGTGATAAGAATATGATTTCTTTCCGTTTGGCCGATGGATCCCGAGTGATAGCTAGGGGAGAGCGCAGTGGATTTAACTTTCCTATGTTTTCCCTAATGAAAGCTCAGAAGGCGATATTGAAAGGGTGTGATTCGTGTTTAGCCTACGTGATCGATGTTAAGAAAAAAAAGAAGCAGGTGACCGATATTCCCGTTGTGTCAGAATTTTCCGAAGTGTTTTCGAATGATTTACCAGGGTTACATCCAATACGTGAAGTAGAGTATAAAATTGATTTGGTTCCAGGTGCTACACCAGTTGCAAAAGCTCCTTACAGATTAGCTCTGTCAGAAATCCGAGAAATGATGTCTCAGATTCAGGAATTGTTAGATAATGGGTTTATTCGACCAAGTTCTTCACCATGGGGTGCTCCTGTGTTGTTTGTGAAAAAGAAAGATGGGTCGCTTCGTATGTGTATAGATTACTGTGATTTGAATAAGAGAACAATAAAGAATAAGTATCCCTTACCGAGAATAGATGATTTATTCGATCAGTACAGGGTGCTTCTTACTTTTCAAAGATTGATTTACGTTCAGGGTATCATCAGGTACGTGTTGCAGAGAACGATATACCAAAAACAGCTTTCAGAACTAGATATGGTCATTATGAATTTTTAGTTATGCCATTCGGGTTAACAAACCACCAGCAGTGTTTATGGATTTAATGAACAGAGTGTGTCGTCAGTATCTTGACAAGTTTGTGATTATCTTTATAGATGATATCTTGATATATTTGAAAACCGAAAAAGATCATGCTAAGCATCTGAGGTTGGTGTTAGAGCTTCTAAAACAGGAACAGTTATACGCTAAGTTCTTCAAATGTGAATTTTGGCTGCGGGAGGTACAGTTTCTGGGTCATGTGATTTGTGAACAGGGTATTAAAGTAGATCAGTCTAAGATAGAAGCTGTAATGAATTGGAACTCGCCGAAAACGCCGACGGAAATTAAGAGTTTTCTGGGTTTAGCAGGTTATTACCGCAGATTTATCAAAGACTTTTCCAAAATAGCAGGCCCATTAAATAAGTTAGCCAGAAAAGATGTAGCCTTTTGATGGACTGATGAACAAGAAAAGGCTTTTCAGACTCTCAAACAGTTGTTATGTCAAGCGCTGGTTTTAGCTTTACCAGAGGGAATAGAAAATTTTATGGTTTACTGCGATGCGTCACGTGCAGGTCTTGGTTGTGTTTTGATGTAGAGAAATAAAGTCATAGCATATGCTTCACGACAGTTGAAGAATCATGAACGAAATTACCCTACTCATGACCTAGAGTTAACTGCAGTTGTGTTTGCTTTGAAGCTTTGGAGACACTATTTGTATGGTACGCATTGCGAAATCTATACAGATCATCAGAGTCTTCAATATATCTTTTCGCAGAAGGAATTAAATATGCGTCAACATCGATGTTTAGAATTGATTAAAGACTATGATTGTGAGATTAAGTACCATTCGGGTAAAGCAAATGTGGTCGCAGATGCTCTGAGTTGCAAGAAAACAGTCGAAAACGTTAGATTTATAAGAATTGAGATAGTTTCCGACTTGATTGATCGACTGAAAACTGTTCAGTTAGTAGCTTTGAATGATGAGAACCTAAAGATTGAACAAATGACCAAAAGAAAATTTGACCTATGCAATGATTCTAGAGGATTAAAGACCTATAATGACCGTATTTGGGTGCCTATGCTTGGAGATTTGAGGGATTTAATCCTTACAGAAGCGCATAAATCTAGATTGTCAGTGCATCCAGGTAGTATAAAGATGTATAGAGACTTGAAAACACTGTATTGGTGGCCGACAATGAAAACTGATGTTGCAAGTTTCGTCAAAAAGTGTCATATATGTGCGCAAGTTAAGGCAGAACATCAGAAACCATATGGATCTCTACGACAGTTAGAAATTCCTCAGTGGAAATGGGATCATATAACAATGGATTTTGTAACCAAGTTACCCCGAACCCAGAAAGGTCACGACATGATCTGGGTGATAGTAAATCGTCTGACAAAGAGTGCTCACTTTTTAGCTACTCGTGAAACAGCTTCGTTGAGTGATTTGGCAGAGTTGTTCTTGAAAGAAATCGTTAGTCGACATGGTGTACCGTTGTCTATAGTTTCCGACAGAGATACTAGGTTTGTATCGAACTTCTGGAATAGTTTACAACAGAATCTGGGTATACGTGTGAATCTAAGTACAGCATATCATCCACAGATAGACGGTCAGAGTGAACGGACGATTCAGACGTTAGAAGACATGTTGAGAGCGTGTGTCTTAGAATACGGTGGTTCTTGGGATACACATATTCCATTAATAGAGTTTGCTTACAACAATTCATATCATTCGAGTATCGAGATACCGCCGTATGAAATGTTGTATGGTCGAAAATGCAGAACTCCTACATGTTGGTTAGAAGCAGGTGAGAAACAATTTGCAGGTCCCGAAATTGTTTAGATAACCGCAGAAAAGGTCAAAATTGCACGTGAGAAGTTAAAAGCAGCTAGAGACCGACAAAAGATGTATGCTGATCCACGCAGACGTTCGGTGATATTTAATGTAGGTGATCATGTTTATCTGAAAGTTTCGCCGTGGAAAGGGGTGATCAGATTTCGTAAACGGGGTAAACTAGCACCGAGATTTATTGGACCATTTCCGATCAAAGAAATTTTGAATGATCAGACGGTGGTCTTAGATCTTCTTCAGAGTTAGCAGGAATTCACAACACGTTCAATGTGTGTTATTTAAGAAAGTTTAAAGTAGACGATGAATGTCAGATTCTTCCATTGAAGGATTTAAAAGTTGATTTGACTAAGAAACTAGTAGAAGAGCCGATTAGAATAGTGGAAAAGAAAGTCACAAAGCTAAGAAAGAAACAGATTCCTATGGTGTTAGTGGAGTGGCGACACAGTTTAGGTTCTAACTTGACGTGGGAAACCGAGGAGTTAATGAGGGCGCGATATCCCCAGTTGTTTGACCTTGACCAGATTCCGAGGACGGAATCTTCTTAAGGGTGTAGATTTGTAACATCCTCAATCGGGCCTAGATGTAAGATTACTAAAGTGCCTTTAAGTTAGTATTGTGTTATTATATGCTTTTATTTTTTTATTTAATATTTATTATTAAATAATAATGTGGTTAGGACCAGTTTGTAACAAGGGTCACAGAACAGGTTTGTTTATTTATTTTGGACTTCATTTGGGTTGCCAAATGATGTACGAAAGATATCAGATAACTGATAAATACCCGTGTGTTGAACGGTGTGGGATTTTAACCCACTTTAGATTGCTAGTGCTGTCCACTTTCTTGCATTTTCCAGACTCTTCTCAAACCACGCCCGTTCTTCATCTTCTCCACCTATCAAACCCTAATTTCTAATCCTTGTTTTAGAGCTCGAATCATTTACATCTTTGTGTTCCTTGTGATTTACTGATTCTAACAAGGTAAGATTCATAGCTTTTCATGATTTAATCTTCAAGAAAATGGAGTTTTTGTGTTAGTTTTTATAAAGTGTGTATTTTGGGTCAAAGTGGTTAGATTTGATGTTGTTTGAGTCCAAATCTTGTGGGTTTATGTTTCTACATGTTTAGTGTCTTTGATTTGGTCAGTTTTGAGGTCATAATCGAGCTTTAGAGCAAGAATTGGATGAATTTGGGTGAAACCCGTCACTTTGTCTTCAGCTTCTGCAGATGAACACAGTCGGCAGAGTGTCTCGAGACACTCGACCTACCGACTAGACCATCGACCGAGTGTGTAAGACCCACGGCCGAGTGTGTCTGTGAAAGACCATCGACCGAGTGACTAGACACTCGGTCGAATGAGTGAAGACAGTCGGCCGACTGTCTATGACAGTCGACCGAGTGTCTTTGGCAGTGAAATATTTTACCAAGTGTTGATTTCTAGCCGTTATGCTGCCCGTTTGTATTTTGATATTCAAGATGTAAATTTTGAAAGTGCATAAGCAAAAATTTTTGGCGGACACTTTTTCTGACAAAAATTTATGTATTGTGTTATTTGGGGTTAACGGACAGAAACTAACTTGTGTATATGTTTTTCTCAGGAGAAAAGGAGAAAGAGAAGGTTCAGTGATTAGATAGCTGAATACATTCTCGTTTGCTGGTAATCGGTGAGTGGGACTAACTGGAGAATATAGTGTATAGTAGCATGTTATATTATGATTGACATGCTTGTTAAATATACTTATTGTTCTGATTAGTTAGTTCCTTGTGATGACTGCATGTTGGTTGATGCTTGTCTATTGGAACCTAGTGCGTCCCTATCTTGTGGTAGCCTAATTCGATAGGAGAGATCAACCTGCGGGTTGGGTTCCTCATGTGGTAGCCTATTTGCATCAGTGTAATATATGTTTGAATGATGCATTCGTCACATGTGGATGATTTATGCAGCATGGTATGTAGGAGGAACTTCCGGTAAACCCCAGCCCGATCAACTGGAGGTTAATGGTTTGGCCAAACCGCCGGAGTCTCTGTAGACTGCACTACTGGGTGATGTTTGTGTGTTAGACTATGTGACATGATTAGTATAACACTTCTGTATGTTATGGCCTGTAGTTAGTCGTACTCACTTAGCTTCGTGCTAATTCCCCTCCAACTCCTCCCTGCAGGTTGTAGCTTGTAGATATTGCTTTTGGGAGAAGACGGACATGGTGATGTTATGTTTGACAGGAGTCAACTCTGATGTTGTCTTGCTTTATGAAATCAATAATCTTTTGTAAACT
The DNA here is from genome assembly GCF_046630445.1 of Rutidosis leptorrhynchoides. Classification (NCBI taxonomy): domain Eukaryota; kingdom Viridiplantae; phylum Streptophyta; class Magnoliopsida; order Asterales; family Asteraceae; genus Rutidosis; species Rutidosis leptorrhynchoides. The sequence continues at coordinate 351,817,930 of NC_092333.1, read as the reverse complement.
TATTGTAAATATGTCTTCTCCGTATAAACAAGTATTTTGTAATGACACGTGACACAAGTTGTATTAATAATAGTTAATGTGGATATCGTATTTAATTAATATTATGCTTCTGCCACGTATTTAAAAAAAATAATCAGCGGTGTCACATAATCAATTACCGATCTAAACATATAGCAAAGTCGTCAATTAAGTATATGTTTACCCGTCTAGATTACTAAAAGTATTGAAGCATAGATTGTGTTCCTAGTGTCACATGTAGTTATCAATCTATGTAATTGAAGGAAAGTACCAAACTAGCATAACTATGGTTCTTTTGGTTGGACATGGTAATTTAATCAATCAAACATCATAGTAACTTAAATAACATTAAAAGATAGAACAATCCCAATCCATAAATCTTACATTAATGTAAACACACAAGGCTTTAACCAATCATAATAATGAAGGTTACAACAATATAATCGAAACAATAGGAATTTATAATCTTATTACTAAAATAAATGAAACTGAAAGTACCTATCATAGCGTATGATTCCTTCTTCAATCTTGATGCTCAAAAGGGTGGAGAACTCTTTAGAATGGCTGGAGAAACCCCCTTCTCGGACTACTACTAATCTATATTGTGGTGTGTGTTTAGAATGAGTTTAGACCCTTTAAATAGCAAGAAAAGTAGGTATTTCAGCCTCCGATGCGCTGTATCTCTTTGTGATGCGCCGCATCACCTTCTCACCTACCACCCAGCTCACGTACAGGTCATTTACAGCTTATTTTTGACGTTTTATGCATAGATGCGCCGCATCTAAAAGAGATGCGCCACATCTGACCTTACTGATGCGCCGTAAGCCTCTGAAACCCCGCATTTAATACTTTCGAACAAGAAAACTGCACAGATGCGCTGCATCCCATTCAGATGCGCCTCATCCCTTGAGTAAAATGAGGAAATGTCTAAATGAAAGTTGTATTGCTCTGATTTACGGACGTCTGGGCTCCGGATTCACCTTTTTTCGAGTCCGTATGACCAAGTTATGGCCAAAACGATGCAGGTGCGCATAATCTTCTAAAATCAGCAATGTTTTCGATAAATCTTCGTTTCAACACTCGCAACGGATTATACACACATTTTAACTTATTACAATACACAGGTACAATAATTACATACAAAATGATACAAAATTGGATCGAAATAATGACAACAGATATGTATAATTTTGGCGTTATCAACTATGTTTTGAAACTTTGGTATGTATGTTTTTGTGTGCTTTCTACATGCATTTGATCATACAAAAAGTCCAAACAAAATGTCAGATTTACACGGCTGAACTCACGGTTGACCGTAGGGTAAGCCATAAATAGACTGACAAATCATTCTGTATTATTCTGCTCAAAAACTTTTCTCAAGTGAGAATTGACATGTCAATCAAGAGACTTTATTCATCCAACCTACCCTACTTGTGAGTATTCAATAAAGTAAACTTATACCTAGTAGGCCTGTATAAAAACTAGTGTATTCAACTAAACTCATACCCATCATCACAATCCCTCAAAATCCATCACCTTCAACAAAGTCATGAGACCAATTGCAGAAGGAAGAGAAGTGTCAACACATCAACTTTTAACCTATTCACTTGCTAACTTCTCTAGTATGAATTGAAATGTCTTCCTCAATCTCCGAGGACCTCTATATCCTCTCCATGTAAATGAATTATATGCTAATTTCCAATTTCATGATCATATGAAGATATCATTCATTCTCTATGGCAAAAGCTATTCGTTGACACTTGAAGAATTTGGAAACATCATGGATGTTCCAAGTAACGGGATCAAATTCTTTCTCAACCCAAACTCATTTGATGAGTTCCCAGAATGGTTAGAAAAAGAATGTGTTCTTGAAACACTGAGTGAAGGACCACTCAAATTTGAGTCCGTTAACAATGAGGGTTTCCTAGTGGATCACCTTGCTTCAACATATGATCTATGGCAACAAATCATCTACATAAATGTATATGGAAAAGGTGAAATACTTTGGAGAATGAATGCAAATGAGGTTACTCTCATGTGGTGTCTCATATACTCACTTAAGGTAAACATTGCATTTCTTATGGCATCAAGAATGCAACAGGCAGCTCAAGAACCCTACTTGAAACTACCTTATGGTCTTCACTTAACTAAACTTTTTGCTCACCTCAAATTAACAAACACCTATCACTATGCTGCTCAAGTTTCATCATACCCAATATGCAGAGCATCAACTAGACCATTTGTTGAACCTTCTCTTGATAATCCTCCAAACTTCAGCCTTCTTTCAACCACAGGACAAAGCAGTGTCATTCACGAGAATGTTCTGAAAATCGGGCGACATCTGAACAGACTTGAAGGAATTATAAGAGACACTCATCACTACATTCTCTGCAAGAAATAGGCCAAGGTAATTTGAAGAATGCCTATCTATACATTGAATTTATGTGCTCTTTGTTGTACTTTCCATGCATATTCTCATATATACATAACTATGTTTCTTGCTTGCTATGAATAAAATGTGTGCTTGTTATGTTTTAATAAATAGTTTCCAACGTGCACAATTTAAGGGGGAGCTTTGCTCTAAGGGCGAGCATAGTTCTAGGGGGAGCTAACCTTTTTGCTTCAATAAAAGGGGGAGAAATATGGATAAAAGTGATTGTTAACACTTGCGTATTTATAGCAAAATATCCCTCATCGCTTGTATGTTTGTCATCATCAAAAAGGGGGAGAATGTTGGTTGAATGTATGTTAATGAACTAAACGACAAAGTTAAGTATAATGATTAACCAAAGAATATGTTTTGATGATGACACATACATATGTATAAGTGATGACCGACATCTTAACATAAAACACGCAAGGTCACTAATCCATACTTTATCTTGCAAATGACCAAGTCAAACATAGCTTAAAGAATAGAATTAGAGATCAGCAAAATATACGGTCAAAGGTACGGTCGACCGCATAGCCAGCCGTAGACCCTCAAACTGAATTGCAACGCAGTTTTGTGAAAACAAGTTGCACGGTCGCCACCACGGTCAACCGCAGTGCGACCGCAGTTTTCTCTGTTACCACTTTTGACCCAATTAAGTTTGACTAGTTCCCGACATCTATAATTCATGAAACCTTTCTCAACATGCTTAGAATAGATGCCTTCTCCATACTCAATTGAATTTTGGTCATAAAACCACTCATCGTGATTAATTACGCCTAATGACATCTTAATGACAAATTAACCAAGATTAAGCATAACACATTAGTGTTAAACAACAACTTGTGATCTTAAATCTTATCTAGACATCCTTAGTATGATCATCAAGTACCAACACACTTAAGCCAATGTCACTAGAGCAATAATTACTATCAAAGATGACTTAGTGATTAATTAAGGCTAAATGAAGAACAATGCTTTCAAAAGACTTGTAATCCTAAAATACACTTAGATACATTTAGGATGGTCACCAAGTCCCAACTAGAGATTGCTCTTCCCTTGTGCGTGTGTTGGACATTAATGTGTGCTTACACGTTAATCATGCAATATGTTATATTGCAAGTAAGCTTGCTAAAAGCTTAAATTATAAGTTGTGCAAATGTCTATATGATTGATTTTAGAGTAACTATCTCTTGGTATGTGTGAGTATTACTTGCTACCTGCTAATATGTTTAATACTCATAAATTTGTCAACTTGATTAATATGCTTGCTATGTGCTTACTAGTTAGAATACTAGAATTCAAGTAACTAACCTACTCCAATGAATTAAGTGTAAAATGGTTCAAAATGGAATTATAGTCAATTGCTTATTTGGTCTTGTCTAAGTAACAAGTTGTGATTGCTTATTCAAGTATGACTTAACTTTGATGTCTCAACTCACTTAATGATTCTCTTAGAAAGACATCATTCAATTAATCTTTACATAATCTTAAAATGAACATGACATGTGATTAATTGAAACTAGGAAGTTAATGACATATTGACTAGTCTTTAGAATTGAACCAAATGCATTAATGTGACTAACTAAGTCTTGACCAAACTGAGATTTTCCAAAATATCAATCAAGACACTTCTCCAAGAATGTTTGGTTTACCACTATTGGAGTGTTATGTCACTTTCACTCAATAAGACCAAATCTCACACACTTAATGCATATAGTACTTGTATAGGATGTTGGATTTTTTTGCAGGTGCTAGATGGAGTAAAGGTTTTAAAATGTGGTGTTCAAATCTCAGTCAAACGATCATACAACGGATACATATTTTGGACTAGAGAACGCACGGTCAAACCACGGTCGACCGTGCTGGCAACCGTGTGACAACGGTTATTTTTTAAATCCTACTATAAAAGGCAAGCATTGAAGAGCATTTGAAGCTGACCCTCTTACATATTTCAATAGCTTATTTCCAGTGATCACAAGGGCTCTAATTACTACTCAAATGTGATCAATCAAGAGAAGATTCTATGATCTTATAGATATAGAATTTGGTTTTTGTAAACTTACTAATCAAAATCATTAATCTTGTGAGTTTACTTAGTGTAATGTATGTCCTAGTATTGTCTTAGGATCATCATTACAAAGTGTATAAGTCTTGTAACTTCAATTAGTAGAAGCATAAGCTAGCTTAGTGATCTACTTCCTTAAAGGGACTTAGGAAGTTGATTAATCTCATTTGGAGATTAATACTTGTCCAAGGTGAAGACAAGTTGATCTAGGTTAGAGTTGATCTTTCAAAGGGATAGGAAGATTAGGTTTGTTGTCTACCAAAGAAGTTGAAGACTTGTAAATCGGATCTCCACCGGGTTTGGAGAAAAGTGCCTAGTGAAGCAACAAATCCCGATTAGTGTAATCGGGGAGTGGATTAAGGTGGATTAGTTAATATCCATCTGAACCACTATAAATCCTTGTGTCTATGTTCTTTACTTCACTTCATTCATCATTTTGAACATATACACTACACACATCAAGTTTGAGTTAAATTGGTTGATGATAGTTAATCGAATTTGGTGATCAATCGAAAATATGTTAAAAACATATTAAGTAACTATTCACCCCCCTCTAGTTACTTACAATAATGACACTAGTCGGTGGTTGACAAATGACTTTACGAGATAACAGTGGAATGCATAAGTATAGCCCATGCGCAGTTCATGGGTAAGCTTTGTCAACGCCTTAGGAACACAACATTCTATTTGTTTATTCAAATAGTGTGTCAATCCATTTTGGATTGTTCATGAATTAGCTTCAAACCAAAAGAAGACTACGTGACCTCTGATTTAATTGTCTGCAGATGTACAAGCATCGAAGTGACCATCAGATAATAGGACCATTACATGATTAATAGACATTATAAATATACAAGTCCACAAATGTAATATTTAACGGTGTGGGATTTTAAACTATCGAGTCTGTAAATTCTTGTACATGCTTTCAGTGTGTCTAAGCTATCATAGCGTAATCTGCAATAACCTATTATCTATTCCCCTCTAAGATAGTAGTGATGATTCTTTGATGTTATATCAATAAATAATAAGTTGAAAATTACTTGGATTCGTGCTTGTTTAATCTATTTGCTTAATCGAAATTAAACTGGTAAAGTATTTTAATTAGTAAAGTAATTGTATCCACCTCTCTACAATACTCCTTGTTGTTTATTGAGATTAACAGTTATATTACATATAGCGATTGTATAACGAAACACTAATATTCTAAATTAAATTGTTATTATTACATTTTAAAAAAATTTATAGTATCGAAGAAACTAAAATTATATTATAATAAAAAACAGAGTAGAAAGATAAATAATAAATTAAAGGAAAATAGGAAGAGGTCCCGAGGGCTTGAACCCGAGACCTTCTGTTGATCCCGATTAACAACATGAAGTATTATAGAAAGTGAATACAAGTCTTCTGCTAATTAATACAAGTTAATACAGTTATACATAAAAGCTAAGTAATTTAGCAAGAGTCCAAGTAAATTGTTAACTTATTAATTTTATTGCTATAATCTCAAAGAATCACAGTTATCATAGTGCGGAATAGATAACCGGCTGAATGCAGATAATTACACATTGATAGCTCAAAACACACTGAAAGCATATACAAGTTTTCAGAGACTCGAGCACACCACTATCCAAAACATTCGTAGGGTATGTGTATTTTAAATGAATCTATAAACCGTATAATATGTCTATTGACCTCTGGTGTAAACGATGTTTGTAGTTTGGTCGATAGTAAAGTAGAAAGCTGCACGGGCACGTGCCTTCCCTTCTAGTTTAGTAGCTAAATCAGGAATAACCCAAAAAGGGAGGACATATTTATTGAATAAACAATTAGAATTGTTAGTTTCCAAGGCGTTTGATCTTACAGTTTCTATCTCTTTATGTATTTTTCATAATGTATTCCATTATTATTATGCTAGATCTAGTTCTTTCCATGATTAGCGAGTAGTTTTCTTTAAATGTATGTTATGATGTAGTTAGTTTACAAATATGAGATTTTTAAGTGTAAATGTGATGTTGTTTTATTTTTTTCCGCTTATGTTTAAATCGTGTCTTTTTTTTTGAACCAAGAGAACGTGGTTTTAACTTTGTTATTGAGACATCACGAACCTCGATAAAAATTTAAGTAAATTATCTAAGTCAAAACTATGGTTAATTAAACTCTGTCGAGTACGTAGTGCGATAGGCTGAGACACAACAATTGTAGTACGTTCACTTACACTATGAATTCCAGAAAAATAATCTTTAAACAATGAAACATATATCCAAGGTTTCGTAGTAGAAAGATAACTATGACATTATGCAGTCAATCTCAACAATGGAACATAATTTCATTATTTACTTATTTCTACATTATTAGAAGGAGTAGTAGATTTAGGCCCACGACTATAAAGTTAAACGAATTAGCCGCCTCTTGAGACTCGCTATTGTTGGTGATTTTATTCTCATCTAACATTCATTTTAGTTAATTGGAATTTACTTGAATGCAAGAGTTAGCTAGTTATACTTAACAACGAGTTCGGAGAGTGTGGAGTGCACGCCCGTAAGAGTTGACTAGTAATTGTCGCGTAAATAACGCGGGTCAAGGGTGTAGTAACCCGAACTTTTCCATATTTATATATATTAAATGAAATTGATATTTACATGATTAAATGTTTCCAACATGTTAAGCAATCAAACTTGTTAAGACTTGATTAATTAAAATGAGTTTCATGTAGACAATTGACCACCCGAGTTGACCTGCAATTCACGAACGTTCAAACTTGTAAAAACTATATGATATATATATATATATATATATATATATATATATATATATATATATATATATATATATATATATATATATATAGTTAACATGATATTATGATAAGTAAGTATCTCACTAGGTATATTAACAATGAGTTATAAACATAAAAATGAGATCACTAAGTTAAGAAACCGAAACGATATATATAACGATTATCGTTATAACAACGCCTTACTAAATACATATGTATCATATTAAGGTATTGTTACACTATATTTAACATGATAAAATGATAATCATATATATCATTATGTATGTTAACAATGAACTACATATGTAAAACAAGACTACTAACTTAAGAATTTCGAAACGAGGCATATATGTAACTATTATCGTTGTAACGACATTTTAATGTATATATATCATATTAAGATATATTCATACATCATAATATCATGATAATGTAATAAATTAACATCTCATTAGATATAATAAACAATGGGTTAACTACATTAAATGAGATCGTTAACTTAAAGGTTTCAAAACAACACTTACATGTAATGACTAACGATGACTTAACGACTCAATTAAAATGTATATACATGTAGTGTTTTAAGATGTATTCCTACACATTTGAAAGACTTCAAGACACATATCAATATACTTCTACTTATCAAAAATGCTTACAATTACATTCTCATTCATTTTCATTAACAATTCTACTCGTATACACCCGTATTCGTACTCGTACAATACACAGCTTCTAAATGTATTTACTATTAGTATATACACTCCAATGATCATCTCTTAGCAGCCCTTTTGAGTCACCAAGACATGTGGGAACCATCATTTGACAACTAACATGACTTAGAGCAAGAAAACAAAAACTAGTAACCTTATATTGACTAAGCATTAGGCATTTTTTTCAAACAACACACACATCACATTTCTTTTATTTTCTAATCCAAATTCTCTCCATCTTAACTCTCTCTAAGCTTAAGAACGTGTATACTTCAGTAATATTGATCATGTAGGTAAATCTAGCTTCAATTACAATCAAGAAACATCATCATTCAAGAACACATCAAGAACACTTCACAAATACTTTCAAGCTTACTAGCTTACTTCCAATCTTGCAAATCCATTTTAAGTGGTCATCCAATCTCAAGAAATATTTGTTATTTACAGTAGATTATCTTTCTAAATCAAAGTAATACTTATATTCAAACTTTGATTCAATTTCTATAACTATAACAATCTTAATTCGAGTGATAATCTTACTTGAACTTGTTTTCATGTCATGATTCTACTTCAAGAACTTTCAAGCCATCCAAGATCCTTTGAAGCTAGATCAATTTTTATCACTTCCATTAGGTTTACCTACTAAACTTGAGGTAGTAATGATGTTCATAACATCATTCGATTCATATATATATAACTATCTTATTCGAAGATTTGAACATGTAATCACTAGAACATAGTTTAGTTAATTCTAAACTTGTTCGCAAACAAAGTTAATCCTTCTAACTTAACTTTTAAAATCAACTAAACACATGTTCTATATCTATATGATATGATAACTTAATGATTTAAAACCTGGAAACACGAAAAACACCGTAAAACCGGACATACTCCTTCGTAGTGAAACCGGGGGCTGTTTTGGGTTAGAAAAATAAAAACTATCTTAATCTTTGAATTGGAAGTTTGTTTTCTGGAAAAATAATATTTCATATGAACATGATACTATATCCAAAAATCATGGTTAAACACAAAGTTGAAGTATGTTTTTCAAAATGGTCATCAAGATGTCGTTCTTTCGACGGAAATGACTACCTCTTTAAAAAGTGACTTGTAACCTGTATTTCTGACTATAAACTTATACTTTTTCTGTTTAGTTTCATAAATTTCAGTTCATTATGAAACTATAGCAATTTGAATCACTCAAAACGGATTTAAAACGTAGAAGTTATGGGTAAAACAAGATTGGATAATTTTGCTTGTTGTAGCTACGTGAAATTTGTAACAAATCTATACAAATTATAACTTAACTAACTTATATTGTATTATATATGTATTCTAACATATATAATGTAATCTTGGGATACCATAGACACGTATACAATGTTTTGACATATCATATCGACCCATCTATATATATTATTTGGGAACAACCATAGACACTCTATATGCAGTAATGCTCGAGTTAGCTATACAGGGTTGAGGTTGATTCCAAAATAATATATATACTTTGAGTTGTGATCTAGCCTGAGATTTGTATACACTGGGTCGTGGGTTGATTCGAGATAATATATATTGATTTATTTCTGTACATCTAACTGTGGATAACTAGTTGTAGATTACTAACGTTGGACGGCTAACTTAACAAACTTAAATCGTTAAAACGTAATAAAAAATGTTGTGAATATATTTTGATCATACTTTGATATATATGTATACATTTGTTATAGGTTCGTGAATCAACCCGTGGCCAAGTCTTACTTGAAGTAAAAAATATGTGAAAGTGAGTTATAGTCCCACTTTTAAAATCTAATATCTTTTGGGATGAGAATACCTGCAGGTTTATAAATGTTTTACAAAATAGACACAAGTACGTGAAACTATATTCTATGGTTGAATTTATTAAACTGAATATTCCCTTTTTTAGTCTGGTAATCTAAGAATTAGGGAACAGACAACCTAATTGACGCGAATCCTAAAGATAGATCTATGGGCACTAACAAGCCCCAGTCAGAGAATTTGAACTGCTTTAGTACTTCGATTTTATCATGTTCGAAGGGAGTCCCGGAATGATGGGGATATTCTATATGCATCTTGTGTACGCAACCATTTTTCATAAATCTCAGTAACCGTACACATATCTCGTGCATAAAAATAACATACACATAACCTGTGTATAAAAATCATTCTCTCGATTCATAACATTCACTTTGCTTTCATAGCTTGGCTTGGTAACCGACCTTAACATATAATGCGCATAATAATATCCCCAAAACAGAACATCTCGTCTGTATAATAATCATATAAACTTCGAAGTACTAAACACCACGCCCACTAGCCCTTCCGTCTAGTGAACATTCTGGGTGGGGGTGTTAAACCCGGTAGCTACCTTTAGGATTCACGTCAATTAGGCGTGCACTAATTCTCAAAATTAGTGATGTTCCCTAATTCTTAGGTTACCAAGCAATAATAATCAGGGAAAAAATATTCATTTCAATTGTGGCAATTATCACGTCCACATAATTCAACGGTGGCAATTATCACGTCCACATAATTCATTCGAGGAATGTTTTGCTTGTGTCTATCTCGTCAAATATTTATAAAAGCATTTCATGTATTCGCAGTTCAAAATGTATTTCAAAAGCATTTAATAAAGCAGTTGTAAAAGTAGCGCATGTATTCTCAGTCCCAAAAATGTAAAGAGTAAAAGGGAATCAAATGAACTCACAATACTGTATTTTGTAGTAAAAATACATATGACGATATTGAATAACTGAACAATGCAGGGTTGGCCTCGGATTCACGAACCTATATCATTTGTATATTTATTAATGCATATTCTTGTAATCGAACAATTATATATATATTATTATTAATAAGATAATTTTTTTATATTAGTAATTTATGTATCTCATTATTACTATATAAAAATATAACTTTTGTTATGTATCAAATATTTTATATGTATATATTCCATTTGTTTGTAAAAATCGTAATTATATTTATACTAAAATATTATTAGTAGTGATTAAAATAATGATAATGATAATGAAAATAATAATTTTGATAATAATACATAATACTTATTAATAATAATTATTATTACAATCTTATTACTAATGAAAATCCTAATAATAATAATTTTGTTAATAATAATAATAATAATAATAATGATAATAATAATAATAATAATAATAATAATAATAATAATAATAATAATAATAATAATAATAATAATAAATCTACAATGATACTAATACTAATTTTAATCATAAAAAAATAGTTTGTATTATTTTCATAATAACAATAGTAATAATAATCATAATCATAATAATTCTTATATTGATATTAATAAAACTAATAATAAATTTAATAATACTTAATGATGTTGCGTAATAATAAAATGATAAATATAATAATCATAATATTACTAACACCTAATAATACTAATAAATGATAATTACTACTTATATTATTAATATTAATAACAATTATAGTTATAATACTAAAAATGATAATAATACTAGAAATCATAAAATGTTACCTATGCTAAACTAAAAAAAATATAAATAACAATTTCATTACATTCTTGATAATAATCTTGATTATAATGATAACAATAATAATAATGATAATTATAATTTTAATAATAATAATAATACTAATACTAATAAAAATAATAATAATAATAATAATAATAATAATAATAATAATAATAATAATAATAATAATAATAATAATAATAATAATAATAATAATAAAAATAATAATAATAATAATAATAATAATAATAATAATAATAATAATAATAATAATAATAATAATAATAATAATAATAATAATAATAATAATAATAATAATAATAATAATAATAATAATAATAAAACAAAGATAAAAGGTTATACCCTTTGAAAAGTCTTTTCTAAAAAGAATGGTAGCTGCAGGACTCGAACTCGTGACCTCTTGATTCCCGACACTAACCCTTAACCATTCATCCATTTCAATCTTTCTGAAATTAATCCCAGACCCATAATATTTAACCAGTTTTAGTTTTCTGTTTGATTTTCAACATCTTTTTCACTCAACTCAAAACCCAAACGATACAGGGATCAATCCCCTCTGACAACAGTTATTATCATCGTTTATAAGATTTAAAATCTAACACAGTATCATTCATTTGTGATTAACTGGATAAAAAAAATAAATAAAAAGTAAGCAGCTGCTGTTATGTTCACGAATATAAACAAAAAAATAATTGATTTTCGATTTTCATCATGTTATAGATAATACTTATAACATGAAACATGTTTTAAATCATATTTAGAAACCTTTTAGATCGCTAATTTCAACAAAAACATCAAAACGCTCACTAATTTCTCGATGAACAATTTGATTGAATTTTGACTTCAAAACCTTTGACTTCGAAATTCGATTTCAATTTGAGGAATTGGAACCTCAAATTTTGCAGATAGATAGAGTGAAAGATTCCTAACAATACTACATTTATGGATTTTGAAATTTGTTTAAAAATTGAGATTTGGTTTAAAAAAATTCAGTGTACAGGGGATACTACTGGTTTTAATCAAAATTTCTGTTTTCTTTTTTCGAATAGCATCATTGGTTTATATGTTGTCAATGCATGACTAAAGTAGCATATATAATTGATCAATAATGTTTTGCTATATGATGGTGGTCGACAGGAAACTGGAGCCAGAAGAGAAACGAACAAGAAAGGTAGGAAAAAAATAATAAAAGCGGATAGGTACTAATAACAGATATGCTACGATTTGTTCTTGCTGTATAATAATTTAGGAGATAAAAAACAAATTCAGATATAGTGGGATTGTGATGTTTAAACAAAACTGATTCTTTCACTGCATATATATAATATCCGTATATATTTAGTATAATTTAATAACTATATTATTAATAATATTAATAATATTACAAATACTAATAATAATAATAATAAAAATAATATAAATGATAATAATATCACTAATACTAATATATATTAATTATATTAATAATAATTCTACTATTAATAATAATACTAATATTAATAATGAATGGTAATTATAATAATAAAATGATAATAATAATATAAAAATAATGATTTTTAATGATAGTAATATCTAATGATAATACAAATAACAATTATGATATAACAAGTTACCAGTTTCAACTTTTATATATATACTTATAATACATATATTAATATTAATATTAGTATTAACATTAATAATAATAATGAAAGTAATACTAATGATATTTGATACAACAGCTTAAGCTTATCAAATCTCGTATATATTATATACTAAACTAATAATATTGATAGTACTAATATCATTATTAATAATATAGGTGATATTTATTAATATAATAACTATATTTTATCTTGTAATTTAAATTTAATATATATATATATATATATATATATATATATATATATATATATATATATATATATATATATATATATACATATTACACATTATTAACTATGTAATACTTATATTATATAATAACTTATTTAATATTTATATAATTTATATATATCACAATATAATATTTATTGTATACAGGAATCATATATAGACTCATTTTTATAACAACTTGATTATTTTGTATATTATTAATTCTAATGATAATTTGTATTTTATTATTTCAAAACATTATATATACTTTTTAAATTCCAATTAATTAATGTACATTTTATTAAATCAAAATATTATACATTATTATATTTATAAATACATATACATATTTATTTCTAAATAATTGTTCGTGAATCGTCGGAGACAGTCAAAGGTCAAATGTATACATGAACACAGTTCAAAGTTTTTGAGACTTCAATATTACAGACTTTGCTTATCGTGTCGATTTCATATTAAGATTAAGTTTAAATTTGGTCGGAAATTTCCGGGTCGTCACAGTACCTACCCGTTAAAGAAATTTCGTCCCGAAATTTAAGTGAGGTGGTCATGGATGACAATAAGTATGTTTTCATGACACATACAAGCTAAGAATTGGAGTTTTATCATCAGTGAGTAATATGGATAAAATAAATTTGATTTTGTGAAAAGTACGAGTGAAGCTATCGCAAAATAGTGAAATGAGTAAATGCAGGTTTGTCTTAACCGGTGACGTAGTCACGGTTGATTTCCAAAATTTAAGGGATTTAAAAGAAAATCTTGGAAATCTAATATATCTAATTCTTCTGTGATTCAGGAAATTAGGATCTCTCTAATTAAATGTGATAATCTTTTTTGATTGTTCTGTAAGGGTATCTCACTATAAATCCACTCTCTTCATTTCCTTTATATTTTGGAGTTCCATCCTTTTGTTTTCTCCTTTTGACTTTAAGTCAAACGAATAATGGTCCAGAATCCGTAAGTATAGAGTTTTGAATGAACATAACTAATGTTCTAAGAGAGGAATTGTATTAGCACGATCTTGATTGGTTAAATTACCAGAATTCTAACGAAAAGATAGAACTATTAGGAAGATATGTTCTCAATATGTTTGGAGATTAGGTAGAATGTAAGAGTTGTGTAATATGGAACATGATGATGTTATGGTCTGTGAATCATCACGTTTCATTAGAAACTCAGCATGACTTACTGTAATATAATCACATTGATTAAGTGTCATTATATTATATTAACTCATGCATCAGTTCCCAACACTACTTCAATAATATTCTTATTTTAAACTTGAAGGTTAACAGAATATAGAAACTAAACAGTTTCCTTTATAGTGTAATATAGATAACATGAAAAGATAACTGATTTCATATAAGGATAGTTATGAAAATATCTTCAAAAATATCAAAAATATTTATGACGAAATTTTGGAATTTCTAAGATTGAAGGTTGATGAAGAAAATTTATCTGCAAGAGTTTAGAGTCAGGAGTAAGGTATTCATTAATGACTTCAGTAGATACTGAATCATTTGGATTCTTTGAAGGCAGATTTATTCTTTGTGATTTTTCTACAGCCTCCTTCTTGGTTTGCTCAATCCGTTTTCCAGTTTCAACTTTTCTGAGCTTTGCCAACATACTATTCTTTATCATCAAACTTCCGACTGTTACAGTCGTGTACAGTTTTTGCTGCTGTATTCAGCTTTTTCAGAATTTCAGAATGAAAAATCATAATTCTAAGAGATAAATGTTATATGTATACATATAACTGTTGATGTAGACATGTTGCAAGATTTCAAAATACTGATTGCTGACTCTCGGTAATTGGTATGGCAATTCTTGTTACAAAGTGCGGATGAGTATATGATAGGGTTTCAATGAATATAATGATTTTTCGGAATGTCAAAGATCAGTGATGTTGCTGGTAAGTTTACTGCTAATGTGGTGGAATATAAACAGTTCTTCGGTAACGATGACGTAGGGGCAAACATATATATCAAAGTTATAATAGAGTTTATTCGAATGAAATGTCAAAATTTATTTGCTAAAGTTGTGACAAAATTGGCTAATTTAGAAAGGGGTTGTAAAGTTATTATCGGTAATAATAACTCTAAAGGAATTAGCATAGACATGTTTTAAACGTTTACTCAGGTTTCGAGTGTTTTCAGGTGCATAACTATGTGCATCAATCTTTTCTTCCGTAGATGAAATGCGGTTGGTCCATCCTCTCGATTGAGGTGTTTTCAAGAATCATGAAAGGTTTGAACGTAGATTGTAATCATCAAGATACAAATGAGGTATAAGATAAAATCAAGTGGCAAACTTGAAGAAATGTTTAGTTTCATATGTTATAATCATTATTTTAATACATTTTAATTGTCCAATGCTGGTAGTCCTCAGTTGATAGTCCACAGTTAGCAATTCAATAATTCATATACAGTTTAATATATAATATTCGAATTAATTAATACGTGTCGTGACCCATGTACATGTCTCAGACTCAATCACAACTCAAAGTATATATATTATTGTAGAATCAACCTCAACCCTCTATAGCGAACTCGATCATTATAGCATATAGAGTATCTATGGTTATTCCAAATAATATATATAGATGTGTCGATATGATATGTCAAAACCTTGTATACGTGTCCCGATATTTAAAATGTGTAAAATAAATAACAGAAATTATATGACGATAAATAAAATTGCGAGAATTAAAATTACGATAAATAAAATGCGATAAATAAATTGCGATAAATAAATTGCAATAAATAAAAATGTAATCAGTTAGCTAGGAACAGTTAGCTAGGAACAGTTAGCGTAGATTCTTAACAAAATTTCTCATAATTAATTTGTTTGTTTCTAACAAGTTTTATTTTGTCCAATGTTTTCTTCATTATGCCACTTGTTGGATTCTGAAAGGTCAAAATCCAAATATAAAATTGACTGAAAATGGTTATTCTGCGGTGAACGAATTCGTATCTTTGTAGATGTAAGTAGGATAGTAAATGAATGTTGAATCAGATTCGAAGAATGTACAGTGTAATTTATTAATGTGAAATCTAAATATTCCTCGGGTATTACCTACCCGTTAAAATATTTTCACCATTAACAGTTTGTACAAAAGAATTTTTAATTACAATCTTTATGAAAACATATATACATATATATTTTCTTCAGATGTAAATCGTGGAATTAAAGAGTTATTATGATATTAAACTCATCTGATTTACGGCGATAATTAGAGTACATAATCTCTAAAACATTAGAGATTACATAATAGTCATGAAGAATGAAGGTAATTGATGTAGATCGATACGTAGAATGGTGATTATACTCGAGGTACAGAATGAGATGTTGAGGTGTGTGTTGTTGATGGTATGGGTGCTATTGCTGGTGGTCATGTTGATGTCGGTGATGTTGCTAAAGCTGGTAAGTTTGCACCATATTTTTTAAAACTATTACTCGAGCACGAAGTTCGCTGACTTCTTGTATTACTCCGGGATGATTGTCGGTCGGAACGAGTGGATGAATAAGGTTTAGAATTGTGGGTAGAATATAATTGTGACGAGATACTCTGGAAATGAGAAAGAAAATGGTGTCTCGAACAGGTTCACCGGTAAGTGCTTCAAGTTCATCGTCAAGAGGGTAATTTGGTTGGTGGAAAGGATCGCCTTCTTCGCATCTCCATTGATTAAGTTGACTACGAAACCATCTCAAATTCATCCAGAATAGATGATGGCTAATTGATTGATTCATTCCGGTTACACTGCTTTCGGAGCTCAAGTGGAAATCCATATCGGAATAGCTGTCGGAATCCAAGGAACTTGAACTGGTTGCAGAATTCATCTTGTACGATCAGATGAAGTATTTTCGATAAGAAATATATTATAGGATGTAGATTAGTACCATGTAATACATAATTTACATATGCATATATAATACTATAATCCCATAAGTTACGGAGGAATCTACGGAAGCTGTCAGGTAAAGGTAACAATAACAAATACGCTAAGATATGAATTTATCTATACACTGTCTATGCAATAGAGGCAGTAAGACGTGTCTAGACTTTAAAGATGATAAGCAAATAATTTTTCGACACTAAATGATAAGCAAAACTTTTGACATGCAGACACGGTCGAAGTCCAGACTCACTAATGTCTCTAAACAACTATCAGTTAGACACACTAACGCAAGACCTGGTTCGCTAAGACTACCGCTCTGATACCACCTGAAATACAGTTGGGGACAACCACAATCCCACCCAGTGCCTTCCCAGCTAACCGCCTGGTGACCACTGAGTGTACCTCAGATACTGATTTTAAGGCCTGCCTAGGCTACTGTCAACCCTCGTAAGGGATCGCAAGGAGTAAGAGCCAATGCTTCGTCACAGGTAACACTGTGAAAACCTCCTTTACGACTAACCCGCCACACATGGATGGCGTTATACCAGCTCTGATGCCACCTGTGATGACCCGTCCTAATCCATCTGGATGAATACAATACATTTGGTTACATCACGAGGTACTTGACCTCTATATGATACATTTTACAAACATTGCATTTGTTTTTTTTTTTAAAACAAACTTTCATCACATCGAAAGTTGACAGCATGCATACCATTTCATAATATATCCAACTATAAATGACTTAATAATATTCTTGATGAACTCAACGACTCGAATGCAACATCTTTTGAAATATGCCATGAATGACTCCAAATAATATCTCTATAATGAGCAAATGCACAGCGGAAGATTTCCTTAATACCTGAGAATAAACATGCTTTCAAGTGTCAACCAAAAGGTTGGTGAGTTCATAGGTTTATCATAAAACAATAAAATTCATCATTTTGATAGACCACAAAATTTTAAATGCTGCATGATACAAATGGGCCCGAATCCTATAACCACCTGTAATGTACATGCGATATCTTTTAAATACTAGACACCTTTCTTGTGTACGCAACCATTTTTCATAAATCTTAGTAACCGTACACATATCTCTTGCACAAAAATAACATACACATAACCTGTGTATAAAAATCATTCTCTCGATTCATAACATTCACTTTGCTTTCATAGCTTAGCTTGGTAACCGACCTTAACATATAATGCGCATAATAATATCCCCAAAACAGAACATCTCGTCTGTATAATAATCATATAAACTTCGAAGTACTAAATACACGCCCACTAGCCCTTCCGTCTAGTGAACATTCTGGGTGAGGGTGTTAAACCCGGTAGCTACCTTTAGGATTCGCGTCAATTAGGCGTGCACTAATTCTCAAAATTAGTGATGTTCCCTAATTCTTAGGTTACCAAGCAATAATAATCAGGGGAAAAATATTCATATCAATTGTGGCAATTATCACGTCCACATAATTCAATGGTGGCAATTATCACGTCCACATAATTCAATGGTGGCAATTATCACTTCCACATAATTCATTCGAGGAATGTTTTGCTTGTGTCTATCTCGTCAAACATTTATAAAAGCATTTCATGTATTCACAGTTCAAAATGTATTTCAAAAGCATTTAATAAAGCAGTTGTAAAAGTAGCGCATGTATTCTCAGTCCAAAAAATGTAAAGAGTAAAAGGGAATCAAATGAACTCACAATACTGTATTTTGTAGTAAAAATACATATGAAGATATTGAATAACTGAACAATGCAGGGTTGGCCTCGGATTCACGAACCTATATCATTTGTATATTTATTAATGCATATTCTTGTAATCAAACAATTATATATATATATATATATATATATATATATATATATATATATATATATATATATATATATATATATATATATATATATATATATATATATATATATATATATATATATATATATATATATATATATATATATATATATATATATATATATTATTAATAAGATAATTTTTTTATATTAGTAATTTATGTATCTCATTATTACTATATAAAAATATAACTTTTGTTATGTATCAAATATTTTATATGTATATATTCCATTTGTTTGTAAAAATCTTAATTATATTTATACTAAAATATTATTAGTAGTGATTAAAATAATGATAATGATAATAAAAATAATAATTTTGATAATAATACATAATACTTATGAATAATAATTATTATAACAATCTTATTACTAATGATAATCCTAATAATAATACTTTTGTTAATAATAATAATAATAATAATAATAATAATAATAATAATAATAATAATAATAAATCTACAATGATACTAATACTAATTTTAATCATAAAAAAATAGTTTGTATTATTTTCATAATAACAATAGTAATAATAATCCTAATCATAATAATTCTTATATTGATATTAATAAAACTAATAATAACTTTAATAATACTTAATGATGTTGCGTAATAATAAAATGATAAATATAATAATCATAATATTACTAACACCTAATAATACTAATAAATGATAATTACTACTTATATTATTAATATTAATAACAATTATAATTATAATACTAAAAATGATAATAATACTAGAAATCATAAAATGTTACCAAGGTTAAACTTAAAAAAAATAACAATTTCATTACATTCTTGATAATAATCTTGATTATAATGATAATAATAATAATAATGATAATTATAATTTTAATAATAATACTAATACTAATACTAGTACTAATACTAATAATAATAATAATAATAATAATAATAATAATAATAATAATAATAATAATAATAATAATAATAATAATAATAATAATAATAATAATAATAATAAAACAAAGATAAAAGGTTATACCTTTTGAAAAGTCTTTTCTAAAAAGAATGGCAGCTGCAAGGCTCGAACTCGTGACCTCTTGATTCCCGACACTAACCCTTAACCATTCATTTTAATCTTTCTGAAATTAATCCCAGACCCTTAATATTTAACCAGTTTTAGTTTTCTGTTTGATTTTCAACATCTTTTTCACTCAACTCAAAACCCAAACGATCCAGGGATCAATCCCCTCTGACAACAGTTATTTTCATTATTTATAAGATTTAAAATCCAACACAGTATCATTCATTTGTGATTAATTGGATAAAAAAATAAATAAATAAAATGTAAGCAGCTGTTGTTGTGTTCACGAATATAAACAAAAAAATAATTGATTTTCGATTTTCATCATGTTATAGATAATACTTATAACATGAAACCTGTTTTAAATCATATTTAGAAACCTTTTGGATCGTTAATTTCAACAAAAACATCAAAACGCTCACCAATTTCTCGATGAACAATTTGATTGACTTTTGACTTCAAAACCTTTGACTTCGAAATTCGATTCCAATTTGAGGAATTGGAACCTCAAATTTTGCAGATAGATAGAGTGGACGATTCCGAACAATACTACATTTATGGATTTTGAAATTTGTTTAGAAATTGAGATTTGGTTAAAAAAATTCAGTGTACAGGGGATACGACTGGTTTTAATCAAAATTTCTGTTTTCTTTTTGCGAATAGCATCATAGGTTTATATGTTGTCAATACGTGACTAAAGTAGGATATATAATTGATCAATAATGTTTTGCTATGTGATGGTTGTCGACAGGAAACTGGAGCCAGAAGAGAAACGAACAAGAAAGGTAGGAAAAAAATAATAAAAGCGGATAGGTACTAATAACAGATATGGTACGATTTGTTCTTGCTGTATAATAATTTAAGAGATAAAAAACAAATTCAGATATAGTGGGATTGTGATGTTTAAACAAAACTGATTCTTTCACTGCATATATATAATATCCGTATATATTTAGTATAATTTAATAACTATATTATTAATAATATTAATAACATTACAAATACTAATAATAATAATAAAAATAATATAAATGATAATAATATCACTAATACTAATATATATATTAATTATATTAATAATAATTCTACTATTAATAATAATACTAATATTAATAATGAATGGTAATTATAATAATAAAATGATAATAATAATATAAAAATAATGATTTTTAATGATAGTAATATCTAATGATAATACAAATAATAATTATGATATAACAAGTTACCAGTTTCAACTTTTATATATATACTTATAATACATATATTAATATTAGTATTAATATTAATAATAATAATGAAAGTAATACTAATGATATTTGATACAACAGCTTAAGCTTATCAAATCTCGTATATATTATATACTAAACTAGTCAAAGGTCAAATGTATACATGAACACAGTTCAAAGTTTTTGAGACTTCAATATTACAGACTTTGCTTATCGTGTCGATTACATATTAAGATTAATTTTAAATTTGGTCGGAAATTTTCGGGTCGTCACAAGGTGTTCACCATATGAATGATTTTTATCTCCATGTATGGGATGATGTTTATGAAAAATGGAAATATGAAATCTTGTGGTCTATTATTATGATTTGATAAATATATAGGTTAAACCTATAACTCACCAACATTTTTGTTGACGTTTAAAGCATGTTTATTCTCAGGTGATTATTAAGAGCTTCCGCTGTTGCATGCTAATTTATGGACAAGAGTTAGAGTTAGTATGCTTGTATAATATTGTTTAAAAACTGAATTCGAAGATTTAAATTGATGTGTAATATTATTATAAACCATTATGTAATAATCGTGTGAAAACGCTATATTTTAGATTATCATTATTTGATAATCGTCGTAATATTTTTAAACCTTTATCGATAAAATAAAGGTTATGGTTTGTTTTAAAAGCAAATGCAGTCTTTGAAAAACGTCTCATATAGAGGTCCAAACCTCGCAACGAAATCAATTAATATGGAACGTTTATAATCGATATGAACGGGACATTTCAGTTGGTATCCGAGCGTTGGTCTTAGAGAACCAGAAATTTGCATTAGTGTGTCTTACCGAGTTTGTTAGGATGCATTAGTGAGTCTGGACTTCGACCGTGTTTTCTTTAAAAACGATTGCTTAACACTTTTTGTTGGAAACTATATATTATTAACATGTAAATATTATGTGATATATTAATCTCTTAACGTGTTTGATATTGTGTGATAGATGCCTACCTCTAGTACAAATCCCATCGACTCACCTAATAATAATGAAGAGTCGAATATATTTTGGGAAGATTCACAAATTCCCGAGGAAGAACCGGAAGAGGAGGAACCGGAAGAGGAGGAATCGGAAGAGGAGGAACCGGAAGAAGAAGAGGTTTCGGAGGAAGAAATATTAATAACTACAGAAAAACAGTTAAATAAAAGAAAATCCTCAACCAATGGACCAAAGTTAAAAATGGTCAATGGTGTTTCCGCCAAGGAAGCAAAATATTGGGAAAATTACCAGTTTTCTGATGAATCGGATCCCGATGAGGATTCCGATGATGTTATAGAAATTACCTCGACCCAATTTGAAAAAGCAAAAGAAAACAATAAGGGAAAAGGCATCAAAATAGAAAAACCCGAGCCCAAAACCGATGAACTTTATGTTAACATGAAGTACCCTGATTGGGTGTACCGTAAACACCCGTATTTCCTAAACTTTCACTATAACCCGGGAACATCTAAGCCACCAGGTTTTTCCAAACCATTTGTGAAAATGACGGCTCGTATTAGGGGAGCACCATATATCCCTAAGAAATTAGCGAAACGAACCAAGTTCGAAGAGGAAGAAACGAGTGAGTCAGAATAAAGAGTTGTAATCATGTTGTGTAATATATGTATTGTAGTGTGCTTGTATTTTTATGTTATATGTAAAAATTACTTGTATTGTTTGTTAATTATCTTTTACGAATCTAATCCTCGTCTATTTTACAGTATAAAAACACACAATGGACATTAAGGATAGACAACCGAATATTTTAGAAGACCTACCAGGGGATATGATCGATGAAATCTTGTCTAGAGTCGGTCAGAGTTCATCGGCATAATTATTTATGGTAAAATTAGTTTGTCAAACATTTGAAAGATGTTCCAGGCATGCCTTAGTTTATAAAAGGCTTTCCTTTAATAGATGGTGTATATCACATTGGGGAGACCATAAGTTACGCCGTGTTTTCTTTAAAGCATTGAATGTGGGGAACCCAGATGCAATTTTACGCTACGCGTTGAGAGCCTATTTTGACTCTACCTATCCCAACATAGGACATCGTTCTTTAGAAAGAGCTTCAAACATGCAACATAAAGAAGCATGTTATGTCTACGGGTTAGCAATGTTCGCTTCTCACCAAATCGAGAAAAAGAACATAGGATTGCAACTACTAAATAAAACATTCCCACAAGTGACGGATTCAGTAGTTGGGGTGAGAAATAAGATTTTTAGATTATTACAGGGCTGTTGGGCATTACGTAACCCCCGTCCTTTTGAAAACGTTACAACATGCTGCCTAGCCAATGGTCACAACGGTTATTTTCCCCAAGACCAAGGATGGGAAATAATACTAGTAAAACCCGAATGCATGACTTGTTTCTGAACTTATGAATTACGTGTCTTTATTGCCTTTGCAGAACGACTTGCGTATTAACTAGAATTGTCTTCGCAACTGCCTTGTATTAAAGTTATTGTGTTCTATATTTCATACTATATGTAAAATAGCGGTATTGTAAGTTTGTAAAATATTGTATAAAAGTTTGAACGCGAAATATTATTATCAGTTTTTCATATAGAATTGTAGTAGTTGAATTGTATAGTAGCTACTAAGTATGAACTTAACGGGTAGGTACTACTCGAATTAAATCTATAAAACGCTAATATGAAGAAAAAGCTTTTATAAATAAGTTCATATTATGCTACGAAATACTATTGACTACTCTTAAATTCTATATGATTAACTCAATACTTTTGGCTATTTTGAAGGAAATGGCACCGACGACTCGTCAGAACTTGAACATGAGTGAGGAAGACTTCCGTGTTTTCCTTACTGCGAACATAGCCGCAATGCAAAATAACAATAATAACTCTGGTTCTAGCAGTGGAACTAATTCCACAAGAAATCGTGTAGGATGCTCCTACAAAGAATTTATTGCCTGTAAACCTTTGGAATTCGATGGAACCGAGGGTCCAATCAGATTGAAACGGTTGACCGAAAAGGTTGAATCGGTGTTTGCCATAAGTAAATGTACTGAAGAAGACAAAGTAAAGTACGCTACGCATACCTTCACAGGTACTGCGTTAACATGGTGGAATACCTATCTCGAGCAAGTGGGACAAGATGCTGCTTATACATTACCGTGGTCAGCATTCAAACACCTGATGACTGAGCAGAACCGTCCCAGAAACGAGGTCAATAAGCTCAAAGTAGATCTTGAAGGATTATGAACACAAGGATTCGACATTACCACCAACGAACGACGATTCACAGAGTTGTGCCTATTGTGTCCAAGAGCGTTCGAGGATGAAGAAGAGAAGATCGACGAATTTGTAAAAGGGTTACCAGAAAGGATTCAAGAAGATGTGAGTTCACACGAGACCGCCTCCATACAAAAGGCAAGTCGAATGGCTCACAAACTCTTAAATCAAATTGAGGAAAGAGTTAAAGAATAGGCGGCCGAAGAAGCCAACACGAAACAAGTCAAGAGAAAGTGGGAAGAAACTAGTGACAAGGGTCACCAATACAACAACAACAACAATAATTACAACCACAATCTCAACAACTATCCCAACAACCGCAACATCAACCGCAATAACAACAAACGTCCCAACAACAACTACAACAATCGTCCCAACAATAATAACAATCGCAACAACAACCATTTCAATAACAACAAACAGCAGAAACAGCCATGCCAAAGGTGTGCAGAGTACCATCCAAATGTGTTCTGCACAACATTTTGCACCAAGTGTAAGAGAAATGGTCATAGCGCAGCAAAGTGTGAGATTTACAGACCGAAGAACAACATAATTAAAGGAACAAATAATGTCGGAACAAATAATGCCGCCGTAGTTTGTTATAAATGTGGAAAATCGGGCCACATTATTAGAAATTTCCCAAACCAAGGGAATTTTAATGGGCAAGGCTTCGGAAGAGTTTTCAATATTAATGCCGCAGAAGCGTAGGAAGACCCAGAGCTTGTTACGGGTACGTTTCTTATTGACAATACATTTGCTTATGTTTTATTTGATTCGGGTGCGGATAGAAGCTATATGAGTAGAGATTTTTGTACTAAATTAAGTTGTCCACTGACGCCTTTGGATAATAAATTTTTACTCGAATTAGCAAACGGTAAATTAATTACAGCAGATAATATATGTCAGAATCGAGAAATTAAACTGGTTAGCGAAACATTTAAGATTGATTTGATACCAGTAGAGTTAGGAAGTTTTTGTAGTGACCCGAACTTTTCCGAACCTTTCTATGATTATATGTTTAATGAAAACTATATTTACATGATTAAATATTTCCAACATGTTAAGCAATCAAACTTGTTAAGACTTGGTTAATTGAAACGGAAATTTTGTAAACGTCTGATTACCCAAGTTGACCGGTGATTCACGAACGTTAAAACTTGTAAAAACTATATGATGACATATATATGGTTATATATATAGTTAACATGATATTATGATAAGTAAACATATCATTAAGTATATTAATAATGAACTACATATGTAAAAACAAGACTACTAACTTAATGATTTTGAAACGAGACATATGTGTAACTATTATCGTTGTAACGACATTTAATGTATATATATCATATTAAGAGATATTAGTACATCATAATATCATGATAATATAATAATTTAAAATCTCATTTGATATTATAAACATTGGGTTAACAACATTTAACAAGATCGTTAACATAAAGGTTTCAAAACAACACTTACATGTAACGACTAACGATGACTTAACGACTCAGTTAAAATGTATATACATGTAGTGTTTTAATATGTATTCATACACTTTTGAAAGACTTCAAGACACTTATCAAAATACTTCTACTTAACAAAAATGCTTACAATTACATCCTCGTTCAGTTTCATCAACAATTCTACTCGTATGCACCCGTATTCGTACTCGTACAATACACAGCTTTTAGATGTATGTACTATTGGTATATACACTCCAATGATCAGCTCTTAGCAGCCCATGTGAGTCACCTAACACATGCATGAAATATCTCATAAAATTACAAAAATATGAGTAATCATTCATGACTTATTTACATGAAAACAAAATTACATATCCTTTATATCTAATCCATAAACCAAAGACCAAAAACACCTACAAACACTATCATTCTTCAATTTTCTTCATCTAATTGATCTCTCTCAAGTTCTATCTTCAAGTTCTAAGTGTTCTTCATAAATTCTACAAGTTCTAGTTTCATAAAATCAAGAATACTTCCAAGTTTGTTAGCTTACTTCCAATCTTGTAGAGTGATCATCCAACCTCAAGAAATCTTTCTTATTTACAGTAAGATATCTTTCTAATACAAGGCAATACTCATATTCAAACTTTGATTCAATTTCTATAATTATAACACTCTTATTTCAAGTGAAAATCTTACTTGAACTGTTTTCGTGTCATGATTCTGCTTCAAGAACTTTCAAGCCACCCAAGGATCCTTTGAAGCTAGATCCATTTTTATCTTTTCCAGTAGGTTTATCCAAGGAACTTAAGGTAGTAATGATGTTCATAATATCATTCGATTCATACATAAAAAGCTATCATATTCGAAGTGGTAAACTAGTAATCACTAGAACATAGTTTAGTTAATTCTAAACTTGTTCGCAAATAAAGTTAATCCTTCTAACTATACTTTTAAAATCAACTATACACATGATCTATATCTATATGATATGCTAACTTAATAATTTAAAACCCGAAAACACGATAAACACCATAAAACCGGATTTACGCCGTCGTAGTTACAACCGGGGGCTGTTTTGGTTTGGATAATTAAAAACTATGAAAAACTTTGATTTAAAAGCTATACTTCTAGGAAAATGATTTTTCTTATGAACATGAAACCATATCCAAAAATCATGGTTAAACTCAAAGTGAAAGTATGTTTTTCAAAACAGTCATCAAAATGTCGTTCTTTCGACGGAAATGACTACCTCTTTCAAAAATGACTTGTAACTTGTATTTCTGACTATAAACCTATACCTTTTCTGTTTAGTTTCATAAAGTCGAGTTCAATACGAAACCGTGGCCACTTAAATCACTCAAAACGGATTAGAAACGAAGAAATGGCGAGCAAAACAAAATTGGTAAAAACTACTCATTTTAGCTACGTGAAAATTGGTAACAAATCTATTCCAACCATAACTTAATCAACTTGTATTGTATATTATGTAATCTTGAGATACAATAGACACGTATACAATGTTTCGACCTATCATGTCGACACATCTATATATATTTCGGAACAACCATAGACACTCTATATGTGAATGTTGGAGTTAGCTATACAGGGTTGAGGTTGATTCCAAAATATATATAGTTTGAGTTGTGATCAATACTGAGATATGTATACACTGGGTCGTGGATTGATTCAAGATAATATATATCGATTTATTTCTGTACATCTAACTATGGACAACTAGTTGTAGGTTACTAACGAGGACAGCTGACTTAATAAACTTAAAACATCAACATGTATTAAAATTGTTGTAAATATATTTTGAACATACTTTGATATATATGTACATATTTGTTATAGGTTCGTGAATCGACTAGTGGCCAAGTCTTACTTCCCGACGAAGTAAAAAAAAAATCTGTGAAAGTGAGTTATAGTCCCACTTTTAAAATCTAATATTTTTGGGATGAGAATACATGCAGGTTTTATAAATGATTTACAAAATAGACACAAGTACGTGGAACTACATTCTATGGTTGAATTATCGAAATCAAATATGCCCCTTTTTATTAAGTCTGGTAATCTAAGAATTGGGGAACGGACACCCTAATTGACGCGAATCCTAAAGATAGATCTATTGGGCCTAACAAACCCCATCCAAAGTACCAGATGCTTTAGTACTTCGAAATTTATATCATATCCGAAGGGTGTCTCGGAATGATGGGGATATTCTTATATATGCATCTTGTTAATGTCGGTTACCAGGTGTTCACCATATGAATGAATTTTATCTCTATGTATGGGATGTATATTGAAATATGAAATCTTGTGGTCTATTATTATGATTTGATAATATATAGGTTAAACCTATAACTCACCAACATTTTTGTTGACGTTTTAAGCATGTTTATTCTCAGGTGATTATTAAGAGCTTCCACTGTTGCATACTAAAATAAGGACAAGATTTGGAGTCCATGCTTGTATGATATTATGTAAAAACTGCATTCAAGAAACTTATTTTTGATGTAATATATTCTTATTGTAAACCATTATGTAATGGTCGTGTGTAAACGGTATATTTTAGATTATCATTATTTGATAATCTACGTAATGCTTTTTAAACCTTTATAGATAAAATAAAGGTTATGGTTTGTTTTAAAATGAATGCAGTCTTTGAAAAATGTCTCATATAGAGGTCAAAACCTCGCAACGAAATCAATTAATATGGAACATTTTTAATCAATAAGAACGGGACATTTCAGTTGGTATCCGAGCGTTGGTTTTAGAGAACCAGAATTTTGCATTAGTGTGTCTTATCGAGTTTTTTAGGATGCATTAGTGAGTCTGGACTTCGACCGTGTTTACTTGAAAAATGATTGCTTAACAAATTTTGTTGGAAACTATATATTTTTAACATGTGAATATTATGTGATATATTAATCTCTTAACGTGTTTGATATTATGTGATAGATGTCTACCTCTAGAACAAGTCCCATTGACTCACCTTATAATAATGAAGAGTCAAATATAAATTGGAATGATTCGTGGACTGATTCACAAGTTCCCGAGTCGGAACCGGAAGAAGAGTCGGAACCGGAAGAAGAATCGGAACCGTAAGAAGTATCGGAACCGGAAGAAGAAACAGAACCAGTGGGGGAAATAATAAAACGGTTAAGTAGAAGAAAATCCTCAACCAACCGACCAAAGTTAATTATAGTCAATGGTGTTTCCGCCAAGGAAGCAAAGTATTGGGAGGATTACCAGTTCTCCGATGAATCGAATCACGAAAAGGATTCCGATGATGTTATAGAAACTACCCCAACACAATTTAATAAGGCAAAAGAGAACAATAAGGGAAAGGGCATAAAAATAGAGAAATTTGATTCTAAACCCGATGAACTTTATATGTATCGTCAACACCCGTATTTCTTAAGTTGTGACAATAACCCGGGAACCTCTAAACCACCAGGTTTTTCTAAACCAATGTGGTAAACGACGGCTCGTATTAGGGGAACATCATATATCCCTAGAAACTTGGCAAAACGAACCAAAACTGAAGAAGAAAAAGAAACGAGCGAGTCGGAATAAGATAGTTGTATTCGTGTGGTGTAATATATGTAATATAGTGTGCTTATGCTTTATGATATATGTAAAAATTGCTTGTATTAATAAGTATTTTTTTATGAATCTAACTCTTGTCTATTTTACAGTATAAAAACACAAAATGGATAGACAACCCAATATTTTAAGAGACCTACCCGGAGACATGATTGATGAAATCTTGTCTAGAGTCGGTCAGAATTCCTCGGCACAACTATTTAAGGCGAGATCAGTTTGTAAGACATTCGAAGAATGTTCCAAGAATGCCTTGGTTTATAAAAGGCTTTCGTTCGAAAGATGGGGGATATCACATTGGGAAATCCATAAGTTACGATGTGTTTACTTTGACGCATATATTGCAGGGAACCCAAATGCTATTTTACACAACGGGTTAAGAAATTATTTTGACTCAATATATCCGAATATAGGACTTCGTGATTTAGAAAAAGCGGCTAACATGCAACATAAAGAAGCATGTTATGCTTACGGGTTAGTAATGTTCGCTTCTCACCAAAGTGAGAACAAGAACATCGGGCTACAACTATTAAACAAAACGTTCCCACAAGTGACGGACTGAGTAGTTGGGGTGAGAAACAAGGTTTTTATATTGTTACAGGACTGTTGTACATTACGTAACCCTCGTCCCTTTGACGACGTTACAACACGCTATCTTATCAACGGCCATAACGGTTATGTTCCACAAAACCAAGGAAGGGAAGTAGTCCTAGTAAAACCAGAATGCATGACTTGTTTCTGGACATATGAATTACGTGTCTTTATTGCCTTTGTTGAACAACTTGTGTACTAGCTAGAATTATCTTCACAACTATCTTGTATCAAAGTTATTGTGTGCTATATTTCATGTTATATGTAAAATAAGCTGTATTGTAAGTTTGTAAAATGTTGTGAAAAAGTTTGAACACGAAATATTATTATAATCAGTTTTTCATATAGAATTGTAGTAGTTGAATTGTATATTAGCTACTAAGTATGAACTTAACGGGTAGGTACTACCCGAATTTAAACTTATAAAACGCTAATATGAAGAAAAAGCTTTTATAAATGAGTTCATATTATGCTACGAGATACTATTGACTACTCTTGATATTCTATATGATTAACTCGTTTCATTTGACTATTTTGAAGGAAATGGCACCGACTACTCGACACACCTTGAATATGAGCGAAGAGGAATTTCGTGCCTTTCTTGCTTCAAACATAGCCGCAGTACAGGCTGCGCTACATACCAACAATAACCTTGGATCTAGCAGTACAGGAAATCGTGTAGGATGCACCTACAAAGAATTCACTACCTGCAAACCTTTGGAATTTGATGGAACCGAAGGACCGATCGGATTGAAACGGTGGACCGAGAAGGTCGAATCGGTGTTTGCCATAAGTAAGTCTACTGAAGAGGACAAAGTGAAGTACGCTACGCATACCTTCACAGGTTCTGCGTTAACATGGTGGAATACCTATCTAGAGCAAGTGGGACAAGATGATGCTTACGCACTACCGTGGTCAGCATTCAAGCACTTGATGAACGAGAAGTACCGTCCCAGAACCGAGGTCAATAAGCTCAAGACAGAACTTACAGGGTTACGAAC
Source organism: Rutidosis leptorrhynchoides (assembly GCF_046630445.1). NCBI lineage: Eukaryota > Viridiplantae > Streptophyta > Magnoliopsida > Asterales > Asteraceae > Rutidosis > Rutidosis leptorrhynchoides. The sequence goes on along the minus strand of NC_092333.1, from coordinate 351,786,512 downwards.
CCAAGGATTTGATATTACCACGTATGAAAGACGATTCACAAAATTGTGCCTATTGTGTCCGGGAGCGTTCGAAGATGAGGAAGAGAAGATCGACGCATTTGTGAAAGGATTACCGGAAAGAATCCAAGAAGATATAAGTTCACACGAGCCCGCCTCCATACAACAGGCATGTAGAATGGCTCATAAACTAGTGAACCAGATTGAGGAAAGAATTAAAGAACAGGCAGCTGAAGAGGCCAATGTGAAGCAAGTCAAAAGAAAGTGGGAGGAAAACGGTGATAAGAATCACCAATACAACAACAACAGCAATTACAACAATAATCGTAACAACTATCCCAACAATCGCAACATCAATCGCAACTACAACAAATGGCCCAACAACAACAACAGTAACTATAACAATCATCCCAACAACAATAACAACCGCAACAACAACAATAATCAGAAGCAGCTATGCCAAAGGTGTGAAAAGTATCACTCGGGGTTCTGCACCAAATTTTGCAACAAGTGTAAAAGAAATGGTCATAGCGTGGCTAAGTGTGAGGTCTACGGACCAGGGGTTAACGGAACGAAAGGAACAAATGGTGTCGGAACGAGTAATGGTGGAGCAAGTAGTGTCGGAGCAAGTTATGCCAATGTAGTTTGTTATAAATGTGGAAAACCGGGCCACATTATTAGAAATTGTCTGAACCAGAAGAACACGAATGGACAAGGCCGCGGAAGAGTTTTCAATATTAATGCGGCAGAGGCACAGGAAGACCCGGAGCTTGTTACGGGTACGTTTCTTATTGACAATAAATCTGCTTACGTTTTATTTGATTCGGGTGCGGATAGAAGCTATATGAGTAGAGATTTTTGTGCTAAATTAAGTTGTCCATTGACGCCGTTGGATAGTAAATTTTTACTCGAATTAGCAAACGGTAAATTAATTTTAGCAGATTATATATGTCGGAATCGAGAAATTAAACTGGGTAGCGAAATATTTAAGATTGATTTGATACCAGTAGAGTTAGGGAGTTTTGATGTAATAGTTGGCATGGACTGGCTGAAGAAGGTGAAAGCAGAGATCGTATGTTATAAAAAATGCAATTCGCATTGTACGAGAAGAAGGAGAACCCTTAATGGTGTACGGAGAAAAGGGCAACACGAAGATACATCTTATTAGTAATTTGAAGGCACAAAAACTAATAAGAAAAGGTTGCTATACTGTTCTAGCACATGTCGAGAAAGTACAAACTGAAGAAAAGAGCATCAATGATGTTTTTGTCGCAAAAGAATTTCCCGATGTATTTCCGAAAGAATTACCGGGACTACCTCCACATCGATCTGTTGAATTTCAAATAGATCTTGTACCAGGAGCTGCACCAATAGCTCGTGCTCCTTACAGACTCGCACCCAGCGAGATGAAAGAACTACAAAGCCAACTGCAAGAACTATTAGAACGTGGTTTCATTCGACCAAGCACATCACCATGGGGAGCTCCTGTTTTGTTTGTCAAGAAGAAAGATGGTACATTTAGGTTGTGTATTGACTACAGAGAGTTGAACAAACTTACCATCAAAAACCGTTATCTACTGCCGAGAATTGACGACTTATTTGATCAACTACAAGGCTCGTCAGTTTATTCGAAGATCGATTTACGTTCTGGATATCATCAAATGCGAGTAAAGGAGGATGATATTCCAAAAACTGCTTTTAGGACGTGTTATGGTCATTACGAGTTTATGGTTATGCCGTTTGAATTGACTAACGCACCAGCTGTGTTCATAGACCTTATGAACCGAGTGTGTAGGCCATATCTTGACAAGTTTGTCATTGTTTTCATCGATGACATACTTATTTACTCAAAGAATGATCAAGAGCACGAAGAACATTTGAGAAAAGTGCTAGAAGTATTGAGGAAAGAAAAACTGTACGCTAAGTTTTCAAAGTGTGCATTTTGGTTGGAAGAAGTTCAATTCCTCGATCACATAGTGAACAAAGAAGGTATCCAGGTGGACCCGGCAAAGATCGAAACCGTTGAAAAGTGGGAAACCCCAAAAACTCCGAAGCATATACGTCAATTTTTAGGATTGGCTGGTTACTACAGAAGATTCATCCAAGATTTCTCCAAAATAGCAAAACCCTTGACTGCATTAACGCATAAAGGGAAGAAATTTGAATGGAAGGATGAACAAGAGAAGGCGTTTCAGTTATTGAATAAAAAGCTAACTACGGCACCTATATTGTCATTGCCTGAAGGGAATGATGATTTTGTGATATATTGTGACGCCTCAAAGCAAGGTCTCGGTTGTGTATTAATGCAACGAACGAAGGTAATTGCTTATGCGTCTAGACAATTGAAGATTCACAAGCAAAATTATACAGCGCATGATTTGGAATTAGGCGTGGTTGTTTTTCCATTAAAGACTTGGAGGCACTACTTATATGGGGTCAAAAGTATTATATATACCGACCACAAAAGTCTTCAACACATATTTAATCAGAAACAACTGAATATGAGGTAGCGTAGGTGGATTGAATTGTTGAATGATTACGACTTTGAGATTCGTTACCACCCGGGAAAGGCAAATGTGGTAGCCGACGCCTTGAGCAGGAAGGACAGAGAACCCATTCAAGTAAAATCTATGAATATAATGATTCATAATAACCTTACTACTCAAATAAAGGAGGCGCAACAAGGAGTTTTAAAAGAGGGAAATTTAAAGGATGAAATACCCAAAGGATCGGAGAAGCATCTTAATATTCGGGAAGACAGAACCCGATATAGGGCTGAAAGGATTTGGGTACCAAAATTTGGAGATATGAGAGAAATGGTACTTAGAGAAGCTCATAAAACCAGATACTCAATACATCCTAGGACAGGGAAGATGTACAAGGATCTCAAGAAACATTTTTGGTGGCTGGGTATGAAAGCCGATGTTTCTAAATACGTAGGAGAATGTTTGACGTGTTCTAAGGTCAAAGCTGAGCATCAGAAACCATCAGATCTACTTCAACAACCCGAAATCCCGGAATGGAAATGGGAAAACATTACCATGGATTTCATCACTAAATTGCCAAGGACTGCAAGTGGTTTTGATACTATTTGGGTAATAGTTGATCGTCTCACCAAATCAGCACACTTCCTGCCAATAAGAGAAGATGACAAGATGGAGAAGTTAGCACGACAGTATTTGAAGGAAGTCGTCTCCAGACATGGAATACCAATCTCTATTATCTCTGATAGGGATGGCAGATTTATTTCAAGATTCTGGCAGACATTATAGCAAGCATTAGGAACTCGTCTAGACATGAGTACTGCCTATCATCCACAAACTGATGGGCAGAGCGAAAGGATGATACAAACGCTTGAAGACATGCTACGAGCATGTGTTATTGATTTCGGAAACAGTTGGGGTCGACATCTACCGTTAGCAGAATTTTTCCTACAACAACAGCTACCATTCAAGCATTGAGATGGTGCCATTTGAAGCACTTTATGGTAGAAAGTGCAGGTCTCCAATTTATTGGAGTGAAGTGGGGGATAGACAGATTACGGGTCCGGAGATAATACAAGAAACTACTGAGAAGATCATCCAAATTCAACAACGGTTGAAAACCGCCCAAAGTCGACAAAAGAGCTACGCCGACATTAAAAGAAAAGATATAGAATTTGAAATTGGAGAGATGGTCATGCTTAAGGTTGCACCTTGGAAAGGTGTTGTTCGATTTGGTAAACGAGGGAAATTAAATCCAAGGTATATTGGACCATTCAAGATTATTGATCGTGTCGGACCAGTAGCTTACCGACTTGAGTTACCTCAACAACTCGTGGCTGTACATAACACTTTCCACGTCTCGAATTTGAAGAAATGTTTTGCTAAAGAAGATCTCACTATTCCATTGGACGAAATCCAAATCAATGAAAAACTTCAATTCATTGAAGAACCCGTTGAAATAATGGATCGTGAGGTTAAGAGACTTAAACAAAACAAGATACCGATTGTTATGGTTCGATGGAATGCTCGTAGAGGACCCGAGTTCATCTGGGAACGAGAAGATCAGATGAAGAAGAAGTACCCGCACTTATTTCCAGAAGATAAGCCAGCACCTCCAATCGCTTAAAATTTTGGGACGAAATTTATTTAACGGGTAGGTACTGTAGTGACCCAAACTTTTCCGAACCTTTCTATGATTATATGTTTAATGAAAACTATATTTACATGATTAAATGTTTCCAACATGTTAAGCAGTCAAACTTGTTAAGACTTGGTTAATTGAAACGGAAATTTTGTAAACGTCTGATTACCCAAGTTGATCGGTGATTCACGAACGTTAAAACTTGTAAAAACTATATGATGACATATATATGGTTATATATAGTTAACATGATATTATGATAAGTAAACATATCATTAAATATATTAATAATGAACTACATATGTAAAAACAAGACTACTAACTTAATGATTTTGAAACGAGACATATATGTAACGATTATCGTTGTAACGACATTTAATGTATATATATCATATTAAGAGATATTAGTACATCATAATATCATGATAATATAATAATTTAAAATCTCATTTGATATTATAAACATTGGGTTAACAACATTTAACAAGATCGTTAACCTAAAGGTTTCAAAACAACACTTACATGTAACGACTAACGATGACTTAACAACTCAGTTAAAATGTATATACATGTAGTGTTTTAATATGTATTCATACACTTTTGAAAGACTTCAAGACACTTATCAAAATACTTCTACTTAACAAAAATGCTTACAATTACATCCTCGTTCAGTTTCATCAACAATTCTACTCGTATGCACCCGTATTCGTACTCGTACAATACACAGCATTTAGATGTATGTACTATTGGTATATACACTCCATTGATCAGCTCTTAGCAGCCCATGTGAGTCACCTAACACATGTGGGAACCATCATTTGACAAATAGCATGAAATATCTCATAAAATTACAAAAATATGAGTAATCATTCATGACTTATTTACATGAAAACAAAATTACATATCCTTTATATCTAATCCATACACCAACGACCAAAAACACCTACAAACACTTTCATTCTTTAATTTTCTTCATCTAATTGATCTCTCTCAAGTTCTATCTTCAAGTTCTAAGTGTTCTTCATAAATTCTACAAGTTCTAGTTTCATAAAATCAAGAATACTTCCAAGTTTGTTAGCTTACTTCCAATCTTGTAGAGTGATCATCCAACCTCAAGAAATCTTTCTTATTTATAGTAAGATATCTTTCTAATACAAGGTAATACTCATATTCAAACTTTGATTCAATTTCTATAACTATAACAATCTTATTTCGAGTGAAAATCTTACTTGAACTGTTTTCGTGTCATGATTCTGCTTCAAGAACTTTCAAGCCACCCAAGGATCTTTTGAAGCTAGATCCATTTTTCTTTTTTCTAGTAGGTTTATCCAAGGAACTTAAGGTAGTAATGATGTTCATAATATCATTTGATTCACACATAAAAAGCTATCATATTCAAAGTGGTAAACTAGTAGTCACTAGAACATAGTTTAGTTAATTCTAAACTTGTTCGCAAATAAAGTTAATCCTTCTAACTACACTTTTAAAATCAACTACACACATGATATATATCTATATGATATGCTAACTTAATGATTTAAAACCCGTAAACACGATAAACACCATAAAACCGGAATTACGCCGTCATAGTTACAACCGGGGGCTGTTTTGGTTTGGATAATTAAAAACTATGAAAAACTTTGATTTAAAAGCTATAATTCTGGGAAAATGATTTTTCTTATGAACATGAAACCATATCCAAAAATCATGGTTAAACTCAAAGTGAAAGTATGTTTTTCAAAACAGTCATCAAGATGTCGTTCTTTCGACGGAAATGACTACCTCTTTCAAAAACGACTTGTAACTTGTATTTCTGACTATAAACCTATACTGTTTCTATTTAGTTTCATAAATTCAAGTTCAATACGAAACCGTGGCCGCTTAAATCACTCAAAATGGATTAGAAACGAAGAAATGGCGAGCAAAACAAAATTGGTAAAAACTACTCATTTTAGCTACGTGAAAATTGGTAACAAATCTATTCCAACCATAACTTAATCAACTTGTATTGTATATTATGTAATCTTGAGATACCATAGACACGTATACAATGTTTTGACCTATCATGTCAACACATCTATATATATTCCGGAACAACCATAGACACTCTATATGTGAATGTTGGAGTTAGCTATACAGGGTTGAGGTTGATTTCAAAATATATATAGTTTGAGTTGTGATCAATACTGAGATATGTATATACTGGGTCGTGGATTGATTCAAGATAATATATATCGACTTATTTCTGTACATCTAACTATGGACAACTAGTTGTAGGTTACTAACGAGGACAGCTGACTTAATAAACTTAAAACATCAACATGTATTAAAATTGTTGTAAAAATATTTTGAACATACTTTGATATATATGTACATATTTGTTATAGGTTTGTGAATCAACCAGTGGCCAAGTCTTACTTCCCGACGAAGTAAAAAAAAATCTGTGAAAGTGAGTTATAGTCCCACTTTTAAAATCTAATATTTTTGGGATGAGAATACATGCAGGTTTTATAAATGATTTACAAAATAGACACAAGTACGTGGAACTACATTCTATGATTGAATTATCGAAATCGAATATGCCCCTTTTTATTAAGTCTGGTAATCTAAGAATTAGGGAACAGACACCCTAATTGACGCGAATCCTAAAGATAGATCTATTGGGCCTAACAAACCCCATCCAAAGTACCGGATGCTTTAGTACTTCGAAATTTATATCATATCCGAAGGGTGTCTCAGAATGATGGGGATATTCTTATATATGCATCTTGTTAATGTCGGTTACCAGGTGTTCACCATATGAATGAATTTTATCTCTATGTATGGGATGTATATTGAAATATGAAATCTTGTGGTCTATTATTATGATTTGATAATATATAGGTTAAACCTATAACTCACCAACATTTTTGTTGACGTTTTAAGCATGTTTATTCTCAGGTGATTATTAAGAGTTTCCGCTGTTGCATACTAAAATAAGGACAAGATTTGGAGTCCATGCTTGTTTGATATTATGTAAAAACCGCATTCAAGAAACTTATTTTTGATGTAATATATTCTTATTGTAAACCATTATGTAATGGTCGTGTGTAAACGGTATATTTTAGATTATCATTATTTGATAATCTACGTAATGCTTTTTAAACCTTTATAGATAAAATAAAGGTTATGGTTTGTTTTAAAATGAATGCAGTCTTTGAAAAACGTGTCATATAGAGGTTAAAACCTCGCAACAAAATCAATTAATATGGAACGTTTTTAATCAATAAGAACGGGACATTTCAGTTATGATGTGATAATTGGAATGGACTGGTTGTAAAAGGAGAGAGCAGATATCATATGTTACAAAAATGCAATTCGCATTGTACGGGAAAAAGGAAAACCCTTAATGGTGTACGGAGAAAAAAGCAACGCGAAGCTAAATCTTATTAGTAATTTGAAGGCGCAAAAGCTAATAAGAAAAGGTTGCTATGCTATTTTAGCACATGTCGAGAAAGTACAAACCGAAGAAAAGAACATCAATGATGTTCCCATCGCAAAAGAATTTCCCGATGTATATCTAAAAGAATTACTGAAACTACCTCCACACCGATCCGTTGAATTTCAAATAGATCTTGTACCAGGAGCTGCACCAATAGCTCGTGCTCCATACAGACTCGCACCCAGCGAAATGAAGGAACTCCAAAGCCAATTACAAGAACTTTTATAGTGTAGTTTCATTCGACCAAGCACATCACCGTGGGGAGCTCCTGTTTTGTTTGTCAAAAACAAGGATGGTACATTCAGATTGTGTATCGACTACCGAGAGTTGAACAAACTTACCATCAAGAACCGTTATCCACTACCGAGAATCGACGACTTATTTGATCAACTACAAGGCTCGTCGGTTTATTCGAAGATTGATTTACGTTCCGGGTATCATCAAATGCGAGTGAAGGAGGATGATATTCCAAAGACTGTTTTCAGAACGCGTTACGGTCATTACGAGTTTATGGTTATGCTGTTTGGATTGACTAACTCACCAGCTGTGTTCATGGACCTCATGAACCGAGTGTGTGGTCCATATCTTGACAAGTTTGTCATTGTTTTCATCGATGACATACTCATTTACTCAAAGAATGATCAAGAGCACGAAGAACATTTGAGAAAAGTGCTAGAATTATTGAGGAAGGAACAACTGTACGCAAAATTTTCAAAGTGTGCATTTTGGTTGGAAGAAGTTCAATTCCTCGGTCACATAGTGAACAAAGAAGGTATTCAAGTAGATCCAGCAAAGATTGAAACCGTTAAAAAGTGGGAAACCCCGAAAACTCCGAAGCATATACGCCAATTTTTAGGACTGTCTGGTTACTACAGAAGGTTCATCCAAGATTTTTCCAAAATAGCAAAACCCTTGACTGTATTAACGCATAAAGAGAAGAAATTTGAATGGAAGGATGAGCAGGAGAAAGCGTTTCAATTGTTGAAGAAAAAGTTAACTACGGCACCTATATTGTCATTGCCTGAAGGAAATGATGATTTTGTGATATATTGTGACGCCTCAAAGCAAGGCCTCAGTTATGTATTAATGCAACGAATGAAGGTGATTGCCTATGCGTCCAGACAATTGAAGATTCACGAGCAAAATTATACGACTCACGATTTGGAATTAGGTGCTGTTATTTTTGCAGTAAAGACTTGGAAGCACTACTTATATGGGGTCAAAAGTATTATATATACCGACCACAAAAGTCTCCAACATATATTAAATCTGAAACAACTGAACATGAGGCAATGTAGGTGGATTGAATTGTTAAATGATTACGATTTTGAGATTCGTTACCATCTGGGGAAGGAAAATGTGGTAGCCGACGCTTTGAGTAGAAAGGACAGAGAACCTATGCGGGTAAAAGCTATGAATATAATTATTCGTACTAACCTTACTACTCAAATAAAGGAGGCGCAACAAGGAGTTTTAAAAGAGAGAAATTTGAAGAATGAAATACCCAAAGGTTCGGAGAAACATCTTAATATTAGGGAAGACGAAACCCGGTATAGGGCTGAAAGAATTTGGGTACCAAAGTTTGGAGATGTGAGAGAAATGGTACTTAAGGAAACACATAAAACTAGATACTCAATACATCCCGGAGCGAGAAAGATGTACAAAGATCTCAAGAAACACTTTTGGTGGCCGGGTATGAAAGTCGATATTACTAGATATGTAGGAGAATGTTTGACGTGTTCTAAGGTCAAAGCTGAACATCAGAAACCATCAGGTCTACTTCAATAACCCGAAATCCCAGAATGGAAATGGGAAAATATTACCATGGATTTCATTACTAAATTTCCAAGGACTGCAAGTGGTTATGATACTATTTGGATGGTAGTTGATCGTCTCACAAAGTCAGCACACTTTCTGCCAATGAGAGAAGATGATAAAATGGAGAAGTTGGCGCGATTGTACTTGGAGGAAGTTGTCTCCAGACCTGGAATACCAGTCTCTATTATCTCTGATAGGGATGGCAGATTTGTTTCAAGGTTTTGGCAGACATTACAACAAGTATTGGGAACTCGTCTAGACAAGAGTACTGCCTATCATCCACAAACTGATGGACAGAGTGAAAGGACGATACAGATGCTTGAAGACATGCTACGAGCATGTGTTATTGATTTGGAAATAGTTGGGATCGACATCTACCATTAGCAGAGTTTTCCTACAACAACAGTTACCACTCGAGTATTGAGATGGCACCGTTTGAGGCACTTTATGGTAGAAAGTGCAGGTCTCTGATTTGTTGGAGTGAAGTGGGGGATAGACAGATTACAGGTCCAGAAATCATCCAAGAAACCACAGAGAAAATCATCCAAATTCAACAACGGTTGAAAACCGCCCAAAGTCGACAAAAGAGCTACGCGGACATTAAAAGAAAAGATATAGAATTTGAAATTGGAGAGATGATCATGCTTAAGGTTTCATCTTGAAAAGGTGTTGTTCGATTTGGTAAACGGGGAAAACTAAATCCAAGGTACATTGGACCATTCAAGATAATAGATCGTGTCGGACCAGTAGCTTACCGACTTGACTTACCTCAACAACTCGCCGGGGTACATAATACTTTTCATGTCTCGAATCTGAAGAAATTTTTTGCTAAAGAAGATCTCACTATTCCGTTAGATGAAATCCAAATCAATGAAAAACTTCAATTCATCGAAGAACCCGTCGAAATAATGGATCGTGAGGTTAAAAGACTTAAGCAAAATAAAATACCAATTGTTAAGGTTCGATAGAATGCTCGTAGAGGATCCGAGTTCACCTGGGAATGTGAAGATCAGTTGAAGAAGAAATACCCGCACCTATTTCCAGAAGATGCGTCAACACCTCCAACAGCTTAAAATTTCGGGACGAAATTTATTTAACGGGTAGGTACTGTAGTGACCCGAACTTTTCCATATTTATATATATTAAATAAAATTGATATTTACATGATTAAATGTTTCCAACATGTTAAGCAATTAAACTTGTTAAGACTTCATTAATTAAAATGAGTTTCATGTAGACAATTGACCACCCGAGTTGACCGGCGATTCACGAACGTTAAAAATTGTAAAAACTATATGATGAATATATATATATATGGATATATATATATATATATATATATATATATATATATATATATATATATATATATATATATAGTTAACATGATATTATGATAAGTAAGTATCTCACTAGGTAAATTTACAATGAGTTATATACATAAAAATGAGATTACTAAGTTAAGAAACTCGAAACGATATATATAACGATTATCGTTATAACAACGCCTTACTAAATACATATGTATCATATTAAGGTATTGTTACACTATATTTAACAAGATAAAATGATAATTATATATATCATTATGTATGTTAACAATGAACTACATATGTAAAACAAGACTACTAACTTAAGAATTTCGAAACGAGGCATATATGTAATGATTATAGTTGTAACGACATTTTAATATATATATATCATATTAAGATATATTCATACATCATAATATCATGATAATGTAATAATTTAACATCTCATTATATATAATAAACAATGGGTTAACTACATTAAATGAGATAGTTAACTTAAAGGTTTCAAAACAACACTTACATGTAACGACTAACGATGACTTAATAATTATTATTTAAAATATATCTATGTATATAAATAAAGTATGTTGAAAATAAATATTTAATGATTGTAATACACGTTTGATGTCGCAATTGATATTAAGCAAGTTTAATTCAAACTTATATGATTTTAAAATAAATGGTGATCCGAAAATGAGTTATATAAGTTATAGTCTTATTAAAAGTATATTTAGGATCTAATTATTTAATTTTAACACTTTTTATATTTTACTCATAAATGAGAGGGACAGTTGATGTACTTTTTATTTATTAAATTAATGACTAGATTTTATACCATAACGACCTAAATAAATAAAGACATTTAATTTAAAAGTTTGGAATTTTTCTGAGACCTTTTTATCCACCACTGATTTAACAACGGAGTACGATTTAGCAGTCCGTAAAAACTGTCGGTAAGAAATAAACAAATATCATTTACGTGCTTATTGAAATGTCAAAAGTGACAGGATGTATTTTTTGTTATTTTCTTGTTGTTATTGCGTATTAGAGATTCTGTTTTCTCTTTTTGTCAAAGTGCCGTCCCTACACAATTCAACATGTATTGGAGTATACTGTGTTTGGATTCTGTCTCTTATTTTTTTTTCTCACCAATAACAATTGGTTACAGAGTATATCTTATATACATGCATGTAACAAATGAGATATATTACATCTATATCTTGAATTCAACCAAACAACTCTATCACCCTACAACCATGGCCATTCACCATTGTCACTCCATGATTCTTGATGTGACCCATTTAACCGCCACCACACTCGAACACCATCTCAAGAACAACCACTCTATCACCACCTTTCAATCATCAAACACCCACTTGATGTCTTCTGCCTCTACCATGAAGACACAACTCGAGAATGAGGTGTTGCAGCTGTGTTTCTGTTTCGAGGTTAGTTCAAGCACCAATCACACTTTCCAAGACGTCTCATTGCTTCTACTTATTACTATTCTTTTTCCTAGTTAGAACCGAACATGCTATTACGCCATTTCATCTATTTCTGTTTAATAAGCATCACGAACTGCCACAGCCCAATAACTATCACAACTACCATCAACATCGTAATTTGAACCTATTTCTGTGTGCTGCTATTTTCCTAACTTGTTTCTGTCTCAGCCGTTAACCAAAAACACCACTTCAAATCAACCTAGTGCTGCTACCTTGCTATATTTACTAACCTACACACCCACCACCGGTTTATAAATTAGCTGCTACTATCTTCAACTCGTTAGGATCTCAAACCAAGCCAACACCACCTCTTTATCATTCTTTTTCTCGAACCTGCAGTCTACAATATATATTATCATTGTAAACTGCTAATTTGTGTTTTTCTTCTTTTTGATCGACAATTACTACTAAAATAATCCCCACTTGCTAGCTAAAGAAAATGGTGGAATGATGAGCTGTAAAAGAGGAAGAGTAACCCCACTTGTTTAATAAGAAAACAAATCAATTGATGGATAGTTGTTACATGATTAAAATAATCATTGGAGGGGGGTCAGGTTTGGGAACGTTTGTTCTTTCTTTTGAATCCTAAAACAAACCGTCACCCTTTATTTCACTTGCATTCTGTTTCTTCAAACCACAACCAAGACCATCATTAAGTTCCTCTTTAACTTCTCTTTAACTTCTGTTCTTGCTACAACCTTCAACCAACATCAAATAGCATCGTTATCATTACCTACTACAGCTACCTTGATGTTGTACAATTCGTAGATCACCACCACACTAAACAAATCACCAACACTTGCGTTAAACTGCTGCAGTACCTTTTTGTGTTGTTTCTATTAATGAACATTGAATAAACAATGATGATGATGACGGAATGAGTGATGTGATGATGAAACTGAGATTAGGATAACACGATGGTGGAAGTAAGATGATATTAGATCATTCGATGAAGATGATAAATGATTAAAATGTTAATGATGGCCGTTAATAATAATAAGTTGATGACGAGGATTATATTATGATTATGATTATGATTATGAATAAGATGATGATAAATATGATAATAATAATACGGATCATGATGATGATGATGAGGAACTATGAAGATAATTAGGATGGTTACTCTGGTCGATCGAAACTAGGACGAAGAAGATGAAAACTCATCCGACTTATAACAGATAGATACGGTCAGATTAGATGGTTTGGGTGCATCGGTGTTTAACGAAAGGTCATGGGTTCGAATCTAGGTGACTACAAATTTTTTTTTTTATAAAAATTAAATACCGAATTGGACTTTTAATAGGGCTACTACTATTTCCCTTGCTGTACTGAAAATCTTGGGCTTCTAACGTGTTATGTTGGGCCAAATTCTAGTTGGGCTATTAGCAGGCTACAAATAGAAACCACACAATCAGATCATGAGCTATGACAGAAAAATAGAGTTAGAGGAATGGGTTAGATAGTATTCAGGTTAGCGGGAGATCACGGGTTCAAACCTGGACTTGGGCATTTTTATTAAGGGCTGCTTAGTTGAGGTAGTTTTCTATTATTTTTATTTTTATTGTTATTGTTGTTGTTATTATTTTTAGATTATTTATTATTATTACTAAGACTAACATGATTATTATTATTATTATTATTATTATTATTATTATTATTATTATGTATTAACAAGTATCATTATTATTATTATTATTATTATTATCATTATTATTAAGTAAAATTGTCATCTTATTAAGATTAACATCATTAGTAAAATTATTATTTTTATCATTATTATCATAATTAGTATTATTATTACTCAGTATTAGTATTAGAATTATTATTATCATTTCTACTAAAATTAATATTTTGATATCACTAAAACTATTATTTTTTTATGGTTATCAGTATTATTTATATCATTATTAATAATAATGATGAATATGAAAAATAAGAGTTTTAATGACGCAAATAAAGTTATAAGCATAAAAATAAAGATTATATATATAAAAATATATTTAATACACATAACCTAACTACAGTAATATTACTATATATAAAATGAAAATGTATATATAATGAAACTTGTTAATTTATTATATATATAAATTACTTCACAAATAATGATACATATATTCATTCGTTTACAATTACGTATGTTAATAAATATACAAATAATATAGGTTCGTGAATCCGAGGCCAAACCCTGCATTGTTCAATATCGTCATATGTATTTTTACTACAAAATACAGTACGGTGAGTTTCATTGATCCCATTTTACTCTTTACATTTTTGGGGCTGAGAATACATGCAAATGCTTTAGTAACTGTTTTACAATAATTATATGCGTGAGTTTCATTTACCTTTTTACCCTTTATATTTTTGGGCTGAGAATACATGCGCCGCTTTTATAACTGTTTTACGAAATAGACACGAGTAAATTAAATTACATTCTATAGCTGGATTATTAAACCGAATATGCCCCTTTTTAGTCTGGTAATCTAAAAATTAGGGAACAGACACCTTAATTGACGCGAATCCTAAAGATAGATCTATCGGGCCCAACAAGCCCCATCCAAAGTACCGGATGCTTTAGTACTTCGAAATTTATATCATGTCCGAAGGAGGATCCCGGAATGATGGGGATATTCTATATGCATCTTGTGAATGTCGATTACCAGGTGTTCAATCCATATGAATGATATTTTGTCTCTATGCATGGGACGTATATTTATGAGAACTGAATATGGAAATCTTGTGGTCTATCAAAATGATGAATTTTATTGTTTTATGATAAACCTATGAACTCACCAACCTTTTGGTTGACACTTTAAAGCATGTTTATTCTCAGGTATGAAAGAAATCTTTCGCTGTGCATTTGCTCATATTACATGGAGTCTTTCTTGGCATATAGAAGTCAGAACCTCCAAATGGGACCAATTGTTGAAGACTTCGTCTAGATGGATTAGGACGGGTCCTTTTAGTTGGTATCAGAGCGGTGGTCTTAGCGAACCAGGTCTTGCATTAGTGTGTCTAACTGATAGACGTTAGGATGCATTAGTAAGTCTGGACTTCGACCGTGTCTGCATGTCAAAAGTTTTGCTTATCATTTCGTGTTGAAAATTACCTGCTTATCATTCTTAGGGAATCACTTGCTTATCATTCATAGTCTAGACACATTTTACTGCATTGATTACATGAATAGTGTGTAGACAAAATTCATATCTTAGCGTATCTGCTAATTCATATCTTAGCATATCTGTTATTATAGATTTTACCTAACAGCTTCCATAGATTCCTCCGTAACTTATGGGACTTTAGTATTATATATGCATATGTAAGTTATGTATTACTGGGTACTAATCTACATCCTATAATCTATTTCTTATCGAAAATCCTTCATCTGGTCGTACGGGATGAATCCCTCAACCAGTTCGAGTCCTCAAATTCCGATAGCTATTCCGATAGTTATTCCGACAGCTATTTCGATATGGAGTTCCACTCGAGCTCCGAAAACAGTGTCACCAGAATGAACCAACCAATCAGCCATCCCCAATTCATCTTATGGGTTCGTAGTCGACTTAATCAATGGAGACGCGAAGAAGGCGATCCTTTCCACCAACCGAAATCACCTCTTGGTGAAGAACCTGAAGCATTTACCGATGAACCTGTCCGAAACACCATTTTCACCCTCATTTTCAGAATAGCTCGAAACGATTACATAATATCTACAATTCTAGATCTTATTCATCCGCTCATCCAAACCGACAATCATCCCGGAGTAATAAGTCAACGAGCTTCGCACCCGAGTTGTAGCCTTGGAAAATATGGTGCAAAACGTACCAGCTTCAGCAACAACACCGGCACCAACAGTACCATCAATAACAGCACCAGTACCATCAACAATCCATGCCTCAACATCTCATTCTGTACCTCGAGTATAATCATCGTTCTACATGACGTTCTACATCATTTATCTTCCTTCGACATGACGATTATGTAATCTTCAATGTTTTAGAGATTATATATTCTAGTTTTAACGGTAAATCAAATGAGATTAATATCACATTAACTCATTAAATCCATGATTATATCTGAAGAAAATATATATGTAAGTATATATTTTCATAAAGATTGTAATTAAAAATTCCTTTGTACAAACTGTTAATGGTGAAAATATTTTAACGGGTAGGTAATACCCGAGGAATATTTAGATTTCACATTAATAAGTTACACTGTACATTCTATCAAATCTGATTCAACAGTCATTTACTATCCTATTTACATCCGCCGATGCACGTATCCGTTCACCACATAATAATCATTTTCATTCAATTTCATATTTGGATTTTGACCTATCAGAATCCGACAAGTGGCATAATGAAGAAAACATTGGACAAAATAAAATTTGTTAGAAACAAACAAATTAACTATGAGAAATTTTTTTTTTTAAGAATTCACGCTAACTGTTCCTAGCTAACTGTTAATTCTGTATTACCTTTTATTTATCGCAATTTATTTATCGCAATTTAATTATCGCATTTTATTTATCGCAATTTTAATTCTCGCAATTTTATTTATCGTCATTTAATTTCTGTTATTTATTTTACGCACTTTAAATATCGGGACACGTATACAAAGTTTTGACATATCATATCGACACATCTATATATATTATTTAGAATAACCATAAACACTCTATATGTAGTAATGTTGGAGTTAGCTATACATGGTTGAGGTTGATTCTACAATTGAGACATGTACACGGGTCACGATACGTATTAATTAATTCGAATATTATATATTAAGCTATATATGAATTATTGGACTGTTAACTGTGAACTATCAACTATGGACTGCCGACATTGGACAATTAAAATGAATTAAAATATGTATTATAACATATGAAAGTAAACAATTCTTTAAGTTTGCCACTTGATTTCATCTTAAAACCTCATTTGTATCTTGACGATTACAATCCGCATTCAAACCTTTCATGATTCTTGAAAACACCTCGATCGAGAAAATGAACCAACCGCACTTCATCTACGGAAGGAAAGATTGATGCATATAGTTATGCACCTGGAAACTCTCGGCAACTGAGTAAATGTTTAACGCGCAGCTGTGCTAATTCCTTAGTGTTATTATTACCCAAAATAACTTGGTAATCCCTTTCAAAGTAGCAAATTTTTTCACAGCTTCAGCAAGTCAACTTTGACATTTCGTTCAAAACAACCTTATTATAACCTTGATATATATGCGTGCTCTTTTATTGTTACCAGGGAACCTTTTATATTCTACCATATTACCAGCAGACGTACCAGCAACCTCGTTGCTCCTTGGCTTAAATCTCTCCGACAAATCACTATATTTATCTATTGAAGACTCATCATGTACTCATCCGCATCTTGTAACAAGAATTGTCATACCAATTACCGGGAATCAGCAAATCTGTATTGTGAGTCTCGCAACATTTCCACAACAAC
The DNA here is from genome assembly GCF_046630445.1 of Rutidosis leptorrhynchoides. Classification (NCBI taxonomy): domain Eukaryota; kingdom Viridiplantae; phylum Streptophyta; class Magnoliopsida; order Asterales; family Asteraceae; genus Rutidosis; species Rutidosis leptorrhynchoides. The sequence continues at coordinate 351,768,802 of NC_092333.1, read as the reverse complement.
AGTTATATGTATCCATATAACATTTATCTCTTAGAACTATGATCTTCCATTCTGAAATTCTGAAAAGCACCCAGTCTGCGAATTAATGCTCTGAATTTTGAAAAGTTGAATGAAGCAACAAAAATTGTAAACGACCTGAACAGCCAAAAGTTGATGATAAAGAATTTGATGTTGACAAAGCTCAGAAAAAGTTTGAAACTGAAAAACTGATTGAGCAAACTACGAACGAGTCTCTGAACAAATCACAAGGACTAAACTTGTACATTAAGAATCCTGATGATTCTGTTTCTGATGAAATCTTTAGCGAATACCTTGCTTCTGACTCCAAACTCTTGCGGACAAATTTTCTTCACCATCCTTCGATATTAGAAATTCCAAGATATCATTGTATCTTTCATTATAAACATCTTCTATATTTCTGAAGATATTTTCATAACTATTCTTATCTGAAATCATTAATCTCTTCGTGCTATCAGTGTTACATCATATAGAAACTATTAGTTTCTATATTCTGTAAACTTTCGAGCTTAAAATATGAATGTTATTGAAGTAATGTTGGGAACTGATGCACGAGTTAGTATAATATAATGACACTTGATCAACGTGATTATATTACAATAAGTCATGCTGAGTTTCTAAATGGAACATGATGATTCACATATTATAACGTCATCATGTGTCATGTTACATAACTCTTTCATTCTGATTAACTTCTGAACATATCAAGAAAGTATATTCTTGGTAGTTCTATTCTCAATGATTCTGATAATTTGACAAATCAAATCGTACGATTACATTCTTTCTTGGTTAGAACATTAAGTTCATTCGAAAACTCCGTACTTACGAATTCTGGACCGTTGCTCACTTTACTAGAGGTCGAGAGGATAATAAAAAGGCAAAGAGATCCAAAATATAAGAGATAATATAAAGCCCAATAACAACACAGAGGTTACAAACCGTTGGTATTAATACGAATAGCAATATAAAGACACGATAGAATTAAGAATAGTATCACCTCAAGGTAATAGCAGGAGTAAACAGATTCTTCTAGTGGGAGATTGAAAAGAAGAATGATAGAAATGATAATTAGGAAAATATCAAGGATTAGAACTGAATTAAGCATTTTCATAATCTTTTGGATGTATGAACTAAGAAAGAAAGTATAGGAATGGTGAAAATAATGGAACGAAAAAAGTTTAATTTATAATGGAAATTATCAGACAAAGGAATCGAGGCAGATCACCGTATTTAACTATAGAGATCTTAATTTCCTTATTCGCCGAAGAAACAAATCTTTTAGATTTCGAAGATTTTCTTAAATTCCTTGAATTTCGGAATTCAACCCTCTACGTTAAAAGTTAAGACGCACCTTATTTTCTAAATTCAACAAAGACAACGTCAAAAGTTAAAACGAAATTTCATTTATTCATTTCACGCTTTTGTGATAGCTTCATTCGTGCTCTTTGAATAATTGAATTATTTTATCTGTATTATTCAATAATGATAAAACTCTGTTTATCAGCTCATATTCGTCGGGAAAACATATTTATTGTTAGCCATGACGACCTCACTCAAATTTCGGGACGAAATTTCATTAACGGGTAGGTACTGTAATGACCCGGGAATTTCCGACCAAATTTAAACTTAATCTTTATATGATTTCGATACGATAAGGAAAGTATGTAATGTTGAGTCTAGAAAACATTGGAACGATGTTTATATATTCAATTGACTTTCAACTGCTCTCGACGATTCACGAACAATTAATTGTAAATAGATATGTGTGTATGTATATATAAATAATAATTCGAAATATAATTTGAAGTATTATATAAAATTAATAAAGTAAAAATAGGGTATTATAATAATTATTATTTAAAATATATCTATGTATATAAATAAAGTATGTTGAAAATAAATATTTAATGATTGTAATACACGTTTGATGTTGCAATTGATATTAATCAAGTTTAATTCAAACTTATATAATTTTAAAATAAATGGTGATCTGAAAATGAGTTATATAAGTTATAGTCTTATTAAAAGTATATTTAGGATCTAATTATTTAATTTTAACACTTTTTATATTTTACTCATAAATGAGAGGGACAGTTGATGTACTTTTTATTTATTAAATTAATGACTAGATTTTATACCATAACGACCTAAATAAATAAAGACATTTAATTTAAAAGTTTGGAATTTTTCTGAGACCTTTTTATCCGCCACTGATTTAACAACGGAGTACGATTTAGCAGTCCGTAAAAACTGTCGGTAAGAAATAAACAAATATCATTTACGTGCTTATTGAAATGTCAAAAGTGACAGGATGTATTTTTTGTTATTTTCTTGTTGTTATTGCGTATTAGAGATTCTGTTTTCTCTTTTTGTCAAAGTGCCGTCCCTACACAATTCAACATGTATTGGAGTATACTGTGTTTGGATTCTGTCTCTTATTTTTTTTTTCTCACCAATAACAATTGGTTACAGAGTATATCTTATATACATGCATGTAACAAATGAGATATATTACATCTATATCTTGAATTCAACCAAACAACTCTATCACCCTACAACCATGGCCATTCACCATTATCACTCCATGATTCTTGATGTGACCCATTTAACCGCCACCACACTCGAACACCATCTCAAGAACAACCACTCTATCACCACCTCGCAATCATCAAACACCCACTTGATGTCTTCTGCCTCTACCATGAAGACACAACTCGAGAATGAGTTGTTACAGCTGTGTTTCTGTTTCGAGGTTAGTTCAAGCACCAATCACACTTTCCAAGACGTCTCATTGCTTCTACTTATTACTATTCTTTTTCCTAGTTAGAACCGAACATGCTATTACGCCATTTCATCTATTTCTGTTTAATAAGCATCACGAACTGCCACAGCCCAATAACTATCACAACTACCATCATCATCGTAATTTGAACCCATTTCTGTGTGCTGCTATTTTCCTAACTTGTTTCTGTCTCAGCCGTTAACCAAAAACACCACTTCAAATCAACCTAGTGCTGCTACCTTGCTATATTTACTAACCTACACACCCATCACCGGTCTATAAATTAGCTGCTACTATCTGCAACTCGTTAGGATCTCAAACCAAGTCAACACCACCTCTTTATCATTCTTTTTCTCGAACCTGCAGTCTACAATATATATTATCATTGTAAACTGCTAATTTGTGTTTTTCTTCTTTTTGATCGACAATTACTACTAAAATAATCCCCACTTGCTAGCTAAAGAAAATGGTGGAATGATGAGCTGTAAAAGAGGAAGAGTAACCCCACTTGTTTAATAAGAAAACAAATCAATTGATGGATAGTTGTTACATGATTAAAATAATCATTGGAGGGGGGTCAGGTTTGGGAACATTTGTTCTTTCTTTTGAATCCTAAAACAAACCGTCACCCTTTATTTCACTTGCTTTCTGTTTCTTCAAACCACAACCAAGACCATCATTAAGTTCCTCTTTAACTTCTCTTTAACTTCTGTTCTTGCTACAACCTTCAACCATCATCAAATAGCATCGTTATCATTACCTACTACAGCTACCTTGATGTTGTACAATTCGTAGATCACCACCACACTAAACAAATCACCAACACTTGCGTTAAACTGCTGCAGTACCTTTTTGTGTTGTTTCTATCAATGAACATTGAATAAACAATGATGATGATGACGGAATGAGTGATGTGATGATGAAACTGAGATTAGGATAACACGATGGTGGAAGTAAGATGATATTAGATCATTCGATGAAGATGATAAACGATTAAAATGTTAATGATGACCGTTAATAATAATAAGTTGATGACGAGGATTATATTATGATTATGATTATGATTATGATTATGAATAAGATGATGATAAATATGATAATAATAATACGGATCATGATGATGATGATGAGGAACTATGAAGATAATTAGGATGGTTACTCTGGTCGATCGAAACTAGGACGAAGAAGATGAAAACTCATCCGACTTATAACAGATAGATACGGTCAGATTAGATGGTTTGGGTGCATCGGTGTTTAACGAAAGGTCATGGGTTCGAATCTAGGTGACTACAAATTTTTTTTTTTTATAAAAATTAAATACCGAATTGGGCTTTTAATAGGGCTACTACTATTTCCCTTGTTAGACTGAAAATCTTGGGCTTCTAACGTGCTATGTTGGGCCAAATTCTAGTTGGGCTGTTAGCAGGCTACAAATAGAAACTACACAATCAGATCATGAGCTATGACATAAAAATAGAGTTAGAGGAATGGGTTAGATAGTATTCAGGTTAGCGGGAGATCGCGGGTTCAAATCTGGACTTGGGCATTTTTATTTTAAGGGCTGCTTAGTTGAGGTAGTTTTCTATTATTTTTATTTTTATTGTTATTATTGTTGTTATTATTTTTAGATTATTTATTATTATTACTAAGACTAACATGATTATTATTATTATTATTATTATTATTATTATTATTATTATTATTATTATTATTATTATTATTATTATTATTATTATTATTATTATTATTATTATGTATTAACAAGTATCATTATTATTATTATTATTATTATCATTATTATTATTAAGTAAAATTGTCATCTTATTAAGATTAACATCATTAGTAAAATTATTATTTTTATCATTATTATCATAATTAGTATTATTATTACTCAGTATTAGTATTAGAATTATTATTATCATTTCTACTAAAATTAATATTTTGATATCACTAAAACTATTATTTTTTTTATGGTTATCAGTATTATTTATATCATTATTATTAATAATGATGAATATGAAAAATAAGAGTTTTAATGACGCAAATAAAGTTATAAGCATAAAAATAAAGATTATATATATAAAAATATATTTAATACACATAACCTAACTACAGTAATATTACTATATATAAAATGAAAATGTATATATAATGAAACTTGTTAATTTATTATATATATAAATTACTTCACAAATAATGATACATATATTCATTCGTTTACAATTACGTATGTTAATAAATATACAAATAATATAGGTTCGTGAATCCGAGGCCAAACCCTGCATTGTTCAATATCGTCATATGTATTTTTACTACAAAATACAGTACGGTGAGTTTCATTGATCCCCTTTTACTCTTTACATTTTTGGGGCTGAGAATACATGCAAATGCTTTAGTAACTGTTTTACAATAATTATATGCGTGAGTTTCATTTACCTTTTTACCCTTTATATTTTGGGCTGAGAATACATGCGCTGCTTTTATAACTGTTTTACGAAATAGACACGAGTAAATGAAATTACATTCTATGGCTGGATTATTAAACCGAATATGCCCCTTTTTAGTCTGGTAATCTAAGAATTAGGGAACAGACACCCTAATTGACGCGAATCCTAAAGATAGATCTATCGGGCCCAACAAGCCCCATCCAAAGTACCGGATGCTTTAGTACTTCGAAATTTATATCATGTCCGGAGGAGGATCCCAGAATGATGGGGATATTCTATATGCATCTTGTGAATGTCGATTACCAGGTGTTCAATCCATATGAATGATATTTTGTCTCTATGCATGGGACGTATATTTATGAGAACTGGATATGGAAATCTTGTGGTCTATCAAAATGATGAATTTTATTGTTTTATGATAAACTTATGAACTTAACAACCTTTTGGTTGACACTTTAAATCATGTTTATTCTCAGGTATGAAAGAAATCTTCCGCTGTGCATTTGCTCATATTACATGGAGTCTTTCTTGGCATATAAAAGTCAGAATCTCCAAATGGGACCAACTGTTGAAGACTTCGTCCAGATGGATTAGGACGGGTCCTTTCATTATGAGCATGAAAACAAAAACTAGTAACCTTATATTGACTAAGCATTAGACATTTTTTTCAAACAACACACACATCACATTTCTTTGATTTTCTAATCCAAATTCTCTCCATCTTAACTCTCTCAAAGCTTAAGAACGTCTATACTTCAGTAATATTGATCATCTAGGTCAATCTAGCTTCAATTACAATCAAGAAACATCATCATTCAAGAACACATCAAGAACACTTCACAAATACTTTCAAGCTTACTAGCTTACTTCCAATCTTGCAAATCCATTTCAAGTGATCATCCAATCTCAATAAATCTTTGTTATTTACAGTATGTTATCTTTCTAATTCATGGTAATACTCATATTCAAACTTTGATTCAATTTCTATAACTATAACAATCTTAATTCGAGTGATAATCTTACTTGAACTTGTTTTCATGTCATGATTCTACTTCAAGAACTTTCAAGCCATCCAAGATCCTTTGAAGCTAGATCAATTTTTGTCACTTCCAGTAGGTTTACCTACTAAACTTGAGGTAGTAATGATGTTCATAACATCATTCGATTCATATATATAAAACTATCTTATTTGAAGATTTGAACATGTAATCACCATAACATAGTTTAGTTAATTCTAAACTTGTTTGTAAACAAAGTTAATCCTTCTAACTTAACTTTTAAAATCAACTAAACACATGTTCTATATCTATATTATATGCTAACTTAATGATTTAAAACCTGGAAACACAAAAAATACCGTAAAACCGGACATACGCCGTCGTAGTGAAACCGGGGGGCTGTTTTAGGTTAGAAAAATAAAAAATATCTTAATCTTTGAATTGGAAGTTTTTTTTCGGGAAAAATAATATTTCGTATGAACATGATACTATATCCAAAAATCATGGTTAAACACAAAGTTGAAGTATGTTTTTCAAAATGGTCATCAAGATGTCGTTCTTTCGACGGAAATGAATACCTCTTTAGAAAGTGACTTGTAACCTGTATTTATGACTATAAACTTATACTTTTTCTGTTTAGTTTCATAAATTTCAGTTCATTATGAAACCATAGCAACTTGAATCACTCAAAACGGATTTAAAACGAATAAGTTATGGGTAAAACAAGATTGGATAATTTTGCTTGTTGTAGCTACGTGAAATTTGTAACAAATCTATACAAATCATAACTTAACTAACTTATATTGTATTATACATGTATTCTAACATATATTATGTAATCTTGGGATACATAGACACATATACAATGTTTTGACATATCATATCGACCCATCTATATATATTATTTGGGAACAACCATAGACACTCTATATGCAGTAATGCTCGAGTTAGCTATACAGGGTTGAGGTTGATTCCAAAATAATATATATACTTTGAGTTGTGATCTAGCCTGAGACTTGTATACACTGGATCGTGGATTGATTCGAGATAATATATATTGATTTATTTCTGTACATCTAACTGTGGACAACTAGTTGTAGATTACTAACGTTGGACTGCTAACTTAACAAACTTAAATCGTTAAACGTAATAAAAAATGTTGTGAATATATTTCGATCATAGTTTGATATATATGTATACATTTGTTATAGGTTCGTGAATCAACCCGTGGCCAAGTCTTACTTCCCGACGAAGTAAAAATCGGTGAAAGTGAGTTATAGTCCCACTTTTAAAATCTAATATCTTTTGGGATGAGAATACATGCAGTTTTATAAATGTTTTACAAAATAGACACAAATACGTGAAACTACATTCTATGGTTGAATTTATTAAACCGAATATGCCCCTTTTTAGTCTGGTAATCTAAGAATTAGGGAACAAACACTCTAATTGACGCGAATCCTAAAGATAGATCTATGGGCACTAACAAGCCCCAGTCAGAGAATTTGAACTGCTTTAGTACTTCGATTTTATCATGCCCGAAGGGAGTCGCGGAATGATGGGGATATTCTATATGCATCTTGTTAATGTCGGTTACCAGGTGTTCACCATATGAATGATATTTATCTCTATATATGAGATGATGTTTATGAAAAATGGAAATATGAAATCTTGTGGTCTATTATTACGATTTGATAAATATATAGGTTAAACTTATAACTCACCAACATTTTTGTTGACGTTTAAAGAATGTTTATTCTCAGGTGATTATTAAGAGCTTCCGTTGTTGCATGCTAAATTATGGACAAGGGTTGGAGTCAGCATGCTTATATAATATTGTTTAAAAACTGCATTCGAAGATTTAAATTGATGTGTAATATTATTGTAAACCATTATGTAATAATCGTGTGAAAACGCTATATTTTAGATTATCATTATTTGATAATCGTCGTAATATTTTTAAACCTTTATCGATAAAATAAAGGTTATGGTTTGTTTTAAAATCGAATGCAGTCTTTGAAAAACGTCTCATATAGAGGTTAAAACCTCGCAACGAAATCAATTAATATGGAACGTTTATAATCGATATGAACGGGACATTTCAAAGGGGGTCGCACCCCCTTGCGGGTTCAAGGGCGAACACCCTGAAACCTCAACCGAAAACGCACTATAATTTATATCGAAAATTTGTCTTCCAACCGATTTTTCTGCCAAACGGTATGACTTTTAGTCAACCGATTTTCCCTCCAAAATGAAGAGTTGCATCTCTTCATGATAACATAACTGATTAAATTTTCGGTTTTATGTTTTATATGCATTCATTCAGAACACATAAACAGAAACATACATACTCTCTAATAATTGATTTTGATTTCTTCTTGCATGGAAACAAAACTCATTGTTATCTTATCCCAATTGAGATTTCGTGTAAACCCGACGATTCCGAGGGGCTAAATACTTAATTAGAAAAGTGTTTCACGATCAAGAACCAATCCAGATTATCTATTTCATACGTGTTTTCTTACATCTATGTTGACCTCATTCCTAGATAAACGTAGCAGACTTTTAGGACGCTATCAAGCACCATCTGAACCCTAACAGCCGATAACCGAAGGAGATACCAAATACTTTAGTCGTGACAGTCGGGAAGGAAAACCTATGAAAAGGTTCCGAAAAAGTTACCCCAAGTTGATCAACCATTTAGACCGCATATACCGGTTACCCCATTTTGGCCTATCACCCATTTTCCCTATTTGATTAGAGACCGCAATCCTAACTGTTGTTGCCTTGCTATCCAATTCAACAAATAACGTTTTATGATCATCTATTTCGTGTTCAAAATGAATTATACTGTTATCTCTACAAAACATATAACGCGTACCAAAATCTCAAGCACATACACATATTATATGCTTCTATGTTATATTTACACAATCCCAAAGAAAAATTGTTACAAATTATTTCCCATCAAAATCCATGATAAGATACTAAAATTCCCCATCAAGTACTACATAATTAAGTTCATAATACAACATTGTTACAAATTGTTATACAAGCATCAAAAAAGAGTATAACAATACACAATCTTACAAAACTTCGTTAATTGTTTGTTACCAACTCGATATGTTATTACTACTACCCGCAATACTTCGAAATTGCTTCAAAATCTCTGAAAATGTCACTATGCCAACCAAAGTATAATCTTGTTGTACTACCCAAGCATAACTAACACGAAGTGCAACCATTTGAACCATAACCGCCATCAAAGAGTTCCACGGATGACAAACAATCGCCTCGGACCGTTTTCCAGGATAAAACCGACCCACACAACCATTTTTGCTAGGTCCGAATTCGTCGTCCGATGAACAACCCGAAAATAATGATGATGGGTTGAAGTAATCGTCCATAAGGTCCAACATTGATGTCAACTTTCTTTTGCTCAATCTCATCTTGACCAAGTTGACCAAATCATCAGACGGGCCTGTGAAGTCAATATAAGCCATGAGATCCCCGGCCGAGAGGGTTGTTATAGCGGCTGCAACGGTCTCATCACAAGAAGCAAGGGTAAAAGGGGAAATTTCACCTATTAAACGGTTATCCTTGTTAACAACTCCTATAGAAGTTTGTTCCATAAGTGAGCATGAGATTAAAGGTAACATTGTAATAGCAGGGTCATCAAAATGGACCGTGAGCGTTGACTTGTCGATTATGTCTAACACTTCAATGGTGAAAGCGGGTATAGGAGAGAAGACTCCGATCGAGTTTAAAAGAAACCGAACAACGTCTTCTTGAGTTAGCCAACAGACTTCTTGGTTGCAATGAATAGCAGGGTCTAAATGAGAAGGTTTGGTGAGTTGGTTTATTCTTGGACTACTTCTTACATTGGTGTCTATCGGTATAACCAAGTTTTGAGCCCCTTCAAGTATACAATCTATTGCCTCCAACAAACTGTAAAAATACAAATAAACAAAAGAGGTAAATCAAGTTTACACAATAATAAACTACTAATAATCATTAACTATTTCGAATAGAATGTTATTCCATCCATCTCAAATGTCAACTTTAACTTTTGACAACCTATCTTTTTCAACATTAACTTTAAATATTTTTGTTAGTGTTATAAATGAAGATTATGCTAATGAGTTGAGTTTTAAATATGTTGTTATTCGTATAATTTTCAATAAGTATTATACAAAACAAACAAACATATATAAAGTCAAAGTTAAAAAACAAAGAATTTAAAAGTTAATAGCGAACAGTTCTAATGGGACAGAAGAAGTATATGATTAGCTATTTTTAAATGAATATGAATATAGAACTTTAAAACACAAATAAACATAAACTCCTAATGGTTCAGGCGCATTTTGGGACTGATCACTTCAAATATTGTCATCAAACTTATAAAGATCAAATCTTATTCATTTAAGTTAAATACTTGATTCTATATGCATTTCTTAGCCAATCATATCATATAAAAAAATTGTGTAACATCAAATTGAACAACGATTTGTAGAGATTCATACAAAGTAAAATGAACTATCCACCACTTGTCTCGTGTCAGGGCAAACTACACAGGAGATTATATAACACTAGACGTTTCTTAGGGCACTCCCAACGCACCCGTCCAGGAAACCGCCCAGGCCGCCGCCCTCCTGGGCGCCGATGGCAGCGGCTAGCCCAGGGGGCCGCCCAGGAACCCGTCCAGCCATTCGCCCATGTAATCGTGCTTTTTGGTAAGATTTGTGGACGGAGGAATATAGCCGTTGTAATATTATTTTGGAAATAATAAAAAATTAAAAATTAAAAAAAAAAAGGAAGGAAGAAGTGTCATGGTTGGAAGTGTTTAGTCCTGAGTTTAGTCCTGGGAAGGAAATGGGAAAAAAGCGCTGATGTGGCGCTGAGGACTAAGGTGGAGACATGTCTCCATTGGGAGCACTCTTAGAGATTTCTACAAAAGGTAACATTGTAATATGGTAATGACATAAAACATGTTTGCTTTAATAAATTAGAATGTAGTTAGCCTTGTGATATTTTTCACATCAAGTTATTAGAGACAAAATTGAATTACATCAAATCTAATCACAGTGGTAGGGTCTGCTCTAACCATTCTAAGCAAATAATGCCTAACCACCAAAGAAAAAAATATATTTTCACTTTTGGATCTTAAAATATTTATTAATTTATAATAATCTGAAATGATATAAAGTAGAAGTGTATCTTAATTGAAAACTTGATTATTAGATCAGTGCTTACGTCTAATCTAGATTTTAGATTGTAGTTTGTGGATTGTGAATTAAAGTAAAACTTAGTGCTTGTGGATAAAATTAATAGCGATTAGTCAATGGTCAAATAAAAGATACAATAAAATATCTTTAACTAAGATCGGTTTTTGCTTTTCTATGTACGGATGGGATCATGACATTTAAACAACATATCCAGTTCAGAGTACCTAACCCCTTCAATTTTTTCAATTTATTTTAGGAATAAAAAATAATTCTATCTTATTGTGTTAAATTATTTGCAGCGTAGATTTAATGTCGATCACACATTACACCAAATCATTTCTTGACAAATCTATCGTAAATGTCACGTACGGTTAGATTGATTTATCATTTTCAATGAATTTTTATGATAAGAAACTATATATATATATATATATATATATATATATATATATATATATATATATATTTATATATCTGCTTACCATTTTATATCATTTTGAAAAATTCGTAACAAAGCGGAAGCGATTCGTACCTCTTCATCTCTTTACTTTGTACAATACTTTTTTTTAGTTGTACGTTATCTTTTAGTTGCTCGTGTATAGCTAAAACGTCATCCATTAAACACACTTTCGATAATAAACAGGCATTTTAATGTGAGAAGAACTGTGTTTAACTTTTTTTTTTTTTTTTAAGGCAAATTCACATCACATCATACTAACACGTATATATACATCACGAAATGTGCTAACCAGGACTCGAACCCTTAACCTTTAAGGTTTTAAAGTGATCTCCATACAGTCAATCCATTGACTCTTTGGAAGAACTTTTTTTAACTAAAGTCATACATCTTGAAGAAACTGGTAGTTTTAACCTGCATTTGTTTTCTAACTGCCTCATTTACTATAATTCAGCCAATTAAACTCCTTCAGTATCAAAGTTCATATCTCATAAAAATTATTAAGGATAAGGATTTTTCTAAAAATTAATAAAACTCTTTTACGTAGCCTTGTTGTATATTTAATTGAAAATGACGTTTATGAAACCTTACAAAAATATTATTCACCTTAACAACCATCTTTTTCAATAACAATCTTTTTCAATAACTAGAGAAACAAATATGATCAAAACGAACCTCGAATTCGGTTCCAGATGCCGAATCTGTCCTTTGACATTCGAAACGAGATCCAAAACATTAGATTGAAGCGCATTCAAAGGATTCACCAAATTCTCTTCTTTACAAAGATAAACAATAACATCAACCATACATATTTTCGCAACACAACGACAATAACAGCAATTAATATCGTCGTTAAAATCAGTCACATAATTTGTACGATCACAGCTCCATATACTTAGGTATAAATCACCTGAATTTTTCAATGTAAAAACCGCGTCAGCAACGGTTGCTGTCACCGGTAACGACCTCAACGGTGGTTTTCCAAGACACAAGTCCGAGATTTCGGTTGCAAGTAAGGTAATTGCCATACAATGAAATGGAATTCGGTTTTTTTATATTTATGGAATATTCGTTTTTTATTTGTGTGTGGAGAAATGGTGTTACTTTTTGTGGACTTTATATGGGAAGGGAGAATCGTAAGAATTATGGGACAGCCGTGAAATCCGGCCCCTTGTTTATTAATATATGTCTTTTTTCTACCATGAGGTTTATTTTATTACAATTTGGTATACTTACTTTGTTAAAGCTAAGGATTTAGTTTCTTTTGTATTCTAAAATTTGTATTTCATTTTATGTTATCTAAACCAATTGTATAAACGAATGATGGTGAGTTGAGTGTTACAACAGTGAGGTTATTCGAAACACTATTTAATTATATATGTTATATTAACTATATTAAATATGTATATAAAACAAAATACAACGTAATTTCTGTTGCTAAGAGGTCACTGGAACTTTGCATAGGAGAAAACCTTTGATTCTTCCCGTACTAACTTTCTCTTCTTTCTTCTTCTTTGAAATCCCTTGCAATAGGGAGACTACCATCGACCGACCTTAGGAGGGACACTACCGCCCCTGAGGGTATATCAACCAAAGCCAATCTGGCAGTAGTAATGCTATCACTTATGCCCCCTCTAACGCGGGCCGAACGACGGCGAGCACGAGTATATAGTAGAGCAGTAGCCACCGGCTTTATTCGCTTGGTCGACACAGACAGATAAAAAAATTCTTTAGCGAGAATCTTTCCTTTCAAAACTTTATTACATCATTCCATGTCCATCACTCGTAGACGCTTCTCCAGCTCTTTCAAGAATTGTATGGGAGTGGTCCTCGGCTCGCCCACTTAAAACATATGGAGATTCTCGGACTGGGAATAGTGGCACTCGACATCTTTAGTAATTAACTTATTCCTTAATTTTCTTTACTAACCTTTTATTTCCTTTTATATAAACTCAAAAATTCTGTTAAACTATTGATAATCCTAAAGTATATCCCTAACAAATTATGTAATTATAATCAATGGTGCAAAATTCGCTATTCGGGGAGTAATCGATCGGAATTTCGAAATGAATAATAGGTAATTAGGGGATAATTTGGGAATTAACCGGATTGTACTTTTCTTACATTTAAATATTTAAACTTCAAAATTATACGTGTAAATATAGAAGAAACCCATATGTATGTTAATGTATGTATGTATGTATGTATGTATATATGTATGTATGTATGTATAAATGTATATATGTTTATGTAGGTATATCTATGTATGTATGTATGTATGCTTATATATGTATGTATACATGTATGTTTATGTATGTATTTATGTTTATATATGTAGATATGCTTATGAATGTATGTATATACGTAATTATGTATGTATGTATGTGTCACACCCCCCAAAATGGACCAGGGGTAATTGTGACCAATCATATCATAACACAGTTGTATAAACGAGAATGACTCTATATGAGACTTTTTAAATAAAACCTTTGTTAATAAAATAGCGGAAGCAGTAATACATGTTTACATTATTATTAAAATATAAAATAAATGTTTATGAACTAAAATATAATATGCGGTGTGGACTCCATGCAAGCATCAAATCTATCATCACAAAGTTGCAAACAGCTAGCTCAATCATCACCTGAGACAAAACATGCTTAAAGTGTCAACCAAAAAGGTTGAGTGAAATTCACAGGTTTATAAATAATATCCAAAGTTTTAGACCACAAGATTTAGTTTAAAGTTGATTGATATAGAAATATCAATCTAAAAGTGTTGCTGCATTTTGTAATATCGCTACTAAACAAGTTTACCCTATGACACCTTGTACTGTCAGTGTCGTGGAATCATTATTATGTAACCAAAGACCAACGGTCGAATGGTTAGAGACGTTACTCTCAATAGGCCTACTCACAATAATTAAGTTCGCATTTAAACGTAGCAATTGACGATATTACGGTAGGGATTTAGCATGAATTAAAGCATGACAGCATAGTTAATAATTTAGTACTTGTGTCTAAGTGTAAAACAGTTTTAAAGCAAGCATGTGTCTCACCCCAAAAGTTATAAATAGTTAAGTAAACAGTAAAAGTGGGGCTATGAAAATCACCTTAGTAGCACAAAAGAGTATTCCACGAAAGAATTGAACGGAAGGACGTGACCGAGATCTCAACCTAGAGATAAAACGTATGATCAGACATTGCCTAACAGACAATAGTATATAGTACTATATTGATAGTAATGGTTCACTAAAGAATTTTCATTTTCGGAAGGTTACTATTTATGGAAAGTTTCCACTTATAGTAATTTTCCAATTTTAGAAAGTTCGGGTTAATCTTTAGCAAGATGTTGTGTAACTTTACTCAAACTTCGTTGCTATCAAATAAGTCAGAAATGACCAGATGTAACCGGGGGCCCAGGACTCTTGACCAGAATCTAAGTCATGGCATTCGAGATTCACAAGCTTACCCATAAATGACAACCTAGACATCATTCACTTACGACCGTGAGTAGCGATGAAGTTCACATGAATTGTACATTATCTTTGATTAACCTTCACTTTAGGTTTATATGTTATTATATATGTTATATTATATTATTAATGTATTAACAATTTGATTATCTTATATTATATACTATAAGTTATTATTATTAAATTAGTATAGTTATAAAATAAGTGTTTATTAATAATGTATTGTTATTAACTTACATTATAAGCATTATACTTTATTATATAGTATACTTAGTTATTAACCGTAAGTTATAATAATAATATTAATTTAGTATATGTAATATACTTATGTTAATCGAAAATCATACTAATATATGTTAATTCAAATATTAATTCATTAAATATTATATTTATAATTTTTATAAACTTAGTTAATTATACAATTCAGTAGGATATTTTATAAAAATAATTTTATCAAGTTTTTGTATTTATTTCCCACTTTTCTTTATATATATACTCGGTTTATACTAATCAAATTTAATTAGATAATAAATATTAAATCGACCTAAATAAATAATTTTATATTTTTTACAGGTTCTATATTATGTAAAAATTTTATAAAAATTATTAAATCAAATTTTATATCAAAATATTATTTATTTAATGTTTTCTAATTATTTAACCATTGTAATCGGCCTATAATTAAATAAATAGGAAAAATAATTTAAAATTAATTTTTATATTTTTTTTAAAGTATTTAGTGATGCTACTAATCATATAAAAATTTTATAAAAATATTTAATACACGTTTTTATTTATTTTGTATTTTCTTTATTATTTCTCTCGGTTTAGAATAATGCAAAAGTAAATTCTTTTTAAATACTAATGGTCCCATTTATTTAATTTTTATAATTTTCACTTGTTTATAAAAGTATAATAATCTCAAAAAAAAATTATAATTATTTTTATTGCTGTTTAATATTTTATTACAAATTTTATATTGTTTTTATGTTAAAATACTACATAATTCGTATTTAATCATAAATAGTATTCCATAAATTATCAAAATTATTTTTATACATCATAATACTTATAATACTAATTATAACATGTAAAAATAATTTTTATATATTAAATTCAAATTTTTAAAGAATATACAAAAAAATAAAAGCAAATCGATAAAAAATATAGAAAATACCTCAAGTACTTTCCCAAGTTTGTGAGAGAGTTTTTTTAAAGATTTGATACAAGTTTTTATGAAATGGAAGTGGGAATTTATAGGAAAAAAATGGTTGGTGAAAAAAAAATATAAATAAAATAAAGGTGCCAATTTTGACAAAAAATAAAAACATGTTAAAAATATTTTTAATAAGTTTTTGTTTTTGAAAATATTTAGTCAAAATTCATGGGCTCATTATTTAATCTATAAAAAAATATCTTTTTTTATAAGCTAAAAATATATATATAATGATTAAAATAACTTATCATTTAATTAATAATTATGTTTCATATAGTTTTAAATATAATACGCATTAATATTAATATTAACTAAAGTTATTTTATATAATTAGTGTAAACTTTAGTTAACAAAAAGTGTCGACTAAAAATAAATATTTGATCAATGTCAAATTTAATTATATATTACGTATGAATAACAACCCTATAGTCAAATTAGTCAATTCAGGTATGGAAATATGAGGGTTGTTATAGTACCTACCCGTTAAAAGAAATTTCGTCCCGAAATTTAGTTGTTGCCATTAATTGGTGTTGTTCGTACATAGACGAGGATATTTACGTTTTATTTGGTTTTCACGTTCTCAGGTATGCTCGGGGCCTTGCGTGAATTCCAACGGATAGAATATTGTTCTGTTTCAAGAATTAAAATCATACAAACCATAATTTCTACAAGTTCTTCTACGAAGTGCATTTTATTATTAATGTGGAGATCATTCAAAATGATGATGTTATACAAGTCATTTTAGTAAATTGGATATATAAAATGTGTTATGAATAATATCGAGCTCATTTAAACCTTAAGCGTTTATGCCACCACGCTAGGGTAGACAAAATAGAGAGGAGTTCATGAAAATCATAGTCGTGAAATTTGATAGAGATTGTCATTCTTTACAACAAGAATGATGAATATGAGTTGAAAATATTATTTTATCAACATTGGGTAATATGGATAAAACGATTCGATTATAGGAAGAGTATAAATGAAGTTATCTTAAAAGTTTGAGATAAGGAAATATCAGTTTGCCTTAACTTTTGACATAATTAAAGGTGATTTCCGGAATTCAAGGGATTTAAAAGAAATCTTTATAATTTGTATAAGATTTGATTCTCCGGTAATTAAGGAAATTAAAATTGCCTTGATTGTTGTGTCTAGAATTTTGCTATAAATTAGCTTCTTCTGTTTCATTATCTTCACCACTTCTATACTTTCTTTCTAGATTCATACTTTCAAAGATTGTGAAAATGCTCCATCCAGTTCTTATCCTGGATATTTTTCTGACTATCGTTTCTGTCATTCTTCTTTTTCATTTACCCCCAGAGGAATCTGTTTACTTCTACAATTACCTTGGGGTTATAGTGTTTTTAATTCTCCCGTATCTTTATGTTGCTATACGCATTGATATACACGGTTTGTAATTTCCGTGTTATTATCGGACTTTATATTTTCCCTTATACATCGGAGCTCTATGCTCTTGTTTTTCCTTCCCGACTTCAAGTCAAGCGAATAATGGTCTAGAATTCGTAGGTATGGAGTTTCGAATGATCATAATATACAAAGCATAAGGAAAAGTAATAGCACGATTTGATTTGTCAAATTACTAGAATTACTAAGGATAGAACTATCAAGAATATATGTTCTTGATATGTTCAGAGGTTAAGTAGAATGTAAAAGTCATGTAACATGGCAAATGATGATTATAAAGTCTATGAATCATCATCTTCCATTAAAAATTTAGCATGACTTACTGTAATATAATCACGTTGGCCTGACGTCATTATATTATACTAACTCATGCTTCAATTCCCAGCACTACCTCAAATCATTCAAAATTTAAACTTGTATGTTATAGAAATATAGAAACTAAAACAGTTTCCTTTATTATGTAAC
The DNA here is from genome assembly GCF_046630445.1 of Rutidosis leptorrhynchoides. Lineage (NCBI taxonomy): Eukaryota > Viridiplantae > Streptophyta > Magnoliopsida > Asterales > Asteraceae > Rutidosis > Rutidosis leptorrhynchoides. The sequence continues at coordinate 351,750,297 of NC_092333.1, read as the reverse complement.
ACAGATAGTGCGAAGTAATAAATAATTTCGGACAAGAATAGTTATGAAGGTATCTTCAGAAATATAGAGGATATTTATAACGAAAGATACGATGATATCTTAGAATTTTCTAAGATCCAATGATAATGAGGAAAATTCTTCTGTAAGAATTTAGAATGCGTAAGGAGATCTTTTGTGGTTTTCATCCGAATTCGAATCATCTAGATTCTTTGATTACAGGTTTAGTCCTTGTGATTTGTCCATGGTCTCCTTCATGATTAGCTCAATCCGTTTTTCAGTTCTAAATCTGAGCGTTTTCAATATGTCATTCTTTATCATCAAACTGTTGGCCATTAAGACCACCTATAGCTTTTGCTGCTTCGTCAGCATTCTCAAGGTTAACGAATCTGAATCATTGATTATCAATCCAAGGTGTTTTCAAGAATTTTGAATTTGAAGTGTTTAAGCGTAGGATGTAACCATCAATGGTTCTAATTTTGGTGGTTTGACGTGATAATTCATCACAAAATACGAATGAATATATATATATGAATTTAGTAATATTTAGGAAGATAACACCTGCTAAAGCTTTACTTGGATTCTGATATGTCAAAATTAGAATATGTAATTGAATTTGTACGAAAATGGTTGTTCTTTAGTGAACGGATACATATATCTTGTGAACGTAAGTAGTATAGTTACTGATTATTGAATCAGAATTGAAGAATGTACAATGCAACATATTAATGTGAGATATAAATATTTCTCGGGTATTACCTACCCGTTAAAATATTTTCACAATTAACAGTTTGTACAGAAGAACTTTAATTACAATCATTATGGAGATATACGTTCATATATGTATTCTTCAAATATAATATAGATTTAATGAGTTAATATAATATTAAAATCATTTGATTTGCGGTTGGAATAAGAATAAATAATCTTCAAAACTTGAGAGATTACATAATCGTCGGGGAATATTTCTTTAATGGAGTTATGAATCAATACTTCATCGTTCATTGTTATTGATATATCTCGGTATATGATGTTGGTGCTCGTGGAATTCTTGTGAAATTCACAAGACACGACTAATGTTTTCTAAAAAGTTTCGAGTACATCGAAAATGGAAGTGTAAAATCAGACATGTATTTGAATAATACACTTGATTTATTATGAAATGGAGTTTATTGTGCTGAAGCAGTGATTAACGATCATTAAGTCATTAACGAAGGATGTATATTATAGCATATTAGTGATATGAATTAACCAAGTAGTACATACTAGTTAAGATTTACACGTAATAGCTTAGTACGAAAAGATTTATTATTGTTTCAAACCATATATATATAAAGTATACATATATAATTCTTCAGGAAGAATGAGTCAATACATCTTAACTCATTATTACTAATATTCCTTGGTATCTATGGGGCGTATGATGTTGATATCCGAGGTACTGAGTGTGATGTTGAGGCGTGAAATGCAGATGTTGTTGTTGGTGATGCTGATGCTGTTGGTGGTGATGCTGATGGTGCTTACAATGCTTGTGGTGTTGGTGATGTTGGTGGTATTGTTGGTACTAGTGGTGCTGGTTATGTTGCTGGTGTTGCTTGTGGTACTTGGGTAGTAGGTGTGAGCCTAGCTTCCAAATCGTGCACTGTTTCCTCCAGGGTTTCTACTTTTTGCTCGAGTCTATGGATTTTTTCTACCCATTCCTCCGTAAGGTTTGTCAATTCTTGATATTTAGTTCGAAGTCTTCTAACTTCTTCTAATAACCGTATCTGGTTAGAATTCGGGAGTAGAGGACGAATACTGCCTTGGGCTACATCGAGTCGACCTTCGAGGCGGAAAATCCTTGCGAAAAGAGTGAAAGTGGTATTGCGAACAGGTTCGCCGGTAAGCGGATCGAGTACTCTGACGTTTGGTGGTAAGTTTGGCTCGTGATAAGGAGTACCTTCTTCATTTCTCCATAGGGTGAGTATTTTTCGAACCCATCCCCATTTTATGAAGAAATCTCGGTAATTGATCGATGGGTGTTGTAACGACCCTGGATTTTCCAACTTTATTTATTAATAATTATTATTATTAATACTTGTGATTAAACGAATGTATGTTATTACATTTACTTGATGCCATGATTAACCGTACTTGACTTTAATTGCCCGAAACGTCTTTGTGACACCCGAAACTTACACGAATAATATTTTCAGATATTATTTACATTCATGATTAAGTTTTATTAATCATTTTATTTAACTAAGGCTATTAGTTAATTACATGGGCTTTTAATTGGATTTATTTGTTAATTACATACAACTTGGGCTTTTAATTGAACATGGGCTTATAAAGCCCACCCTACTTCTTTCATGGACTTTTTTTTAGCCCATCACCACATGTGTAAGTATTACTTAGACTTGTAACTAGTTAGTTAACTTGTTAGGAATCTAGTCTTCACCTTATCCCCATGTAAACCCATCCATTAACCAACTTTTGAAGGCTTTACATGCAAGTGACCAAAGAATTTTTTTCTTCCCTCCCTTCCCCCTAGAACTGTCGGCCTCCAAGGCCTTTAGAGGGTTTGGTTGCTTTTTTTTTACTACATTTACTAAGTATTACTCTTCACATTCCATAACACACACATACTTGCTTTTATTTTCTCTCTTTTCTCTCATAGAATTGTAAGTAACTTGAACACTTTTCTCTCTTTTCTCCTTGCTTGAAAACCGAAACCAAGACACCTTAAATCATCATCATCACTTGATCTTGATTATTGTTTTGTTACTTGTTGTTTGTTACTTACTTGTAGTTGTTATTGTTATTTACTTATTATCTTCCAAGAAGCAAACTTGTTAGTTTGATTCTTCATCTATCTTGTTCTAACAAGAACATACAAGACATAAACTTTCTAGTTTATGATCTCCATTTAATACTTGTTTAAAGATTTAGAGTTTATGTGTTGCAAATCATACTTCTGAATCATGTTTGTTAACTTTAAATTTTACATTCTTAAAGATCAAACTTTGGTTTGAATCTTTAAAGTATGAACAACCATGAACCTTTTACTTGTTTATTTAGTTTACTACTCCATTTACTTGCACTTTAATTTTATGATTTTGGTTGTTATTGGTCAAGTACTACAAGTTAGTCTTGATCTCATATCTCTTGGAACTAAAAGTTAACTTAAAAGTTCAAGAACATGTAAATAAGTTTTCTTTAAATATAACTTTGTATACTTATGCTTGATCTAGACTTTTGAGTCTTGGATCTTCAAGATCAAACTAAGAACTATGTTCTACAACTTATGATCTTGATTATTTAGCTTACTTTCAAGTTTATAGTTCAATCTTACTTTTACATTTCATGTATGTGTTAGATTTAAGACTTTGATGTAACTTTGGTTCATCAAAACACTTGCAACACTTAAGTGAGTTATGCTTCATGTCTTAGACTTACACTTGAATTATGATGGTAAAACCTTGGTGAAAATGATGCAAACACATCAATGAGTTGTACACTTGAAGCTATATGCATCAAGGATGAGAACCATGATGAACATCAAGCACCAAGACCACCGGAACCCACTATTTTTCTGTTTACTGTCTTCTGCCTACTGTTTTCTGGGTTCTGTAACATACCAGTACACCTGGGCTACTGTAACCTGCATTTTCAGATAGATCTTTTCGATTAAATAATTTTTCATATAGGACTCGTCTTAATCCGAGTTACAGTTTAGGATTTATGGCCCTCCGATCGTCACTATGTCCTTTTAACGTTGTGCAGAAATTTCTGACCTACTCGCACTTAGACCATCGCCACGGTCAAACGAAGACGATTTTGCTTCTGTAAATTTTACAACATTTAAAGGACTCATATACGGAGCCATGGCCACTAGTCTCACCTTAATTCAGTAAGGGTAGAGGCCGTGGTGACTGATCGAAGTCAGCCTTTGTTTTAAACTACTTTCATAAACGAAACCTACTTTACACCTTTTGTTAAATGATGAATGATGATGACCCTTAAGACCTTATTTACATACTTTTAAACCTATTCGGATGATTTACTGACTTAGTACTAATTGACTTAGGTTGAGGATGTAGTGACCCGAACTTTTCCATGTTTATATATATTAATTGAGATTGATATTTACATGATTAAATGTTTCCAACATGTTAAGCAATCAAACTTGTTAAGACTTGATTAATTGAAATATGTTTCATATAGACAATTGACCACCCAAGTTGACCGATGATTCACGAACGTTAAAACTTGTAAAAACTATATGATGACATATATATGGATATATATATAGTTAACATGATATTATGATAAGTAAACATATCATTAAGTATATTAACAATGAACTACATATGTAAAAACAAGACTACTAACTTAATGATTTTTAAACGAGACATATATGTAACGATTATCGTTGTAAAGACATTTAATGTATATATATCATATTAAGAGATATTCATACATGATAATATAATGATAATATAATAATTTAAAATCTCATTTGATATTATAAACATTGGGTTAACAACATTTAACAAGATCGTTAACCTAAAGGTTTCAAAACAACACTTACATGTAACGACTAACGATGACTTAACGACTCAGTTAAAATGTATATACATTTAGTGTTTTAATATGTATTTATACACTTTTTAAAGACTTCAATACACTTATCAAAATACTTCTACTTAACAAAAATGCTTACAATTACATCCTCGTTTAGTTTCATCAACAATTCTACTAGTATGCACCCGTATTCGTACTCGTACAATACACAGCTTTTAGATGTATGTACTATTGGTATATACACTCCAATGATCAGCTCTTAGCAGCCCATGTGAGTCACCTAACACATGTGAGAACCATCATTTGGCAACTAGCATGAAATATCTCATAAAATTACAAAAATATGAGTAATCATTCATGACTTATTTACATGAAACAAAATTACATATCCTTTATATCTAATCCATACACCAATGACCAAAATGAAATGTCCCGTTCTTATTGATTAAAAACGTTCCATATTAATTGATTTCGTTGCGAGGTTTTGACCTCTATATGAGACGTTTTTCAAAGACTGCATTCATTTTAAAACAAACCATAACCTTTATTTCATCAATAAAGGTTTAAAAAGCTTTACGTAGATTATCAAATAATGATACTCTAAAATATCCTGTTTACACACGACCATTACATAATGGTTTACAATACAAATATGTTACAACAAAATAAGTTTCTTGAATGCAGTTTTTACACAATATCATACAAGCATGGACTCCAAATCTCGTCCTTGTTTAAGTATGCGACAGCGGAAGCTCTTAATAATCACCTGAGAATAATCATGCTTAAAACGTCAACAAAAATGTTGGTGAGTTATAGGTTTAACCTATATATATCAAATCATAATAATAGACCACAAGATTTCATATTTCAATACACATCCTATACATAGAGATAAAAATCATTCATATGGTGAACACCTGGTAACCGACATTAACAAGATGCATATATAAGAATATCCCCATCATTCCGGGACACCCTTCGGATATGATATAAATTTCGAAGTACTAAAGCATCCGGTACTTTGGATGGGGTTTGTTAGGCCCAATAGATCTATATTTAGGATTCGCGTCAATTAGGGTGTCTGTTCCCTAATTCTTAGATTACCAGACTTAATAAAAAGGGGCATATTCGATTTTGATAATTCAACCATAGAATGTAGTTTCACGTACTTGTGTCTATTTTGTAAATCATTTATAAAACCTGCATGTATTCTCATCCCAAAAATATTAGATTTTAAAAGTGAGACTATAACTCACTTTCATAGATTTTTACTTCGTCGGGAAGTAAGACTTGGCCACTGGTTGATTCACGAACCTATAACAATATATACATATATATCAAAGTATGTTCAAAATATATTTACAACACTTTTAATATATTTTGATGTTTTAAGTTTATTAAGTCAGCTGTCCTCGTTAGTAACCTACAACTAGTTGTCCACAGTTAGATGTACAGAAATAAATCGATAAATATTATCTTGAATCAATCCACGACCCAGTGTATACGTATCTCAGTATTGATCACAACTCAAACTATATATATTTTGGAATCAACCTCAACCCTGTATAGCTAACTCCAACATTCACATATAGAGTGTCTATGGTTGTTCCGAAATATATATAGATGTGTCGACATGATAGGTCGAAACATTGTATACGTGTCTATGGTATCTCAAGATTATATAATATACAATACAAGTTGATTAAGTTATGGTTGGAATAGATTTGTTACCAATTTTCACGTAGCTAAAATGAGAAAAATTATCCAATCTTGTTTTACCCATAACTTCTTCATTTTAAATCCGTTTTGAGCGAATCAAATTGCTATGGTTTCATATTGAACTCTATTTTATGAATCTAAACAGAAAAAGTATAGGTTTATAGTCGGAAAAATAAGTTACAAGTCGTTTTTTTAAAGGTAGTCATTTCAGTCGAAAGAACGATGTCTAGATGACCATTTTAGAAAACATACTTCCACTTTGAGTTTAACCATAATTTTTGGATATAGTTTCATGTTCATAATAAAAATCATTTTCTCAGAATAACAACTTTTAAATCAAAGTTTATCATAGTTTTTAATTAACTAACCCAAAACAGCCCGCGGTGTTACTACGACGGCGTAAATCCGATTTTACGGTGTTTTTCGTGTTTCCAGGTTTTAAATCATTAAGTTAGCATATCATATAGATATAGAACATGTATTTAGTTGATTTTAAAAGTCAAGTAAGAAGGATTAACTTTTGTTTGCGAACAAGTTTAGAATTAACTAAACTATGTTCTAGTGATTACAAGTTTAAACCTTCGAATAAGATAGCTTTATATGTATGAATCGAATGATGTTATGAACATCATTACTACCTTAAGTTCCTTGGATAAACCTACTAGAAAAGAGAAAAATGGATCTAGCTTCAACGGATCCTTGGATGGCTCGAAGTTCTTGAAGCCGAATCATGACACGAAAACAAGTTCAAGTAAGATCATCACTTGAAATAAGATTGTTATAGTTATAGAAATTGAACCAAAGTTTGAATATGATTATTACCTTGTATTAGAATGATAACCTACTATAAGAAACAAAGATTTCTTGAGGTTGGATGATCACCTTACAAGATTGGAAGTGAGCTAGCAAACTTGAAAGTATTCTTGATTTTATGTAACTAGAACTTGTAGAATATATGAAGAACACTTAGAACTTGAAGATAGAACTTGAGAGAAATCAATTAGATGAAGAAAATTGAAGAATGAAAGTGTTTGTAGGTGTTTTTGGTCGTTGGTGTATGGATTAGATATAAAGGATATGTAATTTTGTTTTCATGTAAATAAGTCATGAATGATTACTCATATTTTTGTAATTTTATGAGATATTTCATGCTAGTTGCCAAATGATGGTTCCTACATGTATTAGGTGACTCACATGAGCTGCTAAGAGCTGATCATTGGAGTATATATATCAATAGTACATACATCTAAAAGATGTGTATTGTACGAGTACGAATACGGGTGTATACGAGTAGAATTGTTGATGAAACTGAACGAGGATGTAATTGTAAGCATTTTTGTTAAGTAGAAGTATTTTGATAAGTGTATTGAAGTGTTTCATAAGTGTATAAATACATATTAAAACACTACATGTATATACATTTTAACTGAGTCGTTAAGTCATCGTTAGTCGTTACATGTAAGTGTTGTTTTGAAACCTTTAGGTTAACGATCTTGTTAAATGTTGTTAACCCAATATTTATAATATCAAATGAGATTTTAAATTATTATATTATCATGATATTATCATGTATGAATATCTCTTAATATGATATATATACATTAAATGTCTTTACAACGATAATCGTTACATATATGTCTCGTTTAAAAATCATTAAGTTAGTAGTCTTGTTTTTACATATGTAGTTCATTATTAATATACTTAATGATATGTTTACTTATCATAGTATCATGTTAACTATATATATATCCATATATATGTCATCATATAGTTTTTACAAGTTTTAACGTTCGTGAATCACCGGTCAACTTGGGTGGTCAATTGTCTATATGAAACATATTTCAATTAATCAAGTCTTAACAAGTTTGATTGCTTAACATGTTGGAAACATTTAATCATGTAAATATCAATCTCAATTAATATATATAAACATGGAAAAGTTCGGGTCACTACACAAAAACACCTACAAACACTTTCATTCTTCAATTTTCTTCATCTAATTGATCTCTCTCAAGTTCTATCTTCAAGTTCTAAGTGTTCTTCATATATTCTACAAGTTCTAGTTACATAAAATCAAGAATACTTTCAAGTTTGGTAGCTCACTTCCAATCTTGTAAGGTGATCATCCAACCTCAAGAAATCTTTGTTTCTTACAGTAGGTTATCATTCTATTACAAGGTAATAATCATATTAAAACTTTGGTTCAATTTCTATAACTATAACAATCTTATTTCGAGTGATGATCTTACTTGAACTTGTTTTCGTGTCATGATTCTGCTTCAAGAACTTCGAGCCATCCAAGGATTCGTTGAAGCTAGATCCATTTTTCTCTTTTCCAGTAGGTTTATCCAAGGAACTTAAGGTAGTAATGATGTTCATAACATCATTCGATTCATACATATAAAGCTATCTTATTCGAAGGTTTAAACTTGTAATCACTAGAACATAGTTTAGTTAATTCTAAACTTGTTCGCAAACAAAAGTTAATCCTTCTAACTTGAATTTTAAAATTAACTAAACACATGTTCTATATCTATATGATATGCTAACTTAATGATTTAAAACCTGGAAACACGAAAACAACCGTAAAACCGGATTTACGCCGTCGTAGTAACACCGCGAGCTGTTTTGGGTTAGTTAATTAAAAACTATGATAAACTTTGATTTAAAAGTTGTTATTCTGAGAAAATGATTTTTATTATTAACATGAAACTATATCCAAAAATTATGGTTAAACTCAAAGTGGAAGTATGTTTTCTAAAATGGTCATCTAGACGTCGTTCTTTCGACTGAAATGACTACCTTTACAAAAATGACTTGTAACTTATTTTTCCGACTATAAACCTATACTTTTTCTGTAGATTCATAAAATAGAGTTCAATATGAAACCATAGCAATTTGATTCACTCAAAACGGATTTAAAATGAAGAAGTTATGGGTAAAACAAGATTGGATAATTTTTCTCATCTTAGCTACGTGAAAATTGGTAACAAATCTATTCCAACCATAACTTAATCAACTTGTATTGTATATTATGTAATCTTGAGATACCATAGACACGTATACAATGTTTCGACCTATCATGTCGACACATCTATATATATTTCGGAACAACCATAGACACTCTATATGTGAATGTTGGAGTTAGCTATACAGGGTTGAGGTTGATTCCAAAATATATATAGTTTGAGTTGTGAACAATACTGAGATACGTATACACTTCGTCGTGGATTGATTCAAGATAATATTTATCGATTTATTTCTGTACATCTAACTGTGGACAACTAGTTGTAGGTTACTAACGAGTACAGCAGACTTAATAAACTTAAAACATCAAAATATATTAAAAGTGTTGTAAATATATTTTGAACATACTTTGATATATATGTATATATTGTTATAGGTTCGTGAATCAACCAGTGGCCAAGTCTTACTTCCAGACAAAGTAAAAATCTGTGAAAGTGAGTTATAGTCCCACTTTTAAAATCTAATATTTTTGGGATGAAAATACATGCAGGTTTTATAAATGATTTACAAAATAGACACAAGTACGTGAAACTACATTCTATGGTTGAATTATCGAAATCGAATATGCCCCTTTTTATTAAGTCTGGTAATCTAAGAATTAGAGAACAGACACCCTAATTGACGCGAATCCTAAAGATAGATCTATTGGGCCTAACAAACCCCATCCAAAGTACCGGATGCTTTAGTACTTCGAAATTTATATCATATCCGAAGGGTGTCCCGGAATGATGGGGATATTCTTATATATGCATCTTGTTAATGTCGGTTACCAGGTGTTCACCATATGAATGATTTTTATCTCTATGTATGGGATGTGAATTGAAATATGAAATCTTGTGGTCTATTATTATGATTTGATATATATAGGTTAAACCTATAACTCACCAACATTTTTTGTTGACGTTTTATGCATGTTTATTCTCAGGTGATTATTAAGAGCTTCCGCTGTCGCATACTTAAATAAGGACGAGATTTGGAGTCCATGTTTGTATGATATTGTGTAAAAACTGCATTCAAGAAACTTATTTTGTTGTAACATATTTGTATTGTAAACCATTATGTAATGGTCGTGTGTAAACAGGATATTTTAGATTATCATTATTTGATAATCTACGTAAAGCTTTTTAAACCTTTATTGATGAAATAAAGGTTATGGGTTGTTTTAAAATGAATGCAGTCTTTGAAAAACGTCTCATATAGAGGTCAAAACCTCGCAACGAAATCAATTAATATGGAACGTTTTTAATCAATAAGAACGGGACATTTCAGTTGGTATCCGAGCGTTGGTCTTAGAGAACTAGAATTTTGCATTAGTGTGTCTTATCGAGTTTGTTAGGATGCATTAGTGAGTCTGGACTTCGACCGTGTTTACTTGAAAAATGATTGCTTAACAAATTTTGTTGGAAACTATATATTTTTAACATGTGAATATTATGTGATATATTAATCTCTTAACGCGTTTGATATTATGTGATAGATGTCTACCTCTAGAACAAGTCCCATTAACTCACCTAATAATAATGAAGAGTCAAATGTAAATTAGAATGATTTGTGGACTGATTCACAAGTTCCCGAAGAGGAACCGGAAGAAGAGTCGGAACCGGAAGAAGAATCGGAACCGGAAGAAGAATCGGAACCGGATGAAGAAATTGAATCGGTGGGGGAAATAATAAACCGGTTAAGTAAAAGAAAATCCTCAACTAACCGACCAAGGTTAATTATGGTCAATGGTGTTTCCGCCAAGGAAGCAAAATATTGGTAGGATTACCAATTCTCCGATGAATCGGATTCCGACGAGAATTCTGATGATGTTATAGAAATTACCCCAACTGAATTTAAAAAGGCAAAATAAAATAATAAGGGAAAGGGCATAAAAATAGAGAAATCTAATTCCAATCCCGATGAACTTTATATGTATCGTCAACCCCCGAAGTCCTTAAGTTGTAACAATGACCCGGGAACCTCTAAACCACCAGGTTTTTCTAAACCAATGTGGAAAACGACGGCTCGTATTAGGGGAACATCATATATCCCTAGAAACTTGGCAAAACGAACCAAAACCGAAGAAGAAGAAACAAGCGAGTCGGAATAAGATAGTTGTATTCGTGTGGTGTAATATATGTAATATAGTGTGCTTATGCTTTATGATATATGTAAAAATTGCTTGTATTAATAAGTATTTTTTTTTATGAATCTAACTCTTGTCTATTTTACAGTATAAAAACACAAAATGGATAGACAACCCAATATTTTAAGAGACCTACCCGGAGACATGATTGATGAAATCTTGTCTAGAGTCGGTCAGAATTCTTCGGCACAACTATTTAAGGCGAGATCAGTTTGTAAGACATTCGAAGAACGTTCCAAGAATGCCTTGGTTTATAAAAGGCTTTCGTTTGAAAGATGGGGGATATCACATTGGGAAATCCATAAGTTACGATGTGTTTACTTTGATGCATATATTGCGGGGAACCCAAATGCTATTTTACGCAATGGGTTAAGAAATTATTTTGACTCAATATATCCGAATATTAGACTTCGTGATTTAGAAAAAGCGGCTAACATGCAATATAAAGAAGCATGTTATGCTTACGGATTAGTAATGTTCGCTTCTCACCAAAGTGAGAACAAGAACATCGGGCTACAACTATTAAACAAAACGTTCCCACAAGTGACGGAGTCGGTAATTGGGGTAAGAAATGAGGTTTTTAGATTGTTACGGGACTGTTGGACATTACGTAACCCTCGTCCCTTTGACGACGTTACAACACGCTGTCTTATCAACGGCCATAACGGTTATGTTCCACAAGACCAAGGATGGGAAGTAATCCTAGTAAAACCAGAATGCATGACTTGTTTCTGGACGTATGAATTACGTGTCTTTATTGCCTTTGCTGAACGACTTGTGTACTAGCTAGAATTATCTTCACAACCATCTTGTATCAAATTTATTGTGTGCTATATTTCATGCTATATGTAAAATAAGCGGTATTGTAAGTTTGTAAAATATTGTATAAAAGTTTGAACGCGAAATATTATTATAATCAGTTTTTCATATAGAATTGTAGTAGTTGAATTGTATATTAGCTACTAAGTATGAACTTAACGGGTAGGTACTACCCGAATTTAAAATTATAAAACGCTAATATGAAGAAAAAGCTTTTATAAATGAGTTCATATTATGCTATGAAATACTATTAACTACTCTTAATATTCTGTATGATTAACTTGTTCCATTTGACTATTTTGAAGGAAATGGCACCGACTACTCGACACACCGTGAATATGAATGAAGAGGAATTCCGTACTTTTCTAGCTTCAAACATAGCCGCAGTACAGGCTGCGCTACATACCAACAATAACCTTGGATCTAGCAGTACAGGAAATCGTGTAGGATGCACCTACAAAGAATTCACTGCCTGCAAATCTTTAGAATTTGATGGAACCGAAGGACCGATCGGATTGAAATGGTGGACCGAGAAGGTCGAATCGGTGTTTGCCATAAGTAAGTGTACTGAAGAGGACAAAGTGAAGTACGCTACGCATACCTTCACAGGTTCTGCGTTAACATGGTGGAATACCTATCTAGAGCAAGTGGGACAAGACGATGCGTACGCACTACCGTGGTCAGCATTCAAGCACTTGATGAACGAGAAGTACCGTCCCAGAACCGAGGTCAATAAGCTCAAGACAGAACTTAGAGGGTTACGAACCCAAGGATTTGATATTACCACGTACGAAAGACGATTCACAGAATTGTGCCTATTGTGTCCGGGAGCATTCGAAGATGAGGAAGAGAAGATCGATGCATTTGTGAAAGGATTACCGGAAAGAATCCAAGAAGATATAAGTTCACACGAGCCCGCCTCCATACAACAGGCATGTAGAATGGCTCACAAACTAGTGAACCAGATTGAAGAAAGAATTAAAGAACAGACTGCTGAAGAGGCCAATGTGAAGCAAGTCAAAAGAAAGTGGGAGGAAAACGGTGATAAGAATCACCAATACAACAACAACAGCAATTACAACAATAATCGCAACAATTATCCCAACAATCGCAACATCAATCGCAACTACAACAAACGGCCCAATAACAACAGCAACAACAACAACAACAACAACAACAACAACAACAACAACAACAACAACAACAACAATAACAACAACAACAACAACAACAACAGCAACAACAGCAACTACAACAATCATCCCAACAACAATAATAACCGCAACAATAACAACAATCAGAAGCAGCTATGCCAAAGGTGTGAAAAGTATCACTCGGGGTTCTGCACCAAATTTTGCAACAAGTGTAAAAGAAATGGTCATAGCGCGGCGAAATGTGAGGTCTACGGACCAGGGGTTAATAGAACGAAAGGAAAAAATGGTGTCGGAACGAGTAATGGTGGAGCAAGTAGTGTCGGAGCAAGTTATGCCAATGTAGTTTGTTATAAATGTGGAAAACCGGGCCACATTATTAGAAATTTCCCGAACCAGGAGAACACGAATGGACAAGGCCGCGGAAGAGTTTTCAATATTAATGCGGCAGAGGCACAGGAAGCCCCGGAGCTTGTTACGGGTACGTTTCTTATTGACAATAAATCTGCTTACGTTTTATTTGATTCGGGTGCGGATAGAAGCTATATGAGTAGAGATTTTTGTGCTAAATTAAGTTGTCCATTAACGCCTTTGGATAGTAAATTTTTACTCGAATTAGCAAATGGTAAATTAATTTCAGCAGATAATATATGTCGGAATCAAGAAATTAAACTGGTTAGCGAAACATTTAAGATTGATTTGATACCAGTAGAGTTAGGGAGTTTTGATGTGATAATCGGTATGGACTGGTTGAAAGAAGTGAAAGCAGAGATCGTTTGTTACAAAAATGCAATTCGCATTATACGAGAAAAAGGAAAACCCTTAATGGTGTACGGAGAAAAGGGCAACACGAAGTACATCTTATTAGTAATTTGAAGGCACAAAAACTAATAAGAAAAGGTTGCTATGCTGTTCTAGCACACGTCGAGAAAGTACAAACTGAAGAAAAGAGCATCAATGATGTTCCCATTGCAAAAGAATTTCCCGATGTATTTCCGAAAGAATTACCGGGATTACCCCCACATCGATCCGTCGAATTTCAAATAGATCTTGTACCAGGAGCTGCACCAATAGCTCGTGCTCCTTACAGACTCACACCCAGCGAGATGAAAGAACTGCAAAGCCAATTACAAGAACTTTTAAAGCGTGGTTTCATTCGACCAATCACATCACCGTGGGGAGCTCCTGTTTTGTTTGTCAAGAAGAAAGATGGTACATTCAGGTTGTGTATCGACTACCGAGAGTTGAACAAACTTACCATCAAGAACCGCTACCCACTACCGAGAATCGATGACTTATTTGATCAACTACAAGGCTCGTCTGTTTATTCAAAGATTGACTTACGTTCCGGGTATCATCAAATGCGGGTGAAAGAAGATGATATTCCAAAGACTGCTTTCAGAACACGTTACGGTCATTACGAGTTTATGGTCATGCCGTTTGGTTTAACTAATGCACCAGCTGTGTTCATGGACCTTATGAACCGAGTGTGTGGACCATACCTTGACAAGTTTGTCATTGTTTTCATTGATGACATACTTATTTACTCAAAGAATGACCAAGAAAACGGTGAACATTTGAGAAAGGTGTTAGAAGTATTGAGGAAGGAAGAATTGTACGTTAAGTTTTCAAAGTGTGCATTTTGGTTGGAAGAAGTTCAATTCCTCGGTCACATAGTGAACAAAGAAGGTATTAAGGTGGATCCGGCAAAGATAGAAACTGTTGAAAAGTGGGAAACCCCGAAAACTCCGAAACACATACGCCAGTTTTTAGGACTAGCTGGTTACTACAGAAGGTTCATCCAAGACTTTTCCAGAATAGTAAAACCCTTGACTGCATTAACGCATAAAGGGAAGAAATTTGAATGGAATGATGAACAAGAGAAAGCGTTTCAGTTATTGAAGAAAAAGCTAACTAAGACACCTATATTGTCATTGCCTGAAGGGAATGATGATTTTGTGATTTATTGTGACGCATCAAAGCAAGGTCTCGGTTGTGTATTAATGCAACGAACGAAGGTGATTGCTTATGCGTCTAGACAATTGAAGATTCACGAACAAAATTATACGACGCATGATTTAGAATTAGGCGCGGTTGTTTTTGCATTAAAGACTTGGAGGCACTACTTATATGGGGTCAAAAGTATTATATATACCGACCACAAAAGTCTTCAACACATATTTAATCAGAAACAACTGAATATGAGGCAGCGTAGGTGGATTGAATTATTGAATGATTACGACTTTGAGATTCGTTACCACTCGGGGAAGGCAAATGTGGTAGCCGATGCCTTAAGCAGGAAGGACAGAGAACCCATTCAAGTAAAATCTATGAATATAATGATTCATAATAACCTTACTACTCAAATAAAGGAGGCACAACAAGGAGTTTTAAAAGAGGGAAATTTAAAGGATGAAATACCCAAAGGATCGGAGAAGCATCTTAATATTCGGGAAGACGGAACCCGGTATAGGGCTGAAAGGATTTGGGTACCAAAATTTGGAGATATGAGAGAAATGGTACTTAGAGAAGCTCATAAAACCAGATACTCAATACATCCTGGAACGGGGAAGATGTACAAGGATCTCAAGAAACATTTTTGGTGGCCGGGTATGAAAGCCGATGTTGCTAAATACGTAGGAGAATGTTTGACGTGTTCTAAGGTCAAAGCTGAGCATCAGAAACCATCAGGTCTACTTCAACAACCCGAAATCCCGGAATGGAAATGGGAAAACATTACCATGGATTTCATCACTAAATTGCCAAGGACTGCAAGTGGTTTTGATACTATTTGGGTAATAGTTGATCGTCTCACCAAATCAGCACACTTCCTGCCAATAAGAGAAGATGACAAGATGGAGAAGTTAGCACGACTGTATTTGAAGGAAGTCGTCTCCAGACATGGAATACCAATCTCTGTTATCTCTGATAGGGATGGCAGATTTATTTCAAGATTCTGGCAGACATTACAGCAAGCATTAGGAACTCGTCTAGACATGAGTACTGCCTATCATCCACAAACTGATGGGCAGAGCAAAAGGACAATACAAACGCTTGAAGACATGCTACGAGCATGTGTTATTGATTTCGGAAACAGTTGGGATCGACATCTACCGTTAGCAGAATTTTCCTACAACAACAGCTACCATTCAAGCATTGAGATGGCGCCGTTTGAAGCACTTTATGGTAGAAAGTTCAGGTCTCCGATTTTCTGGAGTGAAGTGGGGGATAGACAGATTACGGGTCCGGAGATTATACAAGAAACTACCGAGAAGATCATCCAAATTCAACAACGGTTAAAAACCGCCCAAAGTCGACAAAAGAGCTACGCTGACATTAAAAGAAAAGATATAGAATTTGAAATTGGAGATATGGTCATGCTTAAAGTTGCACCTTGTAAAGGCGTTGTTCGATTTGGTAAACGAGGGAAATTAAATCCAAGGTATATTGGACCATTCAAGATTATTGATCGTGTCGGACCAGTAGCTTACCGACTTGAGTTACCTCAACAACTCGCGGCTGTACATAACACTTTCTACGTCTCGAATTTAAAGAAATGTTTTGCTAAAGAAGATCTCACTATTCCGTTAGATGAAATCCAAATCAACGAAAAACTTCAATTCATCGAAGAACCCGTCGAAATAATAGATCGTGAGGTTAAAAGACTTAAGTAAAACAAGATACCAATTGTTAAGGTTCGATGGAATGCTCGTAGAGGACCCAAGTTCACCTGGGAGCGTGAAGATCAGATGAAGAAGAAATACCCGCATCTATTTCCAGAAGATTCGTCAACACCTTCAACAGCTTAAAATTTCGGGACGAAATTTATTTAACGGGTAGGTACTGTAGTGACCCGAACTTTTCCATGTTTATATATATTAATTGAGATTGATATTTACATGATTAAATATTTCCAACATGTTAAGCAATCAAACTTGTTAAGACTTGATTAATTGTATGTTTCATATAGACAATTGACCACCCAAGTTGACCTGTGATTCACGAACGTTAAAACTTGTAAAAACTATATGATGACATATATATGGATATATATATAGTTAACATGATACTATGATAAGTAAACATATCATTAAGTATATTAACAATGAACTACATATGTAAAAACAAGACTACTAACTTAATGATTTTTAAACGAGACATATATGTAACGATTATCGTTGTAAAGACATTTAATGTATATATATCATATTAAGAGATATTCATACATGATAATATCATGATAATATAATAATTTAAAATCTCATTTGATATTATAAACATTGGGTTAACAACATTTAACAAGATCGTTAACCTAAAGGTTTCAAAACAACACTTACATGTAACGACTAACGATGACTTAACGACTCAGTTAAAATGTATATACATGTAGTGTTTTAATATGTATTTATACACTTTTTAAAGACTTCAATACACTTATCAAAATACTTCTACTTAACAAAAATGCTTACAATTACATCCTCGTTCAGTTTCATCAACAATTCTACTCGTATGCACCCGTATTCGTACTCGTACAATACACAGCTTTTAGATGTATGTACTATTGGTATATACACTCCAATGATCAGCTCTTAGTAGCCCATGTGAGTCACCTAACACATGTGGGAACCATCATTTGGCAACTAGCATGAAATATCTCATAAAATTACAAAAATATGAGTAATCATTCATGACTTATTTACATGAAAACAAAATTACATATCCTTTATATCTAATCCATACACCAACGACCAAAAACACCTACAAACACTTTAATTCTTCAATTTTCTTCATCTAATTGATCTCTCTCAAGGTCTATCTTCAAGTTCTAAGTGTTCTTCATATATTCTACAAGTTCTAGTTACATAAAATCAAGAATACTTTCAAGTTTGCTAGCTCACTTCCAATCTTGTAAGGTGATCATCCAACCTCAAGAAATCTTTGTTTCTTACAGTAGGTTATCATTCTAATACAAGGTAATAATCATATTCAAACTTTGGTTCAATTTCTATAACTATAACAATCTTATTTCAAGTGATGATCTTACTTGAACTTGTTTTCGTGTCATGATTCTGCTTCAAGAACTTCGAGCCATCCAAGGATCCGTTGAAGCTAGATCCATTTTTCTCTTTTCCAGTAGGTTTATCCAAGGAACTTAAGGTAGTAATGATGTTCATAACATCATTCGATTCATACATATAAAGCTATCTTATTCGAAGGTTTAAACTTGTAATCACTAGAACATAGTTTAGTTAATTCTAAACTTGTTCGCAAACAAAAATTAATCCTTCTAACTTGACTTTTAAAATCAACTAAACACATGTTCTATATCTATATGATATGCTAACTTAATGATTTAAAACCTGGAAACACGAAAACAACCGTAACTTAATCAACTTGTATTGTATATTATGTAATCTTGAGATACCATAGACACGTATACAATGTTTCGACTTATTTCTGTACATCTAACTGTGGACAACTAGTTGTAGGTTACTAACGAGGACAGCTGACTTAATAAACTTAAAACATCAAAATATATTAAAAGTGTTGTAAATATATTTTGAACATACTTTGATATATATGTATATATTGTTATAGGTTCGTGAATCAACCAGTGGCCAAGTCTTACTTCCCGACGAAGTAATAATCTGTGAAAGTGAGTTATAGTCCCACTTTTAAAATCTAATATTTTTGGGATGAGAATACATGCAGGTTTTATAAATGATTTACAAAATAGACACAAGTACGTGAAACTACATTCTATGGTTGAATTATCGAAATCGAATATGCCCCTTTTTATTAAGTCTGGTAATCTAAGAATTAGGGAACAGACACCCTAATTGACGTGAATCCTAAAGATAGATCTATTGGGCCTAACAAACCCCATCCAAAGTACCGGATGCTTTAGTACTTCGAAATTTATATCATATCCGAAGGGTGTCCCGGAATGATGGGGATATTCTTATATATGCATCTTGTTAATGTCGGTTACCAGGTGTTCACCATATGAATGATTTTTATCTCTATGTATGGGATGTGAATTGAAATATGAAATCTTGTGGTCTATTATTATGATTTGATATATATAGGTTAAACCTATAACTCACCAACATTTTTTGTTGACGTTTTAAGCATGTTTATTCTCAGGTGATTATTAAGAACTTCCGCTGTCGCATACTTAAATAAGGACGAGATTTGGAGTCCATGCTTGTATGATATTATGTAAAAACTGCATTCAAGAAACTTATTTTGTTATAACATATTTGTATTGTAAACTATTATGTAATGGTCGTGTGTAAACAGGATATTTTAGATTATCATTATTTGATAATCTACGTAAAGCTTTTTAAACCTTTATTGATGAAATAAAGGTTATGGGTTGTTTTAAAATGAATGCAGTCTTTGAAAAACGTCTCATATAGAGGTCAAAACCTCGCAACGAAATCAATTAATATGGAACGTTTTTAATCAATAAGAACGGGACATTTCAGAGGACCCGTTCGGACAACCTTCATTACTTGCTTACTTTCCGAGTCATACTTTACCGCTACTTTATCATTGTGAGTTATAGCATTCCGTTTTTACTTTAAATTATTTTGGGAACTGAGAATACATGCGGATTTTATGTTTTACATACTAGGCACGAGTACTTAAACTTTATATATGTGTGGGTTATATAACGGCAGAATCATTCCCTTTAGCTCGGTAACGTTTAATCATTGGTTTTTGAACCGTGAACGCGAATCTTAGATATGGATCCATAGGGTTTGACATCCCCACTCGGGCTAGTCGCGCTAGCATTTAACGAGTGTTTAATATTTCGTATACATACGCACTTGCCAAGTGTACTTTCAGGGGGTATAAACGTTAAGTTAGTCACCAAGTGCCCACGGTTAACATATACTTTATCATACTGTTTTGAAACGCTCTTTGTAGCACTGAAATCTCGTGGCCTACCTTACATACTGTTATACTTAAACTATAGCTCACCAACCTTTGTGTTGACATTTTTAAGCATGTTTTTCTTAGGTGCTTAAGGTTATTTGCTTCCGTTGTCGTGCTAGTCTTGCCGTAGACACCCGCTGCTCTAGTGTTATCACCGCATGAACTATTTAACTGCATTCAAATTTAATATATTTGAACTATGTTTTGTAACGACCTAAGGGTCACATACATTTATTCATGCTTGCTATTCGTAGAAGCATACTGTTGGTGTAAAACATTTGATGTCGGTTATGACGTCACTTTTTTTTATCGTGAATGTAACTTCTTTTATTACAGCATGTAGTACTTAACCTTGTAATGATCCTGTTGTTGATGATTCGTACACGATGATTTTGTACGGGGCATCACATTTGGTATCAGAGCATTGGTTGTAGGGAATTAGGTTGCATTAGTGAGTCTAAGACAGACCCGAGTAGGATTCATTAATAGGATTAATCTACAACTTGCTAGTTTACCTGTTTCCGCTGAACTTACTGCATGCTGCTGCTTACTTTTACTGCTATATGTCGTATGCTATTACATGATTTCACTACTGTATGATATCACTTGCTTTCGATTGCATGCTACTTATGTACGATTCATTATTATTGCCATGCTACTTATTGTTATACATGATTTAAACTGTTGGCCTATTACGTGCTTGCTTTATGACTTACTGACATGGAAAATTTATTTTTCCTTGTTCAGATGTCGGATGTACCACCTGCTATCGTTTTGGGCAGTTTAGACTCTTCAGCTACCCTACCTACCACCGTTGCCGATCCACCGATCCCGATACGCACGAGTGACCCCGGCGCTTCATCTTCCGGGACTAGCAGCCAGCCGCCTGCACCAGTGGCTACTATTGACGGACACGTGGACCCTACAGAGATTCCAGCTCCGTCTGCTCCCGGACCCTCGGAGCCACAGCCCAGCATCGGTGGTGTTGTGATTCCCGCGGAGTTCGGGGAAGGGCCATTCTGTAACCATATGCGCATGCCGTGCCGACGCGCTGCTAATGGACGTTTAGTGTCGATTCCGCCACGCAGACACAGAGAGATGTTGGCCGCCTTCGGACTGCCAGTTCAGCTAACCGTGCCACCACCACATCTACTGATGCTTCATCCGATGACACCTCCTCAGGTGACTCCAGTGATGATGAGGACCCTGCCGATATACCTATTCAGCCACCCTCCACCCCGCCGAAGAAGCAGTATCGCTTCGACGGTACCATCATTCCGGGGATCAACGGAGGCCGTGCTTTCACTGACGCATTTGGTCGGCGTCGTAGGGTTACTGCTCGTAAGCAGTTTGTGCCGTACTCTGCCGACCCACAAGTGCGTAAGACACCCCGTTACGTACTGACTATTTCTGGAGCCGGAACGTCTGCACCCCGTTTCGTGTAGTCTGCACCACCCGCACCACCTGCACCACCCGCACCACCTGCCCCACCATCTCCCACTGTCGAGGAATTGACAAGGGAGGTGGGAATCCTCCGAGCTCGGGTTACTGAGCTCGAGGAGCAGTTGCCTCAGGTTTTAGACATCCTACACCCACCTTCACCGTAGGACCTTTTGTATTAGATTTCATGATGTAATCTAGTTGTAGTTTCATATTTCACTTATGTATTGTACGAATCTATCATGATGTATGAAACTTATTATTAATGAATGGAAACTTTGTGATGTTACTTTTTGCACAAGTGTTCTATTTACGTTACTGTATGGTGTTTTGCGGTATTTGTATCAACTTGCGTTACTTAATTAACATGTGTTGTGCTGTTTACATGTTGGTTGTTATATACTATATTATTATATATTTAATGCTGGATTTTGACTTGAGTCAAAATGTTTGTATAGAACACCATGGCTAACGGTCGATCCACACCTACTGCTTCTCAAATTGAAGAGATGATCCAAGAACGTGTAGCTGCAGCCATTACGGAAATGCAACCCCAAGCTCCACCACCACCGCCACCACCACCGGTTATTCAACCCGTTCGAAATGGGTGTACTTACAAGGAGTTCCAGAGCTGTAAACCACACAACTTCAGTGGAACCGAGGGACCGGTTGGTCTCACCAGATGGTTCTAGAAACTTGAATCAGTATTCCGAGTTAGCAACTGTTCGGAGGACAGCAAAACCAAATTTTCTTATTGCACGCTATCTGACGGCGCGCTCACGTGGTGAAACACAATGGCACAGGCACAACGCATTGATGAGGCGTATGCTACGCCATGGGAAGAATTTAAGTGTGCCATGATTGAGGAGTATTGTCCGAGAACCAAAATCTAAAAGATGGAAATGGAATTCATGCAGTTAAAGGCCGTTGGGAACGACCTTGATGGTTACAACAGGAGATTTTTGGAACTAGCCCTGATGTGTCCGACAATGGTCACCCCAGAATTCAAGCGAATGGAGAGGTACTTCTGGGGACTTCCTAAGAGCATCAAGGGAAACGTTACCTCATCCAAACCACCAAATGTTCTCGAAGCGATGCGCATGGCGCATACTTTAATGAATCAAATAACCATCGATGAACCGGAGAAAACTAAGTCTGAAGTGGGTACTAGCGAGAAGCGCAAATGGGATAACCACAACAACAACAACAACAACAGGGGAAGGAACTATGAACAGAACCCGGCGAAACGACATGAGGGTTTCAGAGGAAACAACAATGGTGGAAACCCCAACCCCAACAACAACACCAACTCCAACCCGAACTACAAGGGAACCCTACCTCAATGCAAGAGGTGTTACAAACACCACACTGGGTATTGCAATGTTGTCTGCGAGAAGTGCCAACGGTCTGGGCATGTTGGAAAAGACTTCAAGGTCACCACTTTGAATGGGAAGCCGAACCCCACAAGGCCAAGGAAGTGTTACGAATGCGGGCAGACGGGCCATTTCAGAAATGTGTGCCCAAACAAGCGAAAAGACGGCGGACCACCCCGTGGTAGAGCTTTCAATGTTAATGCAAGGGACGCACGCGAAAACCCCGACTTGGTGACAGGTATATTCAAAATCAACAATCTTTTAGCTTCTGTCTTGTTTAATACTGGTGCGGATAGAAGTTATATATGTAGATATTTTTGCGATAAGATTAATTGGTCATTAGTCCCGTTGAAAGAAAGTATGCTTGTCGAGGTCGCCAATGGTAAACTTGAGAAAGTTGACCATATTAGTCGAGGAGCTATTATCAACATAGCTGGTGCAGATTTCGAAATTGATTTGATACCTATCAAACTGGGAAGTTTTGACGTGATCGTTGGTATGGATTGGTTGAGCAAGATAAGAGCTGATATCATTTGTGGAGATAAAGCTCTTCGTATACCACAAGGAGATGGTGAACCACTGGTTATCTATGGAGAGAGATGTATCTCGAAGTTGAACCTCATTAGTTGCGTGAAAGCTCAAAAGATTATGAAGAAGGGACGTCTTGCTGTCCTAGCGCATGTGAAAACGGTAGAAACCGAGGTGAAGAATGTGAACGACATTCGCATTGTGAACGAATTTTCCGATGTATTCCCTGAAGAATTGCCCGGATTACCACCGCCGAGAGCCGTAGAGTTTCAGATCGACTTAGTGCCAGGAGCTGCACCTGTAGCTCGCGCACCTTATAGACTCGCACCTTCCGAGATGCAAGAATTACAAAGCTAACTACAAGAACTACTTGACCGTGGATTTATCCAATCAAGTTTCTCGCCTTGGGGTGCACCCATGCTATTTGTGAAGAAGAAGGATGGATCCTTCCGTATGTGTATCGACTACCGTGAACTCAACAAATTGACTATCAAGAATCGGTATCCTTTTCCACAAATTGATGATCTTTTTGATCAACTACAAGGATCGAGCGTTTACTCAAAGATCGATTTACGATCCAGTTATCACCAGTTGAGGGTGAAGGAAAGTGACGTGATGAAAACTGCATTTAGAACTCGTTATGGTCATTATGAGTTTCTCGTGATGCCATTCGGATTAACCAATGCACCTGCCGTGTTCATGGATCTCATGAATCGTGTCTGCAAGCCGTACTTGGATAAGTTTGTTATCGTCTTCATAGATGATATCCTCATCTACTCTAAGAGCGAAGAAGAGCATGAGCAACACCTCCGACTAGTACTTGAACTCTTGAGACAAGAGCAACTTTACGCTAAATTCTCCAAGTGTGAATTTTGGTTGAAGGAAGTTCAATTTCTGGGTCATGTTGTGAGCGACCAGGGTATCAAAGTTGATCCCGCCAAGATTGAAGCCATCAGCAAGTGGGAGACCCCCACTACTCCAACGCATATTCTCCAATTCCTAGGTCTCGCCGGTTATTACCGAAGGTTTATCGAAGGTTTTTCTCTGATTACGCGTCCTTTGACCGCGCTGACTCACAAGGGCAAGAAGTTCATTTGGGAACCCGCACATGAATTAGCATTTCAAACTTTAAAGAAGAAGTTAACCACCGCACCTATCCTATCACTTCCTGAGGGCAGTGACGACTTTATTGTTTATTGTGATGCATCGAAGAGTGGTTTTGGTTGTGTACTGATGCAACGATCAAAGGTTATTGCCTATGCCTCCCGCCAATTGAAGATTCACGAGCGGAACTACACTACTCACGATCTTGAACTTGGAGCCGTTGTCTTTGCGCTCAAATTGTGGAGACACTATTTGTATGGAACTAAGAGCACTATTTTCACCAATCACAAGAGTCTCCAGCACATCTTTGATCAGAAGCAACTGAATATGAGACAGCGTCGATGGATCGAGATGCTGAACGACTACGATTGTGAACTCCGTTATCATCCTGGCAAGGCCAATGTTGTAGCTGACGCTTTAAGCCGAAAGGAGAGGACGACACCTCTTCGTGTTAGGGCTCTGAACATCACCATCCATTCGAACCTCAACAGCCAAATCAGAGTAGCCCAAGATGAGGCTCTCAAGAAGGAGAACATATCTCACGAACATTTGAACATACTTATCTCTCGATTCGAGGTTAGGGAGTCTGGACTCCGATGTTATGCCGGAAGAATTTGGTTACCTCTTTATGGAGATCTACGGAACCTTATACTTGATGAAGCACACAAATCGAGATATTCGATTCATCCATGGGCAAAATGTACCACGACCTTAAAGAACAGTATTGGTGGCCGAATCTTAAGAAAGACGTTGCAACCTATGTTGGTAAATGTTTAACTTGCTCGAAAGTTAAGGCCGAGCATCAGAGACCTTCTGGTTTACTCCAACAACTGGAAATCCCACAATGGAAGTGGGAAAGGATCACAATGGATTTCATCACTAAGCTACCAAAGACGGTGGGCGGATACGATACCATTTGGGTTATTGTTGACCGCCTTACCAAATCCGCACACTTCCTAGCGATGAAGGAAACTGATACAATGGAAAGACTTGCTCAACTATACATCAAGGAGGTTGTATCTCGTCACGGTGTACCTTTATCGATCATCTCCGATCGCGATCCCCGTTTTGCCTCTAGATTTTGGCGTTCTTTGCAAGAAGCCATGGGAACTCGTCTTGACATGAGTACTGCTTATCACCCTCAGACTGACGGGAAAATTGAACGAACGATTCAGACCTTGGAAGACATGTTGCGTGCATGTGTTATCAATTTCGGAAAGGCCTGGGAAAGGCATTTGCCACTCGCCGAATTTTCTTACAACAACAGTTATCACTCGAGCATTAATGCTGCACCTTTTGAAGCATTGTATGGCCGCAAGTGCCGATCTCCCATTTGTTGGGCTGAAGTAGGCGAAAATCAAATCACCGGACCCGAGATAGTCCACGAAACCACGGAGAAGATTGCTCAGATTCAGGCGAGACTTAAGACTGCCTGCGATCGTCAAAAGAGTTATGCAGACCTCAAACGTAAAGACTTTGAATTCAACGTTGGGGATCGTGTAATGTTGAAGGTTGCACCTTGGAAAGGTGTGATCCGTTTTGGAAAACGTGGAAAGTTGAACCCACGATACATTGGTCCTTTTGAAATCTTGGAACGTGTTGGACCCGTTGCTTACCGATTGGATCTACCAGCACAATTGAGCTCAGTTCATCCTACCTTCCAAGTGTCAAACTTGAAGAAGTGTCTTGCTGCACCTGAACTTATCATACCACTTGAGGAACTTACGATTGACGACAAACTCTACTTTGTGGAAGAACCTGTTGAAATTATGGATCGTGAGATTAAAACTTTGAAACGCAACAAGATTCTGATCGTCTGAGTGCGATGGAATAGCAAACGAGGACCTGAGTTTACTTGGGAGCGAGAGGATCAAATGATGCGGAAGTATCCTCACCTTTTCCCGACTCCTCCATCTACCTCAGCTTAAAATTTCGGGACGAAATTTTCTTTAACAGGTGGGTAATGTAACGACCCTGGATTTTCCAACTTTATTTATTAATAATTGTTATTATTAATACTTGTGATTAAACGAATGTATGTTATTACATTTACTTGATGCCATGATTAACCGTACTTGACTTTAATTGCCCGAAACCTCTTTGTACACCCGAAACTTACACAAATAATATTTTCAGATATTATTTACATTCATGATTAAGTTTTATTAATTTTTATTTAACTAAGGCTATTAGTTAATTACATGGGCTTTTAATTGGATTTATTTGTTAATTACATACAACTTGGGCTTTTAATTGAACATGGGCTTATAAAGCCCACCCTACTTCTTTCATGGACTTTTTTTTAGCCCATCACCACATGTGTAAGTATTACTTAGACTTGTAACTAGTTAGTTAACTTGTTAGGAATCTAGTCTTCACCTTATCCCCATGTAAACCCAACCATTAACCAACTTTTGAAGGCTTTACATACAAGTGACCAAAGAATTTTTTTCTTCCCTCCCTTCCCCCTAGAACCGTCGGCCTTTAAGGCCTTTAGAGGGTTTGGTTGCTTTTTTTTTACTACATTTACTAAGTATTACTCTTCACATTCCATAACACACACATACTTGCTTTTATTTTCTCTCTTTTCTCTCATAGAATTGTAAGTAACTTGAACACTTTTCTCTCTTTTCTCCTTGCTTGAAAACCGAAACCAAGACACCTTAAATCATCATCATCACTTGATCTTGATTATTGTTTTGTTACTTGTTGTTTGTTACTTACTTGTAGTTGTTATTGTTATTTACTTATTATCTTCCAAGAAGCAAACTTGTTAGTTTGATTCTTCATCTATCTTGTTCTAACAAGAACATACAAGACATAAACTTTCTAGTTTATGATCTCCATTTAATACTTGTTTAAAGATTTAGAGTTCATGTGTTGCAAATCATACTTGTGAATCATGTTTGTAAACTTTAAAGTTTGCATTCTTAAAGATCAAACTTTGGTTTGAATCTTTAAAGTATGAACAACCATGAACCTTTTACTTGTTTATTTAGTTTACTACTCCATTTACTTGCACTTTAATTTTGTGATTTTGGTTGTTATTGGTCAAGTACTACAAGTTAGTCTTGATCTCATATCTCTTGGAACTAAAAGTTAACTTAAAAGTTCAAGAACATGTAAATAAGTTTTCTTTAAATATAACTTTGTATACTTATGCTTGATCTAGACTTTTGAGTCTTGGATCTTCAAGATCAAACTAAGAACTATGTTCTACCACTTATGATCTTGATTAGTTAGCTTACTTTAAAGTTTATAGTTCAATCTTACTTTTACATTTCATGTATATGTTAGATCTAAGACTTTGATGTAACTTTGGTTCATCAAAACACTTGCAACACTTAAGTGAGTTGTGCTTCATATCTTAGACTTACACTTGGATTATGATGGTAAAACCTTGGTGAAAATGATGCAAACACATCAATGAGTTGTACACTTGAAGCTATATGCATCAAGGATGAGAACCATGATGAACATCAAGCACCAAGACCACCGGAACCCACTATTTTTCTGTTTACTCTCTTCTGCCTACTGTTTTCTGGGTTCTGTAACAGACCATTACACCTGGGCAACTATAACCTTGATTTTCAGATAGATCTTTTCGAGTAGATAATTTTTCATATAGGACTCGTCTTAATCCAAGTTACGGTTTAGGATTTATGGCCCTCCAATCGTCACTATGTCCTTTTAACGTTGTGCAGAAATTTCTGACCTACTCGCACTTAGACCGTCGCCACGGTCAAACAAAGACGAGTTTGATTCTGTAAATTTTACTACACTTAAAGGACTCATATACGGAGCCATGGCCACTGGTCTCACCTTAATTCAGTAAGGGTAGAGGCCGTGGTGACTGATTGAAGTCAGCCTTTGTTTTAAACTACTTTCATAAACGAAACCTACTTTACACCTTTTGTTAAATGATGAATGATGATGATCCTTAAGACCTTATTTACATACTTTTAAACCTATTCGGACGATTTACTGACTTAGTACTATTTGACTTAGGTTGAGGACCCGTTCGGACAACCTTCATTACTTGCTTACTTTCCGAGTCATACTTTACCGCTACTTTATCATTGTGAGTTATAGCATTCCCTTTTTACTTTAACTTATTTTGGGAACTGAGAATACATGCGGATTTTATGTTTTACATATTAGGCACGAGTACTTAAACTTTATATATGTGTGGGTTATATAACGGCAGAAACATTCCCTTTAGCTCGGTAACGTTTAATCATTGGTTTTTGAACCGTGAACACGAATCTTAGATATGGATCCATAGGGTTTGACATCCCCACTCGGGCTAGTCGCGCTAGCATTTAACGAGTGTTTAATACTTCGTATACATACGCACTTGCCAAGTGTACTTTCAGGGGGTATAAACGTTAAGTTAGTTGCCAAGTGCCCACGGTTAACATATACTTTATCATACTGTTTTGAAACGCTCTTTGTAGCACTGAAATCTCGTGGCCTACCTTACATACTGTCATACTTAAACTATAGCTCACCAACATTTGTGTTGACGTTTTTAAGCATGTTTTTCTCAGGTGCTTAAGGTTATTTGCTTCCGCTGTCGTGCTAGTCTTGCCGTAGACACCAGCTGCTCTAGTGTTATCACCGCATGAACTGTTTAACTGCATTCAAACTTTAATACATTTGAACTATGTTTTGTAACGACCTAAGGGTCACATACATTTATTCATGCTTGCTATTCGTAGAAGCATACTGTTGGTGTAAAACATTTGATGTCGGTTATGACGTCACCTTTTTATCGTGAATGCAACTTCTTTTATTACAGCATGTAGTACTTAACCTTGTAATGATCCTGTTGTTGATGATTCGTATACGATGGTTTTGTACGGGGCATCACAGGTGTGCTCATATCACGCTATCTTCGGAGCTAGAGGAACTAGAGGAATCAGGTGAGAAATCCATATTATGTGTTTTGAATAAGGTTTGATATGAAATGGGTGTTGAATATTGAATGATATATTCGTCTCCTTGAATACGTATATATAGAAAAAGATTTCCGTAATTTACGGAGCAAATTTAGGAAAAGTGTTAGACAAAGTCTATTGGGATAGATATGATAAGATATGATTTGTCTATACTCCATTTATGCAATAATTGCAGTATGACGTGTCTAGATTAAAAATGATAAGTATGTAATCAGATAATGATTAAAGACTTTCAATTCATAATGGCCTATTCAGGTCTAGTGCTTGAGCTACAGGATCCTTTAAATTGGTAACCCAAACCCTTCCATTCTAGAGTTTCGTAGACGCCATCCGTCAAGAAAATTCAATGATCAAAAATAACGAGAAAACAAAGATTTAAAAGTAACGAATATGAGTAGTGATGACATTATAATATCATTGAGATTCTCGATAACTCAATGACATTTTCCGGTTCGCAAACCGATGCATAAAGGCATAAAGCATATAGGTACGTGGTATAATAAGGAGGTTATATACGTTTGAGTATGAATAGTAACAAATATTGGAGTTTCAAAAATCATGGATAATATTTCATGTAATACATATGTAATACACAAAACCATGATAGATGACATAGGAATGTCGAGAATGGTGTCGCATTTAAATGTGGTGGCGGAATTGAATAGTACTTAGGAGAATGAGCAGAGTTCTTAGATTGGCTCGGCATAAATAAAGTTTCTAAAGTATAGTGTAGCATTTAACAGTTAAAGGCAACAATTAAAGGCACTATAGTCAAAGGAAGTTGTAGTCCTACATTGCTAAGGTACCTAATTGTATAAGACACACTTAAAATGCAATCCTGGTTCTCTACAATAGCCTGCTCTGATACCAATCTGTCACACCCCCCAAAATAGACCAGGGGTAATTGTGACCAATCATAGCATAACAGAGTTGTATAAACGAGAACGACTCTATATGAGACTTTTTAAATAAAATCTTTGTTAATAAAACAGCGAAAACAGTAATACATGTTTACATTATTATTAAAACGTAAAATAAATGTTTATGAACTAAAATATCATATGCGATGTGGACTCCATGCAAGCATCAAATCTATCATCACAAAGTTGCAAACAGCTAGCTCAATCATCACCTGAGACAAAACATGCTTAAAGTGTCAACCAAAAAGGTTGAGTGAAATTCACAGGTTTATAAATAATATCCAAAGTTTTAGACCACAAGATTTAGTTTAAAGTTAATTGATATAGAAATATCAATCTAAAAGTGTCGCTGCATTTTGTAATATCGCTACTAAACAAGTTTACCATATGACACCTTGTACTGTCAGTGTCGTGGAATCATTATTATGTAACCAAAGACCAACGGTCGAATGGTTAGAGACGTTACTCTCAATAGGCCTACTCACAATAATTAAGTTCACATTTAAACGTAACAATTGACGATATTACGGTAGGGATTTTGCATGAATCAAAGCATGACATCATAGTTAACAATTTAGTACTTGTGTCTAAGTGTAAAACAGTTATAAAGCAAGCATGTGTCTCACCCCAAAAGTTATAAATAGTTAAGTAAACAGTAAAAGTGGGGCTATGAAAATCACCTTAGTAGCACAAAAGAGTATTCCACGAAAGAATTGAACGGAAGGACGTGACCGAGATCTCAACCTAGAGATAGAACGTATGATCAGACATTGCCTAACAAACAATAGTATATAGTACTATATTGATAGTAATGGTTCACTAAAGAATTTCCATTTTCAGAAGGTTACTATTTATAGAAAGCTTCCACTTATAGTAATTTTCCAATTTTAGAAAGTTCGGGTTAATCTTTAGCAAGACGTTGTATAACTTTACTCAAACTTCATTGCTATCAAATAAGTCAGGAATGACCAGATGTAACCGGGGGCCCAGGACTCTTGACCAGAATCTAAGTCATGGCATTCGAGATCCACAAGCTTACCCATAAATGGCAACCTAGACATCATTCACTTACGACCATGAGTAGCGATGAAGTTCACATGAATTGTACATTATCTTTGATTAACCTTCACTTTAGGTTTATATGTTATTATATATGTTATATTATATTTATTAATGTATTAACAATTTGATTATCTTATATTATATACTATAAGTTATTATTATTAAATTAGTATAGTTATAAAATAAGTGTTTATTAATAATGTATTGTTATTAACTTACATTATAAGTATTATAATTTATTATATAGTATACTTAGTTATTAACCGTAAGTTATAATAATAATATTAATTTAGTATATGTAATATACTTATGTTAATCGAAAATCATACTAATATATGTTAATTCGAATATTAATTCATTAAATATTATATTTATAATTTTTATAAACTTAGTTAATTATACAATTCAGTAGGATATTTTATAAAAATAATTTTATCAAGTTTTTGTATTTATTTCCCACTTTTCTTTATATATATACTCGGTTTATATTAATCAAATTTAATTAGGTAATAAATATTAAATCGACCTAAATAAATAATTTTATATTTTTTACAAGTTCTATATTATGTAAAAATGTTATAAAAATTAATAAATAAAATTTTATACCAAAATATTATTTATTTAATGTTTTCTAATTATTTAACCATTGTAATCGGCCTATAATTAAATAAATAGGAAAAATAATTTAAAATTAATTTTTATATTTTTTTTAAAGTATCTAGTGATGCTACTAATCATATAAAATTTTTATAAAAATATTTAATACACGTTTATATTTATTTTGTATTTTCTTTATTATTTCTCTCAGTTTAGAATAATGCAAAAATAAATTCTTTTTAAATACTAATCGTCCCATTTATTTAATTTTTATAATTTTCACTTGTTTATAAAAGTATAATAATCTTAAAAAAATTTATAATTATTTTTATTACTGTTTAATATTTTATTACGAATTTTATATTGTTTTTATGTTTAAATACTACATAATTCGTATTTAATTATAAATAATATTCCATAAATTATCAAAATTATTTTTATACATTATAATACTTATAATACTAATTATAACATGTAAAAATAATTTATATATACTAAATTCGAATTTTTAAAGAATATATAAAAAAATAAAAGCAATTCGATAAAAAATATAGAAAATACCTCAAGTACTTTCCCAAGTTTGTGAGAGAGTTTTTTCAAATATTTGATATAAGTTTTTATGAAATGGAAGTGAGTATTTATAGAAAAAAATAGTTGGTGAAAAGAAAAAATATAAATAAAATAAAGGTGCCACTTTTGACAAAAATAAAAACATGTTAAAAATGTTTTTAATAAGTTTTTGTTTTTGAAAATATTTAGTCAAAATTCATGGGCTCATTATTTAATTTATAAAAAAAAATCTCTTTTTTTTATAAGCTAAAAATATATATATAATGATTAAAATAACTTATCATTTAATTAATAATTATGTTTCATATAGTTTTAATTATAATACGCATTAAAATTAATATTAACTAAAGTTATTTTATATAATTAGTGTAAACTTTAGTTAACAAAAAGTGTCGACTAAAAATAAATATTTGATCAATGTCAAATTTAATTATATATTACGTATGGATAACAACCCTATAGTCAAATTAGTCAATTCAGGTATGAAAATATGAGGGTTGTTATAGTATGTAGGTGTAATAACCCTACTTTTTCTGTTAACTTTTTCGTTAATTATTTAACGACCGTTACTTGAGTTCTACGTCCTGCGATGATTAGATAACATTTCTATGTTATTATTTATAATAAATATTATTTATTTGTGACCTATTTTAGATTTTAAGAATATCTATTCTTAATTTTATTGGATGAAACTTAACGACCATTAGTAAATTGTTTTGGTTTGCGAGTTTCGGTACACGACACTTAAAATAATTAATCGCTAGAAAAATACAATCAAAGTTGGAAGCCCAAACCCCCTCCTTGGACCTAATCAACCGAATTCATCAAGCCCACATCACCTTGGCCTAAAATCTTATTTAATTACATTATTGTCAAACATGAAAAAATTGCGTTTTTCTTTCCTTCCCCTGTCCATGACCAGCTTCAATGACATATGCATCATCATCACTCAATTCTCATCAATTCTCCATTAAATCTCAAGATTGATTAAGAATTTTTGCTCCTACCGATCTCCTAAATGAGTTTCTAGGCTCAATTTTGCATTTAATCGTAAGAACCCTAACTATTGAATCTTGCATTTATTTTTTATCATTATTATCATTGTAAATTATGTCTAGTGCTCGAGTCTTTAATTATATATATGAATATATGTTGTTTTGATTATTGTTGTGCGAATTTATTAAAAATTCAAATTTAATATGGATGATCTGGATGAGTAGATGTTGTTAACTGATTGTTATTAGTTAATACTCCGTAATTGAATTGTTCAAGAATAGTACATAATTTTACAGTGGGTTGCCAACTTCAAAATGAAGCTTCTCCGTATGGCCTTGTAAACGAATTGAGTTTGTAAAATAATGGTTCGGGTTTGAGACCTGAATATTTTAGTACATCTTTGGTACTTAAAAACCATGCTTTTTTGGGTGGCTTTGTAGCATTGGTGTTTTACTTATTTAATGGGGTTTTTCTTGTAAAACCACATTGTTAAACCGTGTAGTTTGTGAAACTTTTAGCGTTTGACTTTTATTATGTCAAATGATGACATCTTTGGGTCAAACCAAGTTGTGGAGTCAAAATACTTATTATTTTAAGTCTTTGGTCAATGTATAAAGTTTTGTATAGTGTTAAGTAGTGTTATTTAGTTTACGCCGAGTAGTGACACTACTAAGGACTACTGTTTACTAAAATCTGTTTGATGAGTCAATTGAGAACTTGAGTAGTGATCATCCAAATCAATTAACTTTTGTTTTGGTCAACACCTTTGAGTCAAAGGATTTATTAAACATTATGCGTGGCATTTATTACTTAATTGTTTTCTAAACAATATTACGTTTTGAAAATTGGTCAGAGACATTTTTGTCAACACTTGAGCATAGGACTTATGATTGTGATATAATCCGACCTAGTTTTGATAGATTATTATTGACTAACTTGTATCTCTAGTTTGAGTACGTCGGTTAACTGTGATTCCGTTTAGCTATCACATTTGTGTGATTTACTTGATATGCACTCAATGTGAGTTTCATAGGCCCACTTTTACTCGTTTTACAGCTATTTTATAATGGAGGTGAGAATATATGCTTGTTTTACTATTTTACGTTATGGACACAAGTACAAGAAGATATTCTTTTAAGAATTGAGTTTGAAAAAAATCCCTTAGCTTGGAAATTGTCAACTACTAGTTTTTTAACTTCCGAATGCGAATCCTATTATATATCTATAGAGTTTGACAACTCCGTCCAGATTAGTCGCGCCAAAATTTAACGGATGTATAGTACTTCATTTGAAGACACTTGATTCGATGTTGTTTTTATACAGAGGATACTGAAATCTTCTGGTCCATTCTACATTACTTTACTTTATCATTTGTGATAAACATATGAATTTACCAACTTTCTATTGACATATTAGCATTTTTATTCTCAGGTTTGTAGTCGCTTCCGCAGGGTGTTTGCACCTAGATTATTAGTGGGCATCATGTATTATTGAAACAATTATTGCATTAAGTTTTTTAATACATTCTATTTAGATATTGGATAACTTTGACTTATTGGTCAACATACTATTATAGGAAACTTACTTACTTTAGTAACCATCTATTTTTGACAAGATTCTGTCTTTGAAAAACTTTTGAAATAATGAATGCAAACTTTATTAAAAGTCTCATATAGAGGGCATAACCATGTTGTGGGACTGTTTGATAACGTGTCGCGTCAATAGCGATTTTGGTGGGTCGTTACAATAGGTTTATATATATGTGTATGTAGGTTTATTCATGTATGTATGTATGTATGTATGTATGTATATATGTATGTATGTATGTATGTATGTATGTATGTATGTATGTATGTATTTATGTATGTATGTATGTATGTATGTATGTATGTATGTATGTATGTATGTATGTATGTATGTATGTATGTATGTATGTATGTATGTATGAATGTTTGTATGTATGCATGTATGTATGTACGTGATGTATGTATGTATGTATGTACGTACGTATGTATGTATGTATGTATGTATGTATGTATGTATGTATGTATGTATGTATGTATGTATGTATGTATGTATGTATGTATGTATGTATGTATGTATGTATGTATGTATGTATGTATGTATGTACGTACGTACATATGTATGTATGTATGTATGTTTATGTATGTACATTTTACGTATGATTATATGCGTTTATATATGTCTATTGTTCCTTTCGTGTAGCCTTTCTTGCATTTTCTTGAGCTCCGTATAGCACACTCAAGTATGTATCTATTTTTATTTTATTTTTGGTCGGAGGTCCTCTTAGAAGCAATCTCTCTGCCCTCGAGTAGCGAGAAGGGTTACTATTACTGCCCGTGTTTGAAGAATTCTTCTCTACATGTGGGTGGAGAAACAACTTCTCTTCTATTCTAGGGTATATGAATGATTATCTATAACTCACCTCCCCCATAACTAGCTTGTGTGAGATCGGATATTGTTGTTGTTGTTGTTGTTGTTGTTGTTATTGATAGAAGATGAAACGACCCGTCCTAATCCATAAGGACGAATACATTACATTTGGTTACATCGCGAGGTACTTGACCTCTATATGATACATTTTACAAACATTGCATTCGTTTTTTTTTTAAAGACAAACTTTCATTTCATCGAAAGTTGACGGGCATGCATATCATTTCATAATATATCAAACTATCAATGATTTAATAACAATCTTGTTGAACTCAACGACTCGAATGCAACGTCTTTTGAAATATGTCATGAATAACTCCAAGTAGTATCTCTAAAATGAGCAAATGCACAGCGGAAGATTTCTTTCATACCTGAGAATAAACATGCTTTAAAGTGTCAACCAAAAGGTTGGTGAGTTCATTAGTTTATCATAATCGATCATTTTCATCATTTTAATAGACCACAAGATTTTTCATTTCTCATAAATACACATCTCGTATCAGGCATTTCGCAAACTGCATAGAGATAAAAATCATTCATATGGTGAACACCTGGTAACCGAAATTAACAAGATGCATATAGAATATCTCCATCATTCCAGGACACCCATCAGACATGATAATTTTGAAGTACTAAAGCATTCCAAATTCCAGAATGGGGCTTGTTGGGCCCGATAGATCTACCTTTAGGATTCGCGTCAATAAGGGTTGCACTAATTCTCAAAATTAGTGATGTTCCCTAATTCTTAGGCTACAAAGCTAAAAGGGGCATATTCGGTTTAATAATTCAACCATAGAATGTAGTTTCGATTACTTGTGTCTATTTTGTAAAACATTTATAAAAGCAGCGCATGTATTCTCAGTCCCAAAAATATATATATTGCAAAAGCATTTAAAAAGGGAGCAAATGAAACTCATGTAGTGACCCGAACTTTTCCATGTTTATATATATTAATTGAGATTGATATTTACATGATTAAATGTTTCCAACATGTTAAGCAATCAAACTTGTTAAGACTTGATTAATTGAAATATGTTTCATATAGACAATTGACCACCCAAGTTGACCGGCAATTCACGAACGTTAAAACTTGTAAAAACGACATGACGATATATATATGGATATACATATGGTTAACATGAGATTATGATAAGTAAGTATCTCTATAAGTATATTAACAATGAGTTATATACATATAAACAAGACTACTAACTTAGGGATTTCGAAACGAGACATATATGTAACGATTATCGTTGTAACGACATTTAAATGTATATATATCATATTAAGATATATTAATATATCATAATATCATGATAATATAATAATTTAACATCTCATTAGATATAATAAACAATGGGTTAACAACATTAATTGAGATCGTTAACTTAAAGGTTTCAAAACAACACTTACATGTAACGACTAACGATGACTTAACGACTCAGTTAAAATGTATATACATGTAGTGTATTTAGATGTATTAAAATACTTTTGGAAGACTTCAAGACATATATCAAAACACTCATACTTAACGAAAATGGTTACAGTTACTTTCCCATTCTTTTCTTTCATCAAGAATTCTAGTTGTATTCTTACCCGTATTATACACAACTTCAAAACGTACTTACTATGGGTATATACCAATAGGAACTAGCATGGGATTCCACTCTTGATTATGTCATGTATGACTAATCAATTTTAACTTCTACCATGAGCTAGTCAACTAACTAGAACTCCTTTTAACCCCACTCAACACTCACCAATTACCACTCATCATTCACTCCATTTCACTTCCAATTCTCTTTCTAATTCTCTCTCAACACACACACACACTATTATGAACGTATTTTTTCAGTAGTTAATCATCATCTTCATCAAAAATCACTTCAAGAATCAAGCTATAATCATCATAGGAAGAACACTTCAAGAACACTTCAAAAATCCCTTCAAGTTTACTAATTTACTTCCAAGCTTTCTAATCCATTCCAAGTAATCATCTAAGATCAAGAAACCTTTGTTATATACAGTAGGTTATCTTTCTTATTCAAGGTAATATTCATATTCAAACTTTGATTCAATTTCTATAACTATAAACTATCTTAATTCGAGTAAAAATCTTACTTGAACTTGTTTTTGTGTCATGATACTACTTCAAGAACTTTCAAGCCATCCAAGATCCTCTGAAGCTAGATCATTTCTTGTCACTTCCAGTAGGTTTACCTACTAAACTTGAGGTAGTAATGATGTTCATAACATCATTCGATTCATATATATAAAACTATCTTATTCGAAGGTTTAAACTCGTAATCACTAGAACATAGTTTAGTTAATTCTAAACTTGTTCGCAAACAAAAGTTAATCCTTCTAACTTGACTTTTAAAATTAACTAAACACATGTTCTATATCTATATTATATGCTAACTTAATGATTTAAAACCTGGAAACACGAAAAACACCGTAAAACCGGATTTACGCCGTCGTAGTAACACCGCGGGCTGTTTTGGGTTAGTTAATTAAAAACTATGATAAACTTTGATTTAAAAGTTGTTATTCTGAGAAAATGATTTTTATTATGAACATGAAACTATATCCAAAAATTATGGTTAAACTCAAAGTGGAAGTATGTTTTCTAAAATGGTCATCTAGACGTCGTTCTTTCGACTGAAATGACTACCTTTACAAAAACAACTTGTAACTTATTTTTCCGACTATAAACCTATACTTTTCTGTTTAGATTCATAAAATAGAGTTCAATATGAAACCATAGCAATTTGATTCACTCAAAACGGATTTAAAATGAAGAAGTTATGGGTAAAACAAGATTGGATAATTTTTCTCATTTTAGCTACGTGAAAATTGGTAACAAATCTATTCCAACCATAACTTAATCAACTTGTATTGTATATTATGTAATCTTGAGATACCATAGACACGTATACAATGTTTCGACCTATCATTTCGACACATCTATATATATTTCGGAACAACCATAGACACTCTATATGTGAATGTTGGAGTTAGCTATACAGGGTTGAGGTTGATTCCAAAATATATATAGTTTGAGTTGTGATCAATACTGAGATACATATACACTGGGTCGTGGATTGATTCAAGATAATATTTATCGATTTATTTCTGTACATCTAACTGTGGACAACTAGTTGTAGGTTACTAACGAGGACAGCAGACTTAATAAACTTAAAACATCAAAATATATTAAAAGTGTTGTAAATATATTTTGAACATACTTTGATATATATATATATATATATATATATATATATATATATATATATATATATATATATATATATATATATATATATATATATATATATATATATATATATATATATATATATATATATTGTTATAGGTTCGTGAATCAACCAGTGGCCAAGTCTTACTTCCCGACGAAGTAAAAATCTGTGAAAGTGAGTTATAGTCCCACTTTTAAAATCTAATATTTTTGGGATGAGAATACATGCGGGTTTTATAAATGATTTACAAAATAGACACAAGTACGTGAAACTACATTCTATGGTTGAATTATCGAAATCGAATATGCCCCTTTTTATTAAGTCTGGTAATCTAAGAATTAGGGAACAGACACCCTAATTGACGCGAATCCTAAAGATAGATCTATTGGGCCTAACAAACCCCATCCAAAGTACCGGATGCTTTAGTACTTCGAAATTTATATCATATCCGAAGGGTGTCCCGGAATGATGGGGATATTCTTATATATGCATCTTGTTAATGTCGGTTACCAGGTGTTCACCATATGAATGATTTTTATCTCTATGTATGGGATGTGTATTGAAATATGAAATCTTGTGGTCTATTATTATGATTTGATATATATAGGTTAAACCTATAACTCACCAACATTTTTGTTGACGTTTTAAGCATGTTTATTCTCAGGTGATTATTAAGAGCTTCCGCTGTCGCATACTTAAATAAGGACGAGATTTGGAGTCCATGCTTGTATGATATTGTGTAAAAACTGCATTCAAGAAACTTATTTTGTTGTAACATATTTGTATTGTAAACCATTATGTAATGGTCGTGTGTAAACAGGATATTTTAGATTATCATTATTTGATAATCTACATAAAGCTTTTTAAACCTTTATTGATGAAACAAAGGTTATGGTTTGTTTTAAAATGAATGCAGTCTTTGAAAAACGTCTCATATAGAGGTCAAAACCTCGCAACGAAATCAATTAATATGGAACGTTTTTAATCAATAAGAACGGAACATTTCAGTTGGTATCCGAGCGTTGGTCTTAGAGAATCAGAATTTTGCATTAGTGTGTCTTATCGAGTTTGTTAGGATGCATTAGTGAGTCTGGACTTCGACCGTGTTTACTTGAAAAATGATTGCTTAACAAATTTTGTTGGAAACTATATATTTTTAACATGTGAATATTATGTGATATATTAATCTCTTAACGCGTTTGATATTATGTGATAGATGTCTACCTCTAGAATAAGTCCCATTGACTCACCTAATAATAATGAAGAGTCAAATGTAAATTGAAATGATTCGTGGACTGATTCACAAGTTCCCGAAGAGGAACCGGAAGAAGAGTCGGAACCGGAAGAAGAATTGGAACCGGAAGAAGAGTCGGAACCGGAAGAAGAATTGGAACCGGAAGAAGAATCGGAACCGGATGAAGAAATAGAACCGGTGGGGGAAATAATAAAACTTTTAAGTAAAAGAAAATCCTCAACCAACTGACCAAGTTTAATTATGGTCAATGGTGTTTCCGCCAAGGAAGCAAAATATTAGGAGGATTACCAATTCTCCGATGAATCGGATTCCGACGAGAATTCCGATGATGTTATAGAAATTACCCCAACTGAATTTAAAAAGGCAAAAGAAAATAATAAGGGAAAGGGCATAAAAATAGGGAAATCTAATTCCAACCCCGATGAACTTTATATGTATCGTCAACCCCCGAAGTCCTTAAGTTGTAACAATGACCCGGGAACCTCTAAAACACCAGGTTTTTCTAAACCAATGTGGAAAACTACGGCTCGTATTAGGGGAACATCATATATCCCTAGAAACTTGGCAAAACGAACCAAAACCGAAGAAGAAGAAACAAGCGAGCCGGAATAAGATAGTTGTATTCGTGTGGTGTAATATATATAATATAGTGTGCTTATGCTTTATGATATATGTAAAAATTGCTTGTATTAATAAGTATTTTTTTTTTATGAATCTAACTCTTGTCTATTTTACAGTATAAAAACACAAAATGGATAGACAACCCAATATTTTAAGAGACCTACCCGGAGACATGATTGATGAAATCTTGTCTAGAGTCGGTCAGAATTCTTCGGCACAACTATTTAAGGCGAGATCAGTTTGTAAGACATTCGAAGAACCTTTCAAGAATGCCTTGGTT
Source organism: Rutidosis leptorrhynchoides (assembly GCF_046630445.1). Taxonomy (NCBI): domain Eukaryota; kingdom Viridiplantae; phylum Streptophyta; class Magnoliopsida; order Asterales; family Asteraceae; genus Rutidosis; species Rutidosis leptorrhynchoides. The sequence continues at coordinate 351,708,524 of NC_092333.1, read as the reverse complement.
TATAAAAGGCTTTTGTTCGAAAGATGGGGGATATCACATTGGGAAATCCATAAGTTACGATGTGTTTACTTTGACGCATATATTGCGGGGAACCCAAATGCTATTTTACGCAATGGGTTAAGAAATTATTTTGACTCAATATATCCGAATATTGGACTTCGTGATTTAGAAAAAGCGGCTAACATGCAACATAAAGAAGCATGTTATGCTTACGGATTAGTAATGTTCGCTTCTCACCAAAGTGAGAACAAGAACATCGGGCTACAACTATTAAACAAAACGTTCCCACAAGTGACGGAGTCGGTAATTGGGGTAAGAAATGAGGTTTTTAGATTGTTACGGGACTGTTGGACATTATGTAACCCTCGTCCCTTTGACGACGTTACAACACGCTTTCTTATCAACGGCCATAACGGTTATGTTCCACAAGACCAAGGATGGGAAGTAGTCCTAGTAAAACTAGAATGCATGACTTGTTTCTGGACGTATGAATTACAAGTCTTTATTGCCTTTGCTGAACGACTTGTGTACTAGCTAGAATTATCTTCACAACTATCTTGTCTCAAAGTTATTGTGTGCTATATTTCATGCTTTATGTAAAATAAGCGGTATTGTAAGTTTGTAAAATATTGTATAAAAGTTTGAACGCGAAATATTATTATAATCAGTTTTTCATATAGAATTGTAGTAGTTGAAATGTATATTAGCTACTAAGTATGAACTTAACGGGTAGGTACTACCCGAATTTAAACTTATAAAACGCTAATATGAAGAAAAAGCTTTTATAAATGAGTTCATATTATGCTACGAAATACTATTAACTACTCTTAATATTCTGTATGATTAACTTGTTCCATTTGACTATTTTGAAGGAAATGGCACCGACTACTCGACACACCGTGAATATGAATGAAGAGGAATTCCGTACTTTTCTAGCTTCAAATATAGCCGCAGTACAGGCTGCGTTACATACCAACAATAACCTTGGATCTAGCAGTACAGGAAATCGTGTAGGATGCACCTACAAAGAATTCACTGCCTGCAAACCTTTAGAATTTGATGGAACCGAAGGACCGATCGGATTGAAACGGTGGACCGAGAAGGTCAAATCGGTGTTTGCCATAAGTAAGTGTACTGAAGAGGACAAAGTGAAGTACGCTACGCATACCTTCACAGGTTCTGCGTTAATATGGTGGAATACCTATCTAGAGCAAGTGGGACAAGACGATGCGTACGCACTACCGTGGTCAGCATTCAAGCACTTGATGAACGAGAAGTACCGTCCCAGAACCGAGGTCAATAAGCTCAAGACAGAACTTAGAGGGTTACGAACCCAAGGATTTGATATTACCACGTACGAAAGACGATCACAGAATTGTGTCTATTGTGTCCGGGAGCATTCGAAGATGAGGAAGAGAAGATCGACGCGTTTATGAAAGGATTACCGGAAAGAATCCAAGAAGATATAAGTTCACACGAGCCCGCCTCCATACAACAGGCATGTAGAATGGCTCACAAACTAGTGAACCAGATTGAAGAAAGAATTAAAGAACAGACTGCTGAAGAGGCCAATGTGAAGCAAGTCAAAAGAAAGTGGGAGGAAAACGGTGATAAGAATCACCAATACAACAACAACAGCAATTACAACAATAATCGCAACAATTATCCCAACAATCGCAACATCAATCGCAACTACAACAAACGGCCCAACAACAACAACAACAACAACAACAACTACTAAAACAATCATCCCAATAACAATAATAACCGCAACAACAACAACAATCAGAAGCAGCTATGCCAAAGGTGTGAAAAGTATCACTCGGGGTTCTGCACCAAATTTTGCAACAAGTGTAAAAGAAATGGTCATAGCGCGGCGAAGTGTGAGGTCTACGGACCAGGGGTTAATAGAACGAAAGGAACAAATGGTGTCGGAACGAGTAATGGCGGAGCAAGTAGTGTCGGAGCAAGTTATGCCAATGTAGTTTGTTATAAATGTGGAAAAACAGGCCACATTATTAGAAATTGCCCGAACCAGGAGAACACGAATGGACAAGGCCGCGGAAGAGTTTTCAATATTAATGCGGCAGAGGCGCAGGAAGACCCGGAGTTTGTTACGGGTACGTTTCTTATTGACAATAAATCTGCTTACGTTTTATTTAATTCGGGTGCGGATAGAAGCTATATGAGTAGAGATTTTTGTGCTAAATTAAGTTGTCCATTGACGCCTTTGGATAGTAAATTTTTACTCGAATTAGCAAATGGTAAATTAATTTCAGCAGATAATATATGTCGGAATCGAGAAATTAAACTGGTTAGCGAAACATTTAAGATTGATTTGATACCAGTAGAGTTGGGGAGTTTTGATGTGATAATCGGTATGGACTGGTTGAAAGAAGTGAAAGCAGAGATCGTTTGTTACAAAAATGCAATTCGCATTATACGAGAAAAAGGAAAACCCTTAATGGTGTACGGAGAAAAGGGCAACACGAAGCTACATCTTATTAGTAATTTGAAGGCACAAAAACTAATAAGAAAAGGTTGCTATGCTGTTCTAGCACACGTCGAGAAAGTACAAACTGAAGAAAAGAGCATCAATGATGTTCCCATTGCAAAAGAATTTCCCGATGTATTTCCGAAAGAATTACCGGGATTACCCCCACATCGATCCGTTGAATTTCAAATAGATCTTGTACCAGGAGCTGCACCAATAGCTCGTGCTCCTTACAGACTCGCACCCAGCGAGATGAAAGAACTGCAAAGCCAATTACAAGAACTTTTAGAGCGTGGTTTCATTCGACCAAGCACATCACCGTGGGGAGCTCCTGTTTTGTTTGTCAAGAAGAAAGATGGTACATTCAGGTTGTGTATCGACTACCGAGAGTTGAACAAACTTACCATCAAGAACCGCTACCCACTACCGAGAATCGACGACTTATTTGATCAACTACAAGGCTCGTCTGTTTATTCAAAGATTGACTTACGTTCCGGGTATCATCAAATGCGGGTGAAAGAAGATGATATTCCAAAGACTGCTTTCAGAACACGTTACGGTCATTACGAGTTTATGGTCATGCCATTTGGTTTAACTAATGCACTAGCTGTGTTCATGGACCTTATGAACCGAGTGTGTGGACCATACCTTGACAAGTTTGTCATTGTTTTCATTGATGACATACTTATTTACTCAAAGAATGACCAAGAACACGGTGAACATTTGAGAAAGGTGTTAGAAGTATTGAGGAAGGAAGAATTGTACGCTAAGTTTTCAAAGTGTGCATTTTGGTTGGAAGAAGTTCAATTCCTCGGTCACATAGTGAACAAAGAAGGTATTAAGGTGGATCCGGCAAAGATAGAAACTGTTGAAAAGTGGGAAACCCCAAAAACTCCGAAACACATACGCCAGTTTTTAGGACTAGCTGGTTACTATAGAAGGTTCATCCAAGACTTTTCCAGAATAGCAAAACCCTTGACTGCATTAACGCATAAAGGGAAGAAATTTGAATGGAATGATGAACAAGAGAAAGCGTTTCAGTTATTGAAGAAAAAGCTAACTACGGCACCTATATTGTCATTGCCTGAAGGGAATGATGATTTTGTGATTTATTGTGACGCATCAAAGCAAGGTCTCGGTTGTGTATTAATGCAACGAACGAAGGTGATTGCTTATGCGTCTAGACAATTGAAGATTCACGAACAAAATTATACGACGCATGATTTGGAATTAGGCGCGGTTGTTTTTGCATTAAAGACTTGGAGGCACTACTTATATGGGGTCAAAAGTATTATATATACCGACCACAAAAGTCTTCAAAACATATTTAATCAGAAACAACTGAATATGAGGCAGCGTAGGTGGATTGAATTGTTGAATGATTACGACTTTGAGATTCGTTACCACCCGGGAAAGGCAAATGTGGTAGCCGATGCCTTGAGCAGGAAGGACAGAGAACCCATTCGAGTAAAATCTATGAATATAATGATTCATAATAACCTTACTACTCAAATAAAGGAGGCGCAACAAGGAGTTTTAAAAGAGGGAAATTTAAAGGATGAAATACCCAAGGGATCGGAGAAGCATCTTAATATTCGGGAAGACGGAACCCGGTATAGGGCTGAAAGGATTTGGGTACCAAAATTTGGAGATATGAGAGAAATGGTACTTAGAGAAGCTCATAAAACCAGATACTCAATACATCCTGGAACGGGGAAGATGTACAAGGATCTCAAGAAACATTTTTGGTGGCCGGGTATGAAAGCCGATGTTGCTAAATATGTAGGAGAATGTTTGACGTGTTCTAAGGTCAAAGCTGAGCATCAGAAACCATCAGGTCTACTTCAACAACCCGAAATCCCGGAATGGAAATGGGAAAACATTACCATGGATTTCATCACTAAATTGCCAAGGACTGCAAGTGGTTTTGATACTACTTGGGTAATAGTTGATCGTCTCACCAAATCAGCACACTTCCTGCCAATAAGAGAAGATGACAAGATGGAGAAGTTAGCACGACTGTATTTGAAGGAAGTCGTCTCCGGACATGGAATACCAACCTCTATTATCTCTGATAGGGATGGTAGATTTATTTCAAGATTCTGGCAGACATTACAGCAAGCATTAGGAACTCGTCTAGACATGAGTACTGCCTATCATCCACAAACTGATGGGCAGAGCGAAAGGACGATACAAACGCTTGAAGACATGCTACGAGCATGTGTTATTGATTTCGGAAACAGTTGGGATCGACATCTACCGTTAGCAGAATTTTCCTACAACAACAGCTACCATTCAAGCATTGAGATGGCACCATTTGAAGCACTTTATGGTAGAAAGTGCAGGTCTTCGATTTGTTGGAGTGAAGTGGGGGATAGACAGATTACGGGTCCGGAGATTATACAAGAAACTACCGAGAAGATCATCCAAATTCAACAACGGTTGAAAACCGCCCAAAGTCGACAAAAGAGCTACGCTGACATTAAAAGAAAAGATATAGAATTTGAAATTAGAGAGATGGTCATGCTTAAAGTTGCACCTTGGAAAGGCATTGTTCGATTTGGTAAACGAGGAAAATTAAATCCAAGGTATATTGGACCATTCAAGATTATTGATCGTGTCAGACCAGTAGCTTACCGACTTGAGTTACCTCAACAACTCGCGGCTGTACATAACACTTTCCACGTCTCGAATTTGAAGAAATGTTTTGCTAAAGAAGATCTCACTATTCCGTTAGATGAAATCCAAATCAACGAAAAACTTCAATTCATCGAAGAACCCGTCGAAATAATGGATCGTGAGGTTAAAAGACTTAAGCAAAACAAGATACCAATTGTTAATGTTCGATGGAATGCTCGTAGAGGACCCGAGTTCACCTGGGAGCGTGAAGATCAGATGAAGAAGAAATGCCCGCATCTATTTCCAGAAGATTCGTCAACACCTTCAACAGCTTAAAATTTCGGGACGAAATTTATTTAACGGGTAGGTACTGTAGTGACCCGAACTTTTCCATGTTTATATATATTAATTGAGATTGATATTTACATGATTAAATGTTTCCAACATGTTAAGCAATCAAACTTGTTAAGACTTGATTAATTGAAATATGTTTCATATAGACAATTGACCACCCAAGTTGACCGGCGATTCACGAACGTTAAAACTTGTAAAAACGACATGACGATATATATATGGATATACATATGGTTAACATGAGATTATTATAAGTAAGTATCTCCATAAGTATATTAACAATGAGTTATATACATATAAACAAGACTACTAACTTAGGGATTTCGAAACGAGACATATATGTAACGATTATCGTTGTAACGACATTTAAATGTATATATATCATATTAAGATATATTAATATATCATAATATCATGATAATATAATAATTTAACATCTCATTAGATATAATAAACGATGGGTTAACAACATTAATTGAGATCGTTAACTTAAAGGTTTCAAAACAACACTTACATGTAACGACTAACGATGACTTAACGACTCAGTTAAAATGTAT